>NW_020664399.1:5726196-5735397 GCF_002925995.2 Terrapene triunguis | reverse complement strand
CAACATGAGATAACAAACCCATATCTTGTGCACGTGAAAGCAAGCTGCGAGGGTGATGATCAAGTCAGCCAATAAGTTTCCTAATCACAGACGCTGGGGTGAAGGCCACTCCTGCCTCGTAGCCATGGGCACAGTTTGCCGCACCCGTGGGCTGACGATTCGGGAGCTATGCGTCCCTACAGTTTGGAATGTGGATGGGTTTTTTCCTACCATAATAATATGATGAATTCAATAAGCTCACAAAATGTTTTGGTTGACCCAAATCTGCAAAGTTTTGGATGAAAAAATTTGCCCTGCTTTATGAACAAAAGGCTTTTGGCATATTCATTGATCTTTTACTTCAGTTGCCATGATAGCTGGTCACTCTGAACAGTTCACACCAGATGATACTTGTTTTAAAGCTTGGGGAATAATAGTAGGATAGAGAGAGAATTCAAAAGGTAATGTATTCATGTTTAACAGATTTTTTTTAAAAAATAATATCTTAAACTTCCTATCTTCTCCCATACTGCCAGTGTCACAAATCATGTGACTATAATGAGATGGCCACAACCAGCAGAAGGCTTAGAAATGTCAGTTTTAATTTAAAATAAATATTTTCAAATATATTTAACAGTTTATTCATGGTGACAAGTGCTTTCAACTTTCAGATAGCTGAACTGTGGAAAATAGGTGCAATTATCTTTTCAAATAAAAATCATAACTGTACTCCCACAGAGAGTACAAAACAGCAACAGGGACACACATGTTAGAAATCCTTCTGCTCATTCAAGGTCTTATCCTGCACTCATTGAAATCAGTGGCAAAGTTCCCACTGACTTAAAAGAGCACAGAATAAGGCCTAAACTTACTCTTAATAAAGTAAATGAAAAAAAAAAACTGCCCTGGATCACAGTTAAAGCAGGTTTGGGGCCTACATACTTTTTGTTACATACTTTTTGAGCATGTACAACATCCAGTTAACCTATTGAGCATTGTAGGTGCTCAGCAACTATTATGATCAGGCCCTAAGCACACAAAGCATCCATTAGGTCTGCAAGTTGCCAAGTTGCATGTTACAACATGGGGGAGGGATAGCTCAGTGGTTTGAGCATTGGCCTGCTAAACCCAGGGTTATAAGTTCAATTCTTGAGGGGGCCACTTAGGGATGTGGGGCAAAATCAGTACTTGGTCCCTGCTAGTGAAGGTAGGGGGCTGGTCTCAATGACCTTTCAAGGTCCCTTCCAGTTCTAGGAGATAGGATATCTCCATTAATTTATATTTTAACAACAAAAACATTTTAGGCTAAGTATTCATTGTAAGTGAAACCTCCCCCTTTGAACAGAGGGCTAACACAGACTTTTGCACCAGTGGAAGGCCTGTTTAAGGACCTATTTTTACCCTTCATAATTACTTTAAAGGACTTGCTGGGGTTAGGGAACTGATATGTCCCAAATTGGCCTTCAACATTGTTTCTCCACTTGTAAGGTAACTCTCTTCTCTTCATGTGCCAATATATATTTATGCCTGTATCTGTAATTTTCACTCCATGTATCTGACGAAGTGGGTTTTTTACCCATGAAAGCTTATGCCCAAATAAATCTGTTAGTCTTTAAGGTGCCACTGGACTCCTCGTTGTTTTTGTTGATACAGACTAACACGGCTACCCCTCTGATACTTGATATGCCCCTTGTGGATTAATCTTGCTGCTGTTAAAAAAGGAGAAATGTTAGAGAGGTATGAAGTAGAGCTGGGCAGGAAACAGTTTTCACATTCCACAAAACAGGACAAAACAGACATTTTGAAATGTTTCATTTGGAGGAAGGGGAAGGGACAGACAGAAGACTAACTTTATAGCTCAGTGATAAGTTAAGATAATTTGTATCACGAGTATGAAGATACCAGCAGTATGGGATGTATATTGCAGACTGATGAGAAAGACTATCATATGCACTGCTCCATCTAGATGACAGGCTGTGCCATGTTCAGAACTTAATGCAAAATTCATCTCTTTGACCTGCCTTTCCCTCAGTCAGCTCTATTCACACATATACATATACAAGTAAATAATCAAACCATTTCTCCAATAAGGCTAGGAAGGAAGAAAGAGAGAGAAACCTATTTCTATTTTTAAATATTTTGGAGATACTCAGTAATAGGGACAATATGGGTAGATTGTTTAACTTGTATTTTTCAGCTGACCAGAACTTTATAATTTAAGGCTAGAAATTGCCTTATAGTTAAGAATGATCTGAACTCATTCTGAAATAACGAAAAGGTTTTGTAGAACACTTAGATATAGTAGCAGAGCTTCCTCTTTCTGCTTAAGTCTTCCATGCCTTGTACACTTCCAATAGTCTGGACAACTAATCTGAATTCAAGTGGACCAGTAGCAGCAGGCAATTATTCAAGTTATTGGTGGGTTCCAAATGCCCAGAGTTTGGGGATACTCCACATTGCTGAAGCAGTCTGACTCATCTCTAATCTAGAATAAAAAGAAAAATTTATTACAATGGCATAATCCTTTTGATCCCTTTGGGTTCCTCTGGATGTAAAATGTAGTTCAATGAATGCATTCCATTGCCCCATGGACAGTTGTACTACAGCCTGACATATGGTTGATAAAGTTTATCTTTATTGGTGTAGCTGCCAGGATTTCCCTCAAAGGGTTATATATAATTTGACAAAATCTTGCTTTGGATTGCCAGTCACTTCAGTATTAAGAATAATTTTATTTATTCTATTGGGAGATTAAAACAAGACACAAATCCAAACAGTTTGCAAAAGCCAATGGTTCTGCAGTGATTTAAAAAAAAACATATTTATTAAAAAGCTCTGGAGAAAGATGAACTTTCTTAGCTTAATATTTAGTGTTACGTCAATCTGCCGAAAAATAGGAATCACAATTGATAAATGGATTGACGAGTTGTCTAGAGTCTCTGTAGAGTCTGTAGGTACTTTTTATCATTTCAAATACTGCTTTGCAACTTTTTGTAGCAATACCATTCAGTACATTTCAAAGGATTTACTATTTCTAAGAGGGAAATGTTATGATATGCAGTGGCTGAAGTTAATCTCCTAAACTAAGGAATATGATCCCAGATTTACCTAAAAGAAAACATTGAAATTTACTATACTGGAGCTGATAACCATGTATTTTTCCCCAAGCCTAATATCAGAGGACAATATTTACATGTATTAGACAATCAGAAAACTTAATAGGTTTTATTGATGCAGAGTTGCAGAGTGTTAAAGATTACAAAAAAAAATGTGTTGGTAATATAAACTATGACTAAGGCTACATTTTAGTCACGGGTATTTTTAGTAAAAGTCATGGATAGGTCATGGGCAGTAAACAAAAATTCACAGCCCGTGGCCTGTTCATGACTTTTACTAAAAATACCTGTGACTAAAACTTGGGGGGGGGGAAGCAGGGGTGCTCTGGAGGGAGGCAGTCTGGGGGCACCAAGGGTGCTGCGGGAGGTGGCCCAGAACCCCCTCTGGTTCTGTGGAGGGGGAAGGTTGGTGGGTCTGGCAGGGGCTCCCTACTCAGCTCTGCATCCCTGCAGCTCCTGGGCAGCGGAGGGCACAAGCACTGGCTGCCACAGCTTCCATTGGCCGGGAACCACAGCTAATGGGAGCTGCAGGGGCAGGGCCTCTAGGTGCGGGCAGCACGTGGCGCGGAGCTCTCCCCCAGCCCCTCCGCCGCCTCGGAGCTGTAGGTCCATGCCAGTGGGAGCTTCCCACCCTGATGTAAGAACTCCCACAAACCCATCAACCCCCTGCTCCTAGCCCTGAGTCACCGCCCACACACCCAAACTTCTGCTGCTGGTCCGGGGCTGCCTGGCTCGGGCAGCCCTTGAGCCAGCACCAGCCACTGAAGAAGTCATGGAGGTCACGGAAAGTCATGGAATCCATGACTTTCCGTGACCTCCATGACAGACTCATAGCCTTATTTATGATTGTTTTCATTGTTCAGGGAATGGTTAGAAGTCTGAAGGCATGCACAGAGCCTCACATTTAATGTAAAGGGTAAGTTACACTTTAAGATGAAATATGTATATTGTGTGTATACATACATACATACATACACATATATGATATCTAGATAAAGATAGATGGATAGAGACACAAACACACATAGGCCAATGACCTTAGCAGAAGCTGAGGAGGAAGGAACTTCTATGGTACATGCTAGATACAGTTGATTATCCTACTGGAAAAATTGTCTTCCATTAACATTTTTGAGGGAGAATGTTATTACAGACTCTTCATCAAGATGACTGTTTTTAAATCTCTGGTATAGTCAAGACTTCACTTTACAAGGCTGCAGTCCAATCCTTGATTTTTTGTGAATGTAAAGAAATATACACTGCGGTGCTTGCAACTGGTCTCAGAATGGATCTCATAGCCAGTGTTTCATGCAGGGCTAACAGTTCATAAAGAACATAAGAATGGCCTTACTGGTTTAGCCCAGTATCCTGTCTTCCAACAGTGGCCAATGCCAGGTGCCCCAGAGGGAATGAACAGCACAGATAATCATCAAGTGATCCGTCCCCTGTCGCCCATTCCCAGCTTCTGGCAAACAGAGACTAGGGACACCATCCCTGCCCATCCTGGCTAATAGCCATTGACAGACCTATCCTCCATGAATTTATCTAGTTATTTTTTGAACTGTGTTATAGTCTTGGCCTTCACAATATCCTCTGGCAAGGAGTTCCACAAGTGTTGTGTGAAGAAATACTTCCTTTTGTTTGTTTTATCCCTGCTGCCTATTAATTTCATTTGGTGATCCCTAGTTGTTGTGTTATGAGAAGGAGTAAATAACTCTTCCATATTTACTTTCTCCACACTAGTCATGATTTTATAGACCTCTATCATTTTCCCCCTTAGTCGTCTCTTTTCCAAGCTGAAAAGTCCCAGTCTTAATAATCTCTCCTCATACAGAAGCTGTTCCATACCCTTAATAATTTTTGTTGCCCTTTTCTGAACCTTTTCCAATTCCAATATATCTTTTTGAGATGGGGCGACCATATCTGCATGCAGTATTCAAGATGTGGGCATACCATGCATTTATATAGAGGCAATATGATATGTTCTGTCTTATTATCTATCCCTTTTTTAATGACTCCCAACATTCTGTTTGCTTTTTTGACTGCCACTGCACATTGAGTGGATGTTTCCAGAGAACTATCTACAATGACTCCAAGATCTTTTTCTTGATTGGTAACAGCTAATTTAAACCCCATCATTTTATGAACTTAGTGGGATGGAGGATCTAGCTCACATTAGATATCTGAGACCTATGAGTAGGAATCCAGTCAAATGGTTCCTTAAGAGAAGCAAAAGTACAAATGAGTAATTATCCATTATCTTTCTCACAGGGATGTTGCAGTGATCAATTCATTAATACATATACAGTATTTTGAAGATGAAAATCTCTGTAGGCCAAACCCTGAGACTTGCAAATGCACAGCAGCTCATAGGAGTTAGTTCTATAAATAACGGGCTACATAGATCAACATCAGCACTGTTTACTCTTTTACAACTAGCAACAAGAATTACTCTCGCTTTTGTCAGCCTCTTCCTAAAACTCCAGCTTGGCAATAAAGGCTACAATGTTCATTTTAGTCTCTCCAGACACTGCTGATTAAACTAACTTGCAGACCTTCAACTTTAGCCTTCTATTTAAACAAGCAATAGACAGTGTGGCACTAGAGAGAATGGAGTAGTGTTTCTCAAGGGGATTACCTTATTTACTTCCTCACAACTTTCCCCTCTATCATTAACCTGGCTCTGTCTAACAGGAGTTAGTGGCTCTGACAGCCCTTATGTGAAACAAAAGACTGCAACAAGTGCTTTGGGCTTTTTTGTGGGATGGCTACACAAGGTCATCTTGAAAAGTGGTACTAGTAGGACAGGTAAGCTATAGGGAGGTGTCACGGGGTGTACTCACCCCACACTGGGCAGGAAGGGTGTCATAACTATAAAGGGAAGGGTAACAGCTCTCCTGTGTACAGTACTATAAAATCCCTCCTGGCCAGAGACTCCAAATCCTTTTACCTGTAAAGGGTTAAGAAGCTCGGGTAACCTGGCTGACACCTGACCCAAAGGACCAATAAGGGGACAAGATACTTTCAAATCTTGGGGGGGGAAAGGCTTTTGTTTTGTGCTCTTTGTTTAAGTTGTTGTTCGCTCTTGGGACTGAGAGGGACCAGACATCAATCCAGGTTCTCCCCATCTTTCTAAACAAGTCTTTCATATTTCAAACTTGTAAGTAAAAAGCCAGGCAAGGCGTCTTAGTTTTACTTTGTTTTCTCAACTTGTAAATGTACCTTTTACTAGAGTGTTTATCTTTGTTTGCTATACTTTGAACCTGGGCTAGAGGGGGGGTCCTCTGAGTTCTTTAAGTTTGATTACCCTGTAAAGTTATTTTCCATACTGATTTTACAGAGATGATTTTTACCTTTTTCTTTAATTAAAAGCCTTCTTTTTAAGAACCTGATTGATTTTTCCTTGTTTTTAGATCCAAGGAAGTTGGATCTGTATTCACCAGGAGTTGGTGAAAGGAAGGAGTGGGGAAGGGTCAATTTCTCCTTGTTTTAAGATCCAAGGAGTTTGGATCTGTATTCACCAGGGAATTGGTGAAAGGTTTCTAAAAGCTTCCCAGGGAAGGGAATGGTGGCAGCGGACCAGAACTAAGCTGGTAGTTAAGCTTAGAAGTCCTCATGCAGGCCCCCACACTTGTACCCTAAAGTTCAGAGTGGGGATACAGCCTTAACAAAGGGGTTAACTCTTTCTTGGTGCCTGAGGAAGCCACAGCCCTCCTGGGCATGCTCCAGGTGCAGTGGCTGTATAAAGGCAGGCAGCCTAGTTAAGTTGGAGTTGACTGCCAGAGGGGAAGGATGTAACACACAGGCTCTTGCCACGGAGCAGCTACCAGTCCACTCCGCAGAAGCCCAAAGCGCTGAGGCCCCAGCCAATGCCCAGGAGCCCACTGATACCCAGGTGGTCTCGGAGACGCCTGGAACGATCCCAGCCGAGCAATCCGAAGATACCCCAACTACTACCACCACAACCACAGTAGGAAGTAGCCCGGGGGGGACTAGCCATAGTCCCGGACATAGACAGCGTGTTGCGGTTAGAACCCCGCTGACCTCAGTGGAGGAACCCTCTGCTGCTATGAGGGCCCTGGGCTGGGACCCAGTGTAGTAGGGAGGGCCCGGGTCCCCCTAACCCTAGGCCACCACACTCCCAAGGGGGCAGCCCACTACCCTGCCACCCAGGGATGCCTCAGCGACTTGGGACGCCAGGCCTTCCAGTCCTGCCACCCAGGGACACCTGCAAACCAGATATTTATCACTGACTCTGACCAGTAGGCCTTATTTTTTCTGTGATGCAGGATAATCTTATCGTATAAGTTTGTTGGGCGACCTACCCCGAAGAAACGGGCACTCAAGGGATGGGGTGTACTCACCCCACACTGGATGGGGACCCCGTCACAGGAGGTAATTATACCCAAATACTTTCTCCTGAAACTTCTGATGTCAGCTGTCTCACTTCACGGTCAGATCCAGTCACTCCCAATTGAGTGACAGTTTGTATATTTTATTTTCACAGCCTTGGCTCCCACAGAGTCTCTCAGAACCTCTGTCACAGGGCCCTGTAGTGGCACTACCTTATTTACAAGGATTGGGATGGGATGGGATGGGAAGGGGGAGGGGGAGGGGGCTACTTCTCCACTTGCTACAACCATGGACACACATACAGTGGTTCCAACAGTGCTGCTTCCCATCAGGGAACAAACCCTTACTACAAAGACAAGGACAACTATTTAAAACACTAGCATATCATTATTTATGTGTAAATCAACAGCAGTGTGTTAGGGGCTTTACAGACAGGTATGAAGACAATGTCCCCACCCCAAAGAGTTTATATTGTAGAGAGATTGGGCTACTGGTGCTGTTCAAAGCACACACTCCCAACCCACCCACACATTCCAAGTGGGGTAGAAACTGTATAAAGGTTCTCTGAGGAGGATCATAACAGAGAGCAGTAGGGAAAGACCCGGGCAAGGGGAGGGAACAAGCCAGTTGACTCCCCCTTGATACCTGGATGCTAGGCCACCTAGCCCCCTTGAAGCCTTCTTCCCAGACCCGACAACCTTCACCAGCACTTCCCATGGGACAGCCACAAAAGGACCCTGGGAGAGACAGTAGCAGGTATATCAGGAACTCAATTTCAAAACTCCAGAAGCTCACTCCACCCTCTGGCATCAGCCAGACCTAGGTGAGGAAACTGTCCATATCTGCGGAGGAAAGAGGGTCTGTATGGAATAAGGGGATGACTTGACTATTTGGAAGAAGTGTTGGGAAATAGATGGGGGCGGGGGAAGGGTCATAATTAGAGCTGGGTGAAATGTTTCAAACAAATGGTTTATTTGCTGAAAAATACCATAGTTTTGTCCATATTTGTTTTTTCAGGGTAGATTCACAAAGAGGCCAGAGGAGGTGATGGTGGCCACTGTATAGCTTTGAGCCCAGTGTTTAGGGCACTCTGGAATGTGGGAGCCCCTGGTTTAAATTCACACTCTGGAGCAAGGACTTAAAGCCAGGTGTCTGCCGCCCCCATGAATTCTGTAACCACCAGGCTGTTTGTTATTCTGATGTGGGTCTCTATCAATATCTCCAGTTGAAGCTATTCCACTTTGTATAAATAAAAATACTTTGGAGAAGGGATTGGAACCTAGGTCTCCTTGGTATCAGGAAAGTGCCTTAATCACCAGGCTGTAGGGTCATTTTCATCACCTTGGCCCAATGGCTATTCAAAACCACTATTTTCTGACATTTTTCATTTGACCCAAAACACTGAGATTGTTCAGAATGTTTGGATTTGGTTTGACCTAAAAGAATTTCCCCCCCAATTTATTCAGAACTGCCAGTGAACCAAAAAAAAAAAAAAATCAGTTATTTACCTAGCCCTAGTCATTAAGTGAAAATATATGGGAAACACATCCAGGGAAATAAGGAGATAAACATATACATTGTGTTTACTCCCCTTCTCCTTTGCCTGAGACAGAGTGAACTGGTTAATGAAGAAGATTCTGAATACAAGAAGGCCACGTGGAAAAAAGTCCTGAGGAGACAAGAATAAGAATGGGGATTTCATCGGGGAGTTAGGGGCAAGGAAGGCAGCAGAAAGAAATGAGAGCACAGAGGTAGG
>NW_020664399.1:5712046-5725796 GCF_002925995.2 Terrapene triunguis | reverse complement strand
TGCATAATTTGTATGTTTGGTCCCAGTATTCTGTACCCAATGCTTGAAGTGGGTGCATTTAGGTCAGTATGACAGATTAAATCTTCCCATTGCTTCTGGTTAAAAAGTGTTAATGGGAGAAGGAGCTTGCCATCAGTTTTTTGTATACCATCACTACTTCCATCTCTCTCTCTCTCTCTCTCTCACACACACACACACACACACCCTGCCCCTGCCCCTGCCCTTCCTCTCCCTCTTCCTGTCTCCAAGTAATGCCAAGATTACTAAAATTCACACGGACAAGGTCACAATACGGATCAGAAACACACACAGAACAAATGGAAGTTAAAAAAAAAGAAATAAAAGGGTTTGAGGAGGAGAAAAGTACACAGGGGAGCTGATTCATATGTGATAGGGAATCACCAGTCAATAAATACAGAGGAAGTAATTGAAACAAAAGAGTATTACTTATGTTCATTGCAGATTCCAGATGTTGAGCTCTATTGGCCAATCTCAAAGTTAGTGAGAGCAAATTAGCATACATTCATTAATTTGAGAGTCATTATCCTAAAAGTCAATTGTACATCACTTAGCAAATCAAAAGTTCCCTGAGCATTATGATTTAGTCTTAAATTAATGTTAAGCTCATCACTAATGTATGTTGTTCATTAAAATATCAACAAGGACAACTCAGTTAATTAAAATTATCATACCCTTCCTCTGATTTTCAATCATGTGGTCAAATCTTTCTCAAAGGGATAACAGTGTTCGGGAACCCTAAGTCACTGTACATTATCAAACTTCAGATAGTTTATCTTAACAGCATGGACCATTAAAGAAACAAATACCTTTCCTGCCATAGGATCTGAAAGCCTGGCAGGGACCACTGATATCTAGATAATAAGCTTCAAGCATTGTCATTCTGTGTGTCACTCTGAAGACTATTATGTCCACTGAGTCAGCATGAAGTGATGGAAACAAGTACAGTAAGACACGTTTCTATACCACACCAAGGTTTGCGACCTTTGTGATATTGGAGGTAACTCAACCAATCACCACCCTTATTCTACAGCTAATTTACATGCAACAGGTTCCTGGGTTTGTAAGAGGAAGACAGCAGAGATGGTGGATTATTTGGTCCAACTGCCACCCACACAAATCAGCACAATCTCCCACCACAATCCTGCCTAGACACAAACCAACACAACCACCCAAACAACAACATAGCCAGCATACACAATCATCCCGAACAAACATAGTTCCTCCCTACATCCCACTCTCCTCAACTGCCACATCCACAAATCAACACAGATCTTCCAGGATTGTCATTCTCTTTGTCACTTTGAAACCTAGAATATGTGTTGAGTCAGTTTGAAGTAATGAAAACACTGCAAGCATAGCTGAGAGCTCTATTTGTTTCTAATACCACCAGGTTCAGAGATCACTGGGCCTGTGAGAACCAGATGAAATGTCAGAGTCCAAAGATTCTGTGGAAGTTGAATGCAAAAACTGATCACGGAAATTCCGTAACAAAGAGATCATTGTGCCTCCAGCCGGGGTCAGCTCTGTGCACAAACTTTGGGGAACATGTACAGCACATGGAACCAAGACCTCCACCCCCATTTTTGGCTTTTTTTTAAATCACAGAAATTTACAAATTTCACACGTGTGACAGTACAGGCTACTTCTTTCAGCTATCTTATAGAAGATCTCTATCTTCCATTTCATACAACACAAAATCCCAGAACAGTAGTTTACCGTACTTCCACATATATTCATTCTGGTCATTTAAGTAGAGCTAAAAGGCATTCACAATTGTAATTACAGCTGGGTGAATTTTTTCATGTAAATAGGTTTTTTTTGCCAAAAAATACAGATTCAGGTTGACCAAAACCATTCATGCTTTTGGGTTGAATTCAGCAAATAATTTTGACTTTTTTTTTTTATTTCAGAAATGTCAAAACATTTCATGTTGACATTTTAAAAAATGATTTTTCGTTGCAGGAAGACTTTTTTTTCAGAATTTACCTAAATTTAATTAAAAACCATTAAAACCATTTAAAAAACCCAAAATAAACTGATTTTTTTTCCTTTAACCTAAACCAATTTTTTTGTTTTTCATTTCACCAAGAAGAAATGATTTTTTTTGAAATTGTTATTTTTTTTTTCAGTTCAACCACTGAACCAAAAAATCAATTACTTACCCAGTCCTAGTGATAATGTCCCTTCTGGCATCTGCAAAGTCAGAGCACTAACCACTGTTGACTTGTAAAGGAGGGTGTGATGGGTTGGATCACAGAAACCCACTGGGAGCTGCCACCCGATGTACCAAGACTACCCCTGCTCCTGTTTTCCCTGCCAGCTCAGGACTCCAGCACCCTGTCTTGCCGAGCCAGACGCTCCCGTCTGCTCCAACACAGACCCAGGGTCTGAATCACTTGTCGCAAAGCTGCAAGTTTACCCGAAAACATCTCACAGAAGTGTGCTTGTCTTTACCACTCAGATGCCCAACTCCCAATGGGGTCTAAACCCAAATAAATCCGTTTTACCCTGCATAAAGCTTATGCAGGGCAAACTCATAAATTGTTCGCCCTCTATAACACTGATAGAGAGATATGCACAGTTGTTTGCTCCCCCAGGTATTAATACATACTCTGAGTAAATTACTAAATAAAAAGTGATTTTATTAAGTACAGAAAATAGGATTTAAGTGGTTCCAAGTAGTAACAGACAGAACAAAGTAAGTCACCAAGCAAAATAAAATAAAATGCACAAATCTATGTCTAATCAAACTAAATACAGATAAGTTCCTCACCAGTTCCAGAATTCTCCCTTTTACAGGCTCAGCTCCTTTTAGCCTGGGTCCAGCAATCACTTACACCCCCTGTAGTTACTGTCCTTCATTCCAGTTTCCTTCAAGTATCCTGGGGGTGGGGTGGGGGGGGTGGAGAGGCTCCTTCTTTAGCCAGCTGAAGACAAAATGGAGGGGTCTCCCACAGGTTTAAATAGACTCTCTCTTGTGGGTGGAGACCCCCCTCCTATGCAAAGTCCAGCTCCAAGATGGAGTTTTGGAGTCACCTGGGCATGACTCAGTCTTTACAGGCCGAGGCCATTGTCCACGTGGTATCTTGTATGTCTCCAGGAAGATTTCTTATGTGGATTGGAGCATTCCAAGATGCATTGTTCCCCAAGTGCTTCCTGATCAGGTACTTAACCTTGCAAATTCCTTCCTAAAGAAACTGATCAAATGCCTCACAAAGCTTACTTAGGGTATGTCTACACTATGAGAGTAGTTCGATTTTACTTAAAGCGAATTTGTGGAACCGATATTACAAAGTCGAACATGTGTATCCACACTAAGGACAGTAATTCGACTTTGTGAGTCCACACTAACGGGGCAAGCGTCAACATTGGAAGCGGTGCACTGTGGGCAGCTATCCCACAGTTCCCGCAGTCCCCGCTGCCCATTGGAATTCTGGGTCGAGCCCCCAATGCCTGCTGGGGCAAAAAATGTGTCGAGAGTGGTTTTGGGTAACTGCCGTCATTCAACCGTCACTCCCTCCCTCCCTCTGTGAAAGCGCCGGCGGGCAATCAGTTTGCGCACTTTTCTGGTGATTGACAGCGCGGACGCCACAGCACTGCGAACATGGAGCCTGCTGCGATCATCGCTGCAGTTATGGCCGTTGTCAACACCTCGCACCTTATCATCCACCTTTTTCAGAGGCAGATGCTGAGAAATCGGGCGAGGAGGCTACGGCAGCGCGGTGAGGACATTAAGTCTGAGAGGGGCACAGACCTCTCACAAAGCACGGGACCCCGCGCCGTGGACATCATGGTGGCAATGGGTCATGTTGATGCTGTGGAACAGCGATTCTGGGCCCGGGAAACAAGCACGGACTGGTGGGACCGCATAGTGCTGCAGGTCTGGGATGAATCACAGTGGCTGCGAAACTTTCGCATGCAGAAGGGAACTTTCCTGGAACTTTGTGAGTTGCTGTCCCCTGCCCTGAAGCGCAAGGACACCCGGATGCGAGCAGCCCTGACTGTCCAGAAGCAAGTGGCCATAGCCCTCTGGAAGCTTGCAATGCCAGACAGCTACTGGTCAGTCGCGAATCACTTTGGAGCGGGCAAATCTACCGTGGGGGTTGCTGTGATGCAAGTAGCCAATGCAATCGTTGAGCTACTGCTCTCAAAGGTAGTGACCCTGGGAAACGTGCAGGTGATCATAGATGGCTTCGCTGCGATGGGATTCCCAAACTGCGCTGGGGCTATAGATGGAACTCACATCCCTATCCTGGGACCGGCCCACCAGGCCAGCCAGTACATTAACCGAAAGGGCTACTTTTCAATGGTGCTGCAAGCACTGGTGGACCATAGGGGACGTTTTACCAACATCAACGTCGGATGGCCGGGCAAGGTTCATGATGCTCGCGTTTTCAGGAACTCTGGTCTGTTTAGACGGCTGCAGGAAGGTATTTACTTCCCGGACCACAAAATAACTGTTGGGGATGTGGAGATGCCTATAGTCATCCTCGGGGACCCAGCCTACCCGCTAATGCCCTGGCTCATGAAGCCCTATACAGGCGCCCTGGACAGTGAAAAAGAACTCTTCAACTACTGGCTGAGCAAGTGCAGAATGGTGGTGGAGTGTGCTTTTGGACGTCTGAAGGGGAGATGGAGAAGCTTACTCACTCGCTCTGATCTCAATGAAACCAATATCCCCATTGTTATTGCAGCTTGCTGTGTGCTCCACAATCTCTGTGAGAGCAAGGGGGAGATGTTTATGGTGGGGTGGGAGGTTGAGGCAAATCGCCTGGCTGCTGATTACGCCCAGCCAGACAGCCGGGCGATTAGAAGAGCCCAGTGGGACGCGCTGTGCATCCGGGAAGCTTTGAAAACTAGGTTCCAGAGTGAACAGGATAACCTGTGACTATTAAGTTTGTTTATTCAGAAGTTGAACCTGCCCCCGTTTCTTTACCCAGTTAATGTTGACTATCCTCTCCAGTTACCAACCCCCTCCCCCCCGTTCCAACACACCTTTAAAAATAAAATAAATGAAACTTTGTTCATTAACACCATTTTCTTTATTAAGGATTTCGTGGTAAAGTGTTGAAACTGGGACGCAGACTGTGGTGTGGAGCGGGTGTAGTGATGGAAAGGACGCTTCTAAACTCGAGGAATGACAGGCTCCTGCTCCTAGAGCGGTCCGCAGTGGTGGACTGGTTGTTTCAACGGAGCCTGCCACCCCTCCTTTTCGGGACTCTGTGTGTGGGGGCTATGTGAGTTTGTGGCGGGGGAGGGCGGTTACAGATCCCCTTCTGCGTGGCTCTGTCATCCAGGCTAAGGACCGCTGCATAAGATCTGTAACTGCCCTCCCCCGCCACAAACTCACATAGCCCCCCCCCCACAGAACATGAAAACCACCTCCCAGACTGACCAGGGTGCCTAGTGACTGCAATGTGTGTGTGACCTGCTGCTGAACCTGCCCCCATGTCTGTACCCTGGTAAAGGTGACTGTCCTCTCCAATTCCCAACCTCCTTCCCCCCCTTCAAACACACTGTCCTCTAAAAGAACAGGACGGAAACAGTAATTAACAGAAACGTATTTTTTATTAACAACTACACAGTTAGGGGATGAAACTGGGACATGGGCTTGGGTGAGGTGCTCTTGGAGTGAAGGAAAGGACTTATCAGATCTTTGGGAATGAGAGCCTTCTGTTACTTGAGCAGTCTGCAGGGGTGGAGTGACTGTTTTCACGGCCCCTGCCACCCCTCCTTCTTGGGACTTTGGGTGAGGGGGGGATGGGACTTTGTGGCGGGGGAGGGCGGTTAGAGATAGAATGCAGCGGGGTTCTGTCCTCCTGCCTCCGGTCCTGCAGAACATCTACAAGGCACCGGAGTGTGTCCGTTTGCTCTCTCATTACTCCAAGCAGCGTTTGAGTCGCCTGCTGGTCTTCCTGCCGCAACCTGTCCTCCCGTTCGCTGTGTGATCGCTGGTATTGCGACATGTTCTCCCTCCACTGGGTCTGCTGTGCCGCCTCGGCTCGGGAGCAGCCCATAAGTTCTGAGAACATCTCGTCCCATGTCCTTCTCTTTCGTCGCCTGATCTGCACCAGCCTCTGGGAGGGGGATGCTGGGGTAGCTTGGGAGACACTCGCAGCTGTGGGATGGGAAAAAGGGAGTGAATTCCTCAGAAAGATACAGTTTTGAAAACAATGAATATAGTCTTTCTCTGTGAACAAGACCATGCACAGCACCTATCACATGCGCACTCAGTACAAGGTCGAATTGTCGGCCTTCCCATTGAGTGCCTGGGGTCTTGCTGTACAGATCACAAAAGTGGGGCCGGACAACAGAATTCGGCTGGCAGGCAGACATGGTAAGCTGTAGACTTTTGGCTGCTTAAAGCTTAATTTATAGCAGTGCCCTCCTTTCACGTTCCAAGCAATGCTCCTAGCGTTGGCTAGTTCTGCTGCCGGCAATCCGGCCAGTATGAACTCTGCCCCTGTCTCACCCCCCTCGCGGCTGTCCCCGGGAAAGATCCCTGCATGCTGCCCCTGTCCTGCCTCCACCGCGTGGCTGTAAACAGCCGGTTACAGTTATGTAAAGGAACAGGCAATCAGTCCCAATACTAACATTCCCCTAATTCAAAGCAGGTCACCATGAGTGATATCACTCTGATGAGGATTTCGGAGACAGAGAAAGACCGCATGCTGCGTGAATGCCAGAAAGCACCAGGGCCGTATGCCGCCATGCTTTGCGAGGCAATGATCCCGGAGTACTTGCTGCTAGCCTGGCGCGGAAAAGTTTCCTACCATGGAGGACGCAATAAGGCCGCTCTCCCCAGGAACCTGATGCAGAGGCTTTCACAATACCTCCAGGAGACCTTCGTGCAGATGTCCCAGGAGGATTTCTGCTCTATCCCCGGACATATTGTCAGAATTTTCCAGTAGCTGCGCTGGCAAGGACTAAAAACTAAAGCGCCTAGGGCAAACTAATCATGAAAAACCCATTGTTAAGATACCATTCCTATTCTGTTCAAAATAAATATTTAAAACACTTACCTACTGATGTTTCCCCGATTCACGGTCTGGGTTACCACCTTGGGAGGGTTGGTAGGGGATCTCCGTGAGGGTGATGAAGAGATCCTGGCTGTCGGGGAAATCAGCGTTGAAAGCGCTGTCGACTGCCTCGTCCTCCTCATCTCCTTCCTCATCTTCCCCGTCCACGAACATCTCAGAGGAAGCGGCCGTCGACAATACCCCATCGTCAGAGTCCACGGGCAGTGGTGGGGTAGTGGTGGCGGCCGCACCTAGAATGGAATGCAGTGCCTCGTAGAAACGGCATGTCTGGGGCTGGGATCCGGAGTGTCCGTTTGACTCTTTGGTCTTCTGGTACCCTTGTCTCAGGTCCTTGATTTTCACGCGGCACTGCGTTGCATCCCAGCTGTATCCTCTCTCCGTCATGGCTTTGGAGATCTTCTTGTAGATCTTCGCATTCCGTTTTTTCGATCGCAGCTCCGAAAGCACGGACTCATCGCCCCACACAGTGATCAGATCCAAGACTTCCCGATCAGTCCATGCTGGGGCTCTCTTTCTATTCTGCGGTTGCATGGTCACCTCTGCTGGAGAGCTCTGTATCGTTGCCAGTGCTGCTGAGCTTGCCACGATGTCCAAACAGGAAATGAGATTCAAACTGGCCATACAGGAAAAGGAATTCAAATTTTCCCGGGGCTTTTCCTGTGTGGCTGGTCAGAGCATCCGAACTCGGACTGCTGTCCTGAGCGTCAACGGAGTGGTGCACTGTGGGATAGCTCCCGGAGCTATTAGCGTCGAATTACATCCACACCTACCCTAATTCGACATGGCCATGTCGAATTTAGCGGTACTCCCCTCATCGGGGAGGAGTACAGAAATCGATTTAAAGAGACCTCTATGTCGAAATAAATAGCTTCCTTGTGTGGACGGGTGCAGGGTTAATTCGAGTTAACGCTGCTAAATTCGACATAACCTCCTAGTGTAGACCAGGCCTTAGAAACCAAGCAAGTATACAGCCCATATTCTAAACCTTAAGTAGAAAATGATATATGTGTACAGATAGGATGAATAGATATAGTAGACCATAACCTTTACGGAGATATGTTACATGGCACAGGCAGCACAAAACATATTCCAGTTATGTCATACATACATTTATAAGCAACCCCCCCCCTATAAAGCCTTATGGGGTACACTGGCACAGAGGGAAAGTTTCAAAAATGAGTGTTGAGACCACTGTTTCTTTATGATGCCTAACTGGAGGTCCTGATCCCCAAATACCACTTAGGTCTCCAGAAGTTCTGAGATGACCAAGGCCTACAAGTTCTCAAGTACACAACAGTTGGCTTCTTCTCCGCTCTGACTAAAATCTGAGCATCCCCAAAGAGATTCCAAAGGCACTCAGATATCATGCTGACAGGCACAACATAAGAATCTGGATATAGTAGAAAGGAAATCCTAATAAGGAGCACTTTCTTACTACAAGTCCTTCAAGAACACCCAACTTTATCTATATTACTTTTGCAATGCTTTATAGTCATGTATATCACTTTCTCTCAACAGGAAATTACTTAACTACTATGAAAAACAACTCCAGTGAAAAACCCACACTCACAGCGGTATTTCAAAAAGCTCCCTCCTATGAATTTTAATAGGGGAGTGGGTAATCTGGACAATAATGCAATTTTAGGAATTTGTTTCCTTTATTGCAGTGAAGTCAAAAACCTTTTCAACATGAGTGCCTCTGTACCTCCTGCAGTTAAAATTAATGACACACAAGAGAATTTACAGGTCATGATTTCTTCTCCTGGGAAATCTAAACTGACTTCTTGGTGCTGGCTGCAGGCATTTTGTGCCTTGTAATCCCTCACCCTCACCTTAAGGAGCCATACCATCAGCTGTCTGAAAACACATGAGTACTTAAACAGCAGTTTTTTTTTCTGGCAGCAGTTGAAGAGCAGAGTAGTTCAGGCAATCATTTTTGGTTCTTTAAGCACTCCTGTATTACTTTAAGGCAATGCTATTACTTTTAATACCAGACATGCAGTGGCTATCCACAGGGTAACAGTGTTTTGAGTGGATGGAAAGTGGAAACATTAAAAAAAAAAAGAGAGATTCCCATTCAGGAAAATTTCCAAGATAAACATGCACTAGGGCATAACTACTGAGATGTATAGGAATGCATGCTCATAACAGAAACACATTTCAAATTCTCCACTGAATTTCATCAATGAGCCACTGACGCTTAAAAACATCGAATCAACATCAAGTTATTGTGTTTTTCAATACACCTTATTTGACTTTTGTGTACTCCTCAAAACCCCCAAACACCAGCTATCTGCTTTTGTATGACTTAAGCTTTTAGTTTGTTTGTTGCATTGTAAGAATATTTCAAAAGTGGAAATAGCAGTCACCTCCACTGGTTGGTATTAAACACATTATTTCCTAATGGCAAATGTCCTGCAAGCCATACACTTGTTGGTTCCCAATAGCCCGATCAATAGAAAAGGCTGGCTACTGGCTTTAAAATACAAGCCCAGCCCAGAACTCTATAGAGCTGGAGCCAAAACACCAGGAAATGGTGGCATAGTCAAGCTCTGAGTGACAACACAACAGAGCTCAGTGATGTTTATTGTTTAATATTGGGCCCATAGGTGCTGGAACAAGGAGTGCAGGGGGTGCTGCAGCATCCCCTGGCTTGAAGTGGTTTCATTAGATCCAGGGTTTACAGTTTGGTTCAATGGCTCTCAGCACCCCCACTATAAAAATGGTTCCAGCACCCCTGATTTGGCCTCATCCAACACCCAAGTCAGTGGAAGTCTTTCTATTAACATCAGTGGGCTTTGAATCAGGCAGTGGCAGATTAATAATTTTGCTGCCCCTAGGCCGGGAAATAATTGCTGCCCTGGCCCCGCCCCGACTCCGCCCTTTCCCCGCCCCCATTCCAACCCCCTCCCCAAAGTCCGCGCCCCAACTCCACCCCCTCCCTTCCCCTATTGGATCCCTTCCCCAAATCCCCGCCCCCAGCCCCGCCTCTGCCCCCAGCGCGCGGCGTTCCCCCTCCTCCCCCCTCCCTCCTTGCCCCGCGAAACAGCTGTTTCGCGGCGCAAGCGCTGGGAGGGGAGAGAAACAGGACGCGGTGGCGCACTTGCAGAGGAGGTGGAGGTGAGCTGGAGCAGGGGGGCGGGGCGCAGAGGGGAGCTTCTGCCCCTGCAAATTTGCCACCCTAGGCCTAGGCCTTGTCGGCCTAGGCAATAATACGGCGCTGGAATCAGGCCTATTATGCATCTGATCAGGCTTTCTTTGAGCATCCTGGTGAAGCCACTGTGTATGCAAAGAATGCAGGATCAGGCCCTGATATTTGTTGAACATTTTTGTGGTAAAATAAATTAAAATAGTATTAAACATTAGGGGTCAGTACAAGTTGTACTTCACACCATAAGCAGTAAATGTCACACTATCATTTCAAGTTTCAATCTATCACTGCTGGGATTTGTAATGATGTACATCTTTATTTTAGGACCACCATACCATAATATGAGAAACCCCAGAATTGCTTGATATCAGACCAGAGCTGGAGCTGCAGGACAGACTGCTGGAACTCTGCTAATAAAAGATGTATTGACCTTGTACCTGTATGTATACCTGAATTTACTTCAATAAAATACTACAGGGTGGGCCCCCAGTAAACCAGGGATTCCAAGTGGCCTCAGATTTGGCAGGATTAAACAAACTACCCTAATAATCAGGTTTACCTTTCAAAAAATAGATAGGTGGAAGAGTTAAAATAAATTCAGAAAATGTGAAACAACAGTCCCTACTCGGTAATGCTGACTAGAATATAACTGTGGCACTGCACATTTGTCTTCATTTTCTTTTGAAATATGTCTCTTAATATTATTTATGGCTCCAACCCTACCAAAGGTTTGACCAACAGTCAATGGGATTCTGCTTGAGTGCAAGGGTCTGCTACATGTATGAATCCCTTTGTTAGCCTGGGGTTTATGGGGCTGTTCCTCTGATGCTCTAAATCAGCATAGCTCCACTGAACTCAATGGACTTGCATTGATTTAAATTAAATGAGGATCTGGCCCACTGTAGTTAGACACAGATATAAAAATACCCTATATGCAATATTGCTGAGTGCACATTCCTTTAGGAACCTTACCAGTAAATACAAAATATATGCAAATCTATGAGCATAGATTATGGTGTTCATTTCTTGTTGCCTTTTTTAAGATTAAAAAGTTTCCCAAGTTTAATGTTAGCATTTAATAGTCCCAAATTAGAGGTAACCCTAAACATAATACATAATCCTGCCCTCAGTTGTTTTAGCAACCTCTGACAGATGCATAAGGGGTCTGTCTCTTTCTTACATTTGGCAATAATTGTATAACTTGTCATGCCAATAGAATAGGTGGGATCCAGTAATTTTCAAAGATGAACTTTTCTCTTGGTAACAGCACGCACAATTTCATTAGCACTTAATTAACATTGAAAATGTCAAAAGGAATGCACAAGAAATTGAAGCTATTGCTGGGTGAAATGTTTCAGATGAATAGTTTATTCAACAAAAATGCAGTTTCCGGTCAAATATTTAGTCCGCCAAATAGTTTTGGATAAACAAAAAAAGTTGAAACATTCCAATAACAGCAAAATGAAAAGTTTTGTTTCAATTTTCAAGCATTTTGACAAAAGCAAAGGAATGTACAAAACAGAAGGAGAAGGAAGACAAGGTGGCAGTGATAATGTCTCCTTTATAAACTTTATTCCAGTGGTTAGGGAACTCACCTCATATGTGGGAGACCAAAGTTAAGCCCCACCTTCTGCCTGATGTAGAGGAGGAGTGTGGCTATGGGATATTCTGGTTTCTCAATCTTTCTTCTTGAAGCTGTTTTATGTTTTATGTCATTGGAGCAGAGATTTGAACTTATGACACTCATCTAGGATGTGGTAGACCCAAGTACCAGACTTTAGAGTCATCTCACACTTTCCCTGGCCCAATGAGTATCCATTGTCATCCCCTTCTCCTACAGCCATTTTGTGAGTCACTTCCATTACTTGAAAACTTGTCTCTCTCACCAACAGAAGTTGGTCCAATAAAAAGTTCTCATCCACCTTGTCTCTCTTTCCATTATTTTTGTCAAAATGCCTGAAAATCAAAATGAAATGTTTCAAGTTGAAACAAAACATTTTGTTTTGACATTAACAAAATGTTTCCACTCAATTTTTCATTACAGTAATGTTGAAACATTTTGATTTGTTTTGACTCACTTTTTTGAAACTTTGCACTTTACCAAAACACTAAAAAAAATGTTGTTTTCAGTTAGAGCCAAAACTATTTATTTTTTTCAGAATTGCAACCAACCAAACAACTCATTATTCACCTAGCTCTAACTGTAAGGTGGAACTGATAATTACATTTTAAGTCTTTTGCTTAATTTACACATGAGGAGACCCATAAAATTAAACGTACACAACTCCTTGCAGTTTTGGGGCCTAATTCTGTACACTGACAAAAGAGAGATTGAAAAATGAAAAATGCATACCAGGTACATATTATTATGCCTTTTCTTTCTGCATAACAATTTTTTCTCTGCTCCCAGGAAACAACTTAATTGATTCCAACACAGCCCCAAGTAATTATTGTAGCAAATTTAAAACCAGAATGCATTGAAATGGAAAATCTTAAAACTGAAGACAGTAAAAACTTAACAAAAAAGAATATGAATAGATAGATAGATAGATAGATAATCTTTGCTTTGAATTATATCTTCTGGAGAGACTTGGATGTGGATAATCTACGGAGAGAAATAAGGGAAACAGATTACATTAAAACATGTTAAAGAAAGTGCTATATATTTTCTACTCTTATTTCATAGGCACTCAGGTACCATAGTGACGAGCACAGTATAAAAACAGTGATAGAAAGATATTAAATTTGCCAGCCCAGAGCCTTACACATATAATATATAATACACATAAAGCAGTGGTTATGTTACCAAGGAGATAAAGCATAGCAGTTTGATGGGGGAAAAGAAGTAGATTTTTTTCCTCTCACATTTGTATAGTAACTCAATCTACCTAACACCTAAGGTAGCACACATGACCACAGCATTGCATCAGAACAGAATTGCTGCAATAACAGTACTTATATTTTGTCAGAAGGCTGGCAGGGGGTGAAGGAGGTGGTGGAGAACAGAAATTGTCATTTTACCAGGCTGAAGTTCCTACAAATGGGATTAATTTCGATCCCTTACCCCATGTAGCAAAATAAAGGACACCTCTACCTCCTGTAACCATGCACTATAAAAGAAAAATGAGTACTTATGAGGGCTTCCTGTCCCTGCTTCAGGCATGCCAGAGCCAGACTGCTGGGACTGGCTAATCCCCTCTGGAAAAAAAAGTCATGGCTCACCATGCCACTGGCTGAACTTGTTACCTGTCCCAAATCCTCCTCCTACTCAATGTCCTCATCCACCACGTCATTCTCGAGGTTGACTCCACTGTCTGCTGCTTCCACTCTCCCCAAAATATCCACGGGGCTCTTGGAAGTGGAGGTGGGGTCAGCGCTGAGAATGGCGTAGTGCTTCTTGTAGAAGCAGCATGTTTTCAGCACTGCACCAGAATGACCTTGGCTTCCCTTGCCTTCTGGTATGCCTGCCTCAATTCCTTGATTTTAGCATGTGTGAAAGTGAAATGAATTATACTAAAGAAATAGAATGAATTAAAGA
>NW_020664399.1:5708552-5712036 GCF_002925995.2 Terrapene triunguis | reverse complement strand
GAAGAAGACGTAGAGGAACAGCCTGCAATACCTTACCATCTACGCTCTCGTAAGGGTTGCCAGAAGCAGACGAGGACCTAAAGCAAGGCCCCAAAAGAAGCAGTAGTGAGCCTAGCGCCTGCTGCCTGGTGGATGTAAAACCGTGACTGCGGTTCCCTCAGTTGAGGTTGTCAGAACCGGAAGGGCCTTGCCTCCAACATGCGCCTCTGGTGGCGCCTGTTCCTCGGCTACTGGTGTCTTAAGGTCTGGGGAGTCCACAATGACAATTCTTTTATCCAGCAGCAAGTGTGGATAGCTCAGACCCTTAATATTTCTAATTGCTGGGTCTGCAGCCACATCCCAGCCCACTCTCAAGCTGGTGTTCCTGTCCTGGCAATCCCACTTAATTCCCCAGACCTCACTGGAGGACCTCGTCTGTTTAACAAAACATGGAACAATAATGACACTTGGGAAACAGTGGGAATAAATGTATCTAAATGGATAACTGTGATGGAGGGAAAAGGTCATTGGTGTTGGGTGTGTAATGGGACACGGCTGGATCTGGGAAAAAGTCGTTGCCTTCAGCATATTGTGGCAAATGGTGTATGGGATTATTCAAACAAAACTAAAGAGTGGCGGGCCGGGTATGGGGATATGAATTTTTTCTCAACCTGGGATCAAACAGAAAAATCAATTTCATGTTCCCCCTACAGTAATCTTAGTGGAAACAATACAATCTTTCAATGCCATGCAAATAACACCACTCCTTGTAAGGAGAATTACCCTGTGCCCTTTGGAGGATATTACTCCTCCTTTGTAGGCACCTATGTGACAAATGGGTGCAACCGACCCTTCCCAGCCTTAATAGGCCATCATTGGGTTTGTGGGACCAAAGCTTATACTGTGTTACCAGCTAACTGGTCAGGTATCTGTTATCCCGCTCGACTCTTCCCACAATTCCGAGTGCTGGGGTCCTTCCCACGAGAACGCCTGCGTAATTTCAGGCGAAGAAGAAGGGACTTATCAGATGCCCAATGGTATGTAAATAACATAAGCCCCTTGACCTGGGAAGAGGCCATTGGCAGTTCCCTTATCCCACTTGGGGGAGTAATACACCATGCAAAAAGGCTCCTAAGGTTACAAGCAGTAGTTGAAATAATGGCAAATGAAACCGGAGAGAGTTTAAAGACCCTGGCCAAAGAAACAGGGGCGATCCGACAGATGGCCCTCCAAAACCGTCAGGCACTGGACATAGTGCTGGCAGCCAAAGGAGGGACCTGTGCTCTCATTGGAAAAGAATGTCGTGTGTTCATACCTGACGACACCAATGAGGTAATAGATCGCGCTAGTCACTTAGAACAAATTGCATCTCTTCCCCATGAAGAGCCAAGTTCTTTATGGAAGTGGCTAAGTAACCTATTCAATTTCTCTGGCATAGGAAACTGGTTGTTTCAGGGAGCCCTGACTATCCTGTGTGGAATCCTAATGATTTTTGTATGTTTTCAGTTAATCTCCTGTTGTATCCAGAATTGTGTAAGGTATGCCACCCAGGTGACTACCCCAAAACAGAGTGCTAATATGATAATGTTAAATATCACTGATGAACGAAGAGATAAAGAACTATTAATATGTGGAACCCAGTAATTGTTGGTCTTTGCGTAAGCTTGACCAAAAGGAGGGATTGTGAAAGTGAAATGAATTATACTAAAGAAATAGAATGAATTAAAGAATGCTGTATGTACCTTTAAGTAGAAATGAGAAATGCTGCAAGCCAGGTGTGCAAGAAAGTAGACATTAACTGCTTAACTTGCCACTTAAGGGCAATTGGTGAAGCATTAGTCTTAGATCGATAAGAGTTAACAAGGAAGCAGGATATGCATATTGTGCTCCATGCATATTTTACAATTTTGCTCTCTCTGTCCTTTTGTTTAGTTTGCACCCTTTTATCTGTATAAATAAGACTGTTTGAATCTTGCATGGAGGCTCACATTATCTGATTGTATTAGCAGAGCGCTGTGCTAATAAAACAGAGTGGTCTGACAAACTATGAGTCCTGAGTCTAACTTTGACACATGGCACTGCTGAATGTTACTTTTGTGTCCCTTCTCATCCATGCCACAAGTAATCTACTCGTATGTGTCAAAGCTTCTATGTCTGAATAGGAGCTGTGACTGCACAGCCTCCTCTCCTCACAGATCCAGCAACTCTCCTGTACTCCACGTGGGAGCCCGTTTGCTGTGGAAAGCCAGAATGGTCAACTGGGAAGATGCAGTGTGAGCGGTCCACGCCGAGCGAACAGGAAGTGGAATTTCAAAAATTCTCAGTGCTTCATGGGGGAGGGGCTCATGCCTGTGTACCTGGCTTCAGGGCAGTGGAGTAGAAACTGCTTACCAGACCGGTCATGATCAGCATTGTGGGACTCCTCCTAGAGGCCGCATAGGGCGACATGAGCAAGCGTCGTGTCTACACTGACACTGTGTCACTCTAACTTTGTCACCAAAAGCTGTATGCCACTCGTTAAAGCGGTTTTATTATGTCGGCATCGCAGGAGCGTTAAATCAGTGGGAGGAGCATTATTGTGTGTAGACATCCACTGTTTTGTCAATGAAACCTAACTTTTGTTGACAAAACTGTGTAGTGTAGACAAGGCCTAAGTATTGTTCTGTACCTCTGTCCACCTATTGACCATGAAAGATTTCTAGATATAAATTCAAGAACTGAATGTACAAGGCCCTTATTTATACGCACAATGATAGCATGAATACAGATTAGCAAGTGGATATAATTCTCTTGTTCATGCTCTGAAAGTGGGTGGTACTAGGAGTGTTAATTAGTTCATATGACTGATCATTTCAATGTAAAACAGTTTTGTCTTATTAAACAGTAATCTCCTAAATTTATTTGATGATAAATACTGTAGTGTCTAATTAATTGACTTATCTTTTTAAAAGTTATGGTTGACACATTTAATCGACCAGTTCCCATCCATCCTACCCTCTTTGCATTGTTCAAATGCATTGTCAGTGTTGATATTACTGATTTACTTATATATGTAAATTAGACAATCAGGGACAGATCATGGTGTGAAAATTGGCTCACAATTTTAGTTCAAAGTCTGTGCAGTTTACAATTAGACATAAAGGGCCAGATTTTCAGAGGTTCAGGTGTGGTGCACATCTCATTTGTATGTAAGTGTAGCAATTGGGCATACTAACAGACAACTACATATCTACCTAACCATTCTGCATATGCAGTTGTGAAGGGACAGCATAACCATATTTGTTCTGGAGAAACTTAATATTAAACATAAGTAAACTGCATGAATCTGTTCTGGAAATTATAGTCTGCAGTTTTGTAGTTCTTTGTTGCACAGTTGAATAAGAAGTTTTATGGACACAATCATTACACTGTTAAATGCTGGTTCTGTACAATGCCAAGTGCAGCACGGAGTGGTTAATATCACTGGTCTACAATTTTTGAGAAGTCGTCTGCTTCAGAGATAAAA
>NW_020664399.1:5675587-5703552 GCF_002925995.2 Terrapene triunguis | reverse complement strand
TACATTTATTTCAGAAGCATTTTGGCTGTAGAGCAGTGTATCCTATGACACTGCCATAAAACTGAAATAAATCAGTGGTGACTCAGGCCTAGTGGAGACTTATTGTACCATACAAAGTTTAATTATTTAAGTATGTAATTCATTGTAAAATACAGACTGGGACAAATATTCAAAATACAACCTGCCTTTTTCTGAAGCAATTTGTGCCCACAAAATGTATGGCTGACTTTTTGCATCCACAATTGAATTGTGAGTGTGGTTTTAATTGGGACTGTATGGGGATATTATATTTGCTCAGCTCCTCCAAATGGTCTTATGCTCCGTAATTATAGTTTTCATTTTTTTAAATAGTCTCTAGCATTTATGGATGCAAGGCTAACCTTCAAAACCTGAAGTGAGTGTAACTACTGCAGTGACTTCGATCTGAGTTCACCACCATGGTATTCATACCAGATCTTTAGGAGCTTTTTTAGATATTCTGGGCCTGGTCTAGCAGACAGCAATTAAGAATTGGTCTGCAATCTGTTAACTATCCCATTTATCACAGTGAGCTATTAACTCCAATGGCCAATAGTGAAAATTTAAATGTCAACATTTTTAGCTTGTTTGACTGCTGATCATAACATCTAAGAAAGGAGAAGAAGAAATCTGTTATGAAGATCTGCACAATCTGTGAGTACCACTTAATCCTAGTGTCTCAACTAGGCAGAGCTTACTTTCTGGGCAAACTTGCAAGAATACCGGTATTCTGGGACCACTAACGGTTCTGTTGCAAGCAGGCTTGTGCCTCTAAGTACCTGACAGTGAGTGTGCTCTATGTAATTGGGAGAACAAATGCTCTGATTTGTACCCATAATTCCATATGTGGGTGAAAATAAGTGGACACAATAGAGTAGACTCAGAGACTAATAGGACACTCCATCTCATGCTAGCAGACAATGACCATGCCATCTTCACCTACCACAGCAATGTAAGATACCAGGGCATGAAGACATTAATGCTTAAACTCCAGCTAGCACAGACTGCTTCTCAGAAATCTGGCTACCAAGTGATTGAGTCCTGCCAGGATGCTCTAGGACACCGGTCCAGCACTTTTTAGGGAGCAAGAACTGCATTTTACAGTGCATGCATTCCAGCATTTCTTGAGTGCAGCACTCACCTGCTGGGGCTACCACAAGCACATCAAACCCATCTGCTGCTACTTAATTTGGCTTCCCATAGAATATTGCGTTAAATTCAAGGTCTTAGTCCTTAGCATCAATGGCCATGGCCCAGGATACCTAAAATATCTCCTAAAGCTTTGGGATGAATACAGTGATGGTTAACTCTACTCCTCAGGCAAAATGGAAATTTCCATCATAAGGGTAAAGCTCTGTGTGGGAGACATGTTTTCTTGGTGGCTGTCCAAGATTGTGGAATGAGCTCCCTCACAGGAACTAAGGACCATCACAAATCTCACCACCTCCTGCTCCAAGTACAAGGCATATTTCTTTGACCTTGCCTTCTGTAATATAAACACATGACAGCATATACATATTAATTTAAAAAAAAATTAACAAAACTGAACACTACACTACACACACAATTCTCCCCCGGAGAAAGAATCAGAGAGAGAATAAACCAAATGTGACAGATGTTAGTTATGTCATTTAATGCACAACTAGAAGGCTCTCGCATTCTACAGTGATGCAGACATTTTAGGAACCTATATATGATAGATCTGACCTCAATTCCAAGAGTCTAAATCAGGAGTAGCTTTAATGAAGTCATTGTGGTTACACTTATTTAAAACCTGCAAAAGTGAAATCAACATCAGACCCGTAACAGATAATTTGCTACAATTTACACTGTCAACTTAGTCAAGTTATTTACTTTTCAGCTTTGATTAAACTTGGTTGTTGCTAACAAGCCTTCATATGCAGAGAAACAGCTTTAATGATTTCTTCATTTTGAACTTTCATAAAGGAAATGAAAGGTAACATTGGAGAGGTTAACTTGCATTTTTCTTGGGGACAGGCTCAAAGTGTTAAAAGGCTTTTTCATTGCACTGGAGTAGATAAGGCAATTAGAGCTACTGAAGGTTATCAGAGCACCAGGTTCAAAGGAATTGCATTCCAACATCTATATCCTAGATGCTAAGAGCCAGCTTATGGCTAGCCTACTTAAAGTGTGCTGGGGAGAGGATGTAGAGAAGCTTCTTCCCAATAACGTTTCCTCCTTTAGAGGCAGGTTTCCAGCAGCTCTCATTGGCCTGGAGCAGCGAACCGCGGCCAGTGGGAGCCGCGATCAGCTGGACTTGTGGACGGAGCAGGTAAACAAACCGGCCCAGCCTGCCAGGGGTTTTCCCTACACAAGCGGCGGCCCAGCTCTATTCATTTGAGAAATGTCAAACAGCCCTAGATATTGCCAAATATATGACTGATTTTTATCATCATCATCGTCAAAGTAGGCACTTGGATTTCAAAATATGTGCACCATCATTCTGGAAAATAAAATTCCAGCCAAAGGATCTTTTGGAAGAAAATAAAAGTGGAAATAATTTAGAAAGAAAGACATTTTAAAAAGCTAGCAATCTCATTAAGCAATCAAATTATATAAATACCAGCAAAAGCGTTGGAGCTCAATCAGAGCTGAAAACAAATCAGGCAGACCAATCTTTACTGAATGCCAGCAATCTCTACTGTGTGTATAATTAATAATTGATCAAAGTGGCACACTGGCTGGGAACACTATGACTGTGTCCAGACAAAATATGCAGGCTCATTCAGGTATAATTAGCTTTGCTTAAGTGGCTTAGGATACACAAAACTCTTAAGGAAGCAGGCTTCATTATGCCCATTAGAGTAAATGGCTGAGATTTACAAAAGAAAAAGGCCCTTTGGAAGTATTAGCATAGTTGTCACTGAAGTTCCTTTTAAAATATATTATCAGTTGCTTTGCCTAAAAAGATATAATGCCTATGCTGATTCCATAGTCAAGGTGGAGCCCCAAGTGTAGACAAAATGGACAATCACACAAGTGAACAATTTTATTTCTTTCTTTTTTTGGTGGGAGATGCATACAATCAACACTAAGAGTTTACAATCCAACAACCACAAAGCAGCAGAGACTTACTTGGAGGGATCAACTTTGAATCAAGTCCTTTATAATTAGTTTTTAATCTGAAGTTTTTCAACTGAAAAACTTATCTGGCAAAAACGGGTTTAGTCAAAATGCAAGCTAGTTGAGAATTGACAAAATGCAATTTCTTCAAAACCTTATGGAAAATTTTGATTTAATCTAAGGGCTAGTCTACACTACCGTATGACAATCTAGTGAAGATGCAATATGCCGACAGGAGTGTGTTCGCCCGTTGGCATTACTCCACCACAACGAGAGGTGGAAGCTGCGTCACCAGAAGAGCATCTCCTGCCAACATAGCACCGTATAAACACCGCTTTAAATCAATGTAACTTACGTTGCTCATTAGGTTGCTTTTTCACACCCCTGAGCGACATGAATACATCGAATTAAGCAGTAGTGTAGCTTAATATGAGCCCAATATGTTTCAAATTCTATCAGCAAAGTTAGAAAGAAATATTTTCGTTTGGTTTGGTTGAACCCAAATTGAAAAATGTCAGTGTGTTGGACTGAATCAAAAGACTGAATTAAAATCATCAGACTATGATGCTGCTGTATCTCATAGGAGTTGTAGTTTGGTTGCTTTATGCCTCTATTTTCCCTTATGGGCCAGGCTCCCAGGAGGAACTACATCACCCATGATGAACCAAAGGTCTCTACTCTGTCCAAGCCATGCAATATTATGTAGTTATACAACTGAGGTGCATCATGGAAGATGTTCTGCACCCAGGAAGACCAGTCCATAGGGAAGAATGAGGTCATGAGGCACCCGAACTTCATTGGCAGATGCAATTTAATATTGAAATCAGTCTACGTGAAATATTTCAATTTGATTCAACACACCAATACAAAATGTTTCAATTCACAAATTGTTGAAACATTGTTTCAATCAAAAATGTAAAATGAAACATTTCCATTTTTCTGAATTTTTTTTTGAACTTTTCATTCTGCTCAAAGTTTTGACAATGCAAAGTTTTGTTCAGACTGAGTCAAAAACAAATATTGAAATAATGGAATTTTCCATAGGGCAGGAAAATTTCCCACAGAATCACTCAACCCTAGTGAAAACTAATTTTTTTCCCAAGAAAATTTTGTTTGATGAAAATTTTCTTTTGAAAATTTTGAAAACTGGAGAAATGAACATTCTGATTTCAAAATGAATATTTTCTTTTGATTTTTTAAATTAAATTTTTGATTTTTCTTTCTCTCTTTTCTTCTTTTTTTCCTTTCTGTTTTTGCCATTATCTGAATTAGAAAGAATAGGCTTTTATTTTTCTCTTCCCCCCCCCCCAGTGCAACATTTCAAAAGTTTTTCCATTTGGAAAAGTTGCAGAGAGGAAAAATGTAGCTGGGCGAGCGGGAGCGGGGAGAGAAAAGGAAAAAGTGGAAAAAAAACCCTCCGCTGTATCCTGATTCTTGATGGGTGCAACAGAGATGAGGAGTCTACCAAAGAGCTGGTTACTGCGCACTGTGCCAGCTAGGTATTATCTCCAAACCACCATATGCCTGCTGGTGATTGCCAGAATATATTGTACCCTCCATTACCCCCGCTCACCCTTTTTTACACCTACTATGCTCATCCAGGTCCAATGCACTGGGTCTATGATTGCTAGGAATTCCCTGGCAGAAAAGTTAGGGGCAGTCTCTTCTCTCTTTATGCTGTCTGAGTATCTGAAAAGGAGAGGAACAGATCCAAAAATTGTCTCCATAGCATTTGGGGCCACTATGATAGAATACAAGACTAAAATATTTATAGAGATGGTTAACACCATTGCAAAGTAACTAAGAGGGTTTACAGTACAATTTTATGCTGTGAATATAATTAGAGTCACATAACTCATTCAAATCTCTTCTAATGTCAGATCATTCAACATGTAATTAAAAAGTTAATTTCACTCTATACACCACTTATAGATAAGAACATTGTTTAAGGTAAATTTAATGGTATGCTGAAAAAAGCTGTAAAGCTCTATTGTAACACAAGCTCCTTTTCTATAAAAAGAAAGGTCAAGCACAACTGCAAAAACTCCACTGCTTTGGATAATGGCATTAATAACTATTTACAGGGTCCCAGGAATGCTGATTAAATCCCCAAATACATTTTTTTTTATTTATTTATTTATTAAAAAGAAGGTCTCCAAGGTGTAACACCAGAGGATATATTGCTAATATGGCTTTGTTTTTTTGTTTTTTGGGTTTTTTTTGTGGAGGTGGGGGTGGAATATGACTGCTAGCAAAAGCAGTGAAAAGTGGTGTTCTTGTGACTGCATAAATATATATATATATATATATATATTATGGAGCACCTTACAGAAATGCATACATAATCTGGAAATATGAAGGTGGCTGTGAGTAACCAGGAGTTTGTGTCCCTGGAACTGGAGCTGAGCACAATTCAGGTGAAGGATTTCAATGCTGAAAGAGCTTCGCTTTATTTTCAAAGGATGAAATTTGCCCATTGTTTGGAGCCTCTTTTCTCCATAGAATACCTATAGCACCCCTGTAATAGGGAAGGCAGAATGGGTGGAACAGTTGTGCTGGGGGAATTCCATACTCCCACCCTGTGTGCTGTTGAAGAGAGCTCCATGTTAGTTCCAAATTTGCCAGTGCAGAGAGGGTAGGGTGACCAGACAGCAAGTGTGAAAAATCGGGACGGGGGTGGCAAGTAATACGCACCTATGTAAGACAAAGCCCCAAATATCGGGACTGTCCCTATAAAATCAGGACACCTGGTCACCCTAAGAGAGGGGCACTGGAGGTGGGCTGGAGAAGGACCACTGGATCTGTCCTTACACATATCCCATTGCTGGAAAAGGGATATTGAGGGACACAGAACAGCTGCAGACCCAAGATCTGTGCAAGGTTGGGAGTTGGATTTCTTTCCCTCAGTTCTCATACCAGACAGCCTCATAATGCCTGATTAGTTATGCTTGTTTTGGGATTCAAGAATTTCAGTCAATCATTTCTCTCTTTCTCCCTTTCAGTCAGTAGCCCTCATATAAGCAGAGGGTTCAATCACAGCTGTAATGGATATTGCAGAAATAGTAAAACACAACATCTGTTAAAGACATTACCGTACCTATTTATGTTCATTTTGAAAGTGAAAGGTATGAGGCGTAAAATAATATTTCTGTAGTGATAAGGAGCTGTCCCTTTTGAGGAATTTATAATCAAAGAGTCTGTCTCCCTTCCAGAATTATGATGTCCTTGAGGCTTTCACTCTTTAAAGAATTTTTTAACCATTGTTGGGATAACCTTTGGGAAGGTATTTAAGGTATATAATAGGGTCTGACCTCCTTCACTTTGCTTCTTTGGAAACTCATTCTTATTGTAACTTATGCTTCGCCCCCACCTCTCTTTTTGTGAGATTTCATTTTTCTGTCTCTCCAAGGGCCAGCAGAATTTTAACTCACTATATTTCCATTGTTCAACTATCTCTGATTACAACTGTGTGTGTTTTTTCCCTTCTCTATGGTAACAACCTATAAAACAGACATTTCAGATTGCACAGTTCCCCATCCTGTTGAAATAAATGGAATAAAAATAATCCACAAAGAACATTTCAGTAAGAACATCTCTTTGATTTAGACATTTCTTGACCTACAACGTAGCACTAGAATAGGGAAATCACTGTGTCCGCACAATTGCATTTTTGCTTTAGTAACCAAGTGAGGGGGAAATGGGGGGGGGGAAACAAATACAACAAACAAAAAGATTGTAAGAATGTAAAATATAATAAAATAAAAGCATTTTATTTATGTTTCTTTGAAGGTGATCTTTAAAGAAAATCTTTTAATCATCCAACTAGTAAGACAATCAAAAAGTAATCATGGTGCAGCATTTTCATGAACATTAGAACTAGTATATAGTATATATCTATATTATATCTATCTATAAATGTCATATGGTGCTTTGCTCTTGACCCAAACAATTTTTTTCATATCAAAAGCTATGAAGGATACTTATATTAGAATGCCTGCAAGGTTCTTTCTTGGCATTTTTGAAAGGCTAACTGGAACAGATGGATTCATTTGGATTGCTCATTAAAAGTCTGTTCCTACCTCCAGAAGTTACTATCCATCCCCCTCAAAATTAGGGAACACTCACTGTTGATTCATTTCAAATTCACGGTAACAGGAAGAGCAGATTTTCTCATTTATTTTCCTTCTCTCTGCTGACAGGAAGGACAGCAGGATGAAGCGAGGAGTTGCAAAGAACTCTGGGTATGTCAACATTAAAAATGTATTGTCAACATAAGTTACGTTGACATACAGCCACCGCAGTAATTAAATTGCTTTTGCACATCCACACTACACTCCTTGTATTGGTGGTGCACGTCTTCACCAGGAGCACTTGCACCAATTTAACTGTCAGTCGGGGGCATTGTGGGCCGTCATCTGAAAGGCAGCAGCAGTCGATGTAAGCAATCCAATCTGGCACCGTGTTGATCTAACTAAATTGACTCAGGCACTATGCCTCTTGTCAGTGTAGCGGGCAATTACATCAGTGGGAGCGACATTTTAGTGTAGACGCTTACAGAGTTAGGTCGACATAAGCTGCCTTGCATCGACCTAACTCTAGACCAGGGCTCTATCTTTCTCTGTCCTTTACAAAGTGTTTTATTATGCTTTTATTTATAAAGTCTTATTCACCCCTTCCTCTCTCACACTCCTCATTACTTTGCCTGGGAAAACAGAAGTGGCAACAGGCAGCAAGATCAAATATTGCCACTTTTATTGAACACTGTTCAGGTACACAGGATGTAAGTTCTTTGCCCTGGTCTACACACAGGTATTGTACCAGTATAACTATGTTAGTTAGGGGTGTGATTTTTTTAAAAACTCAAATGTACCATTACAACCCCTAGTGTGGTTACAGTTATAACAGTGTAAAATTGTTTATACTGGTATCATTTATTTCCCTTCCTGACTTTTATACTGGTGTAACTGTGTTCACACTAGGGGTAATTGCACTGATTTAACTATACTACTATACTTAGTTAAGCACAGGCTGTGCTCAAGGCCTCTTTCAGGATTAAGACATATCCCCAAGGGTGTTACATGTAAAATGGGGATAATACCTTTGTAAAGCATTTCACGTTCTATTGTATCTTTTGCTCTTAACAAAATGAACATAATATAGAGGACTCGTATGGGCATGGTGGTGTTCAAATAAATGTGTTTACTAAATAATCAAAACATGCAAGGCTTAGCTACAAGTATCTATCGCTGTGCTGGCTGGCTTCTGTCCAGTTCTAACCACAGAACACAGTGAGCACCACTAAAAGGCTCACAGACTAGTTAAAGGAATACTACCCTATTCTTATCAACTAAAAGATCTATGGACAAAAAGAATGGGCTGTACTGAGAAAAGCAGTTAACCACGTATTTAAGTCCCTTCCTACCCACGAAAGCAATCAAGCTTATTTTCCTGAATTAGGGAATTATCAGTATTCTGCGATTATGACTGTATTTTTACAGTCTACATAATAACAAAGGTTTTACATTTTTTTTACAAAACAAATACTCAAATTAAAGAAATTTAAGACCAAAGAAACAAAATGCAGTTTCTCCCCCCGCCCCCAACTTCATACTTTTCCTATACCTGCTTTTCAGCACACGGAAATGTAACAGAAATTATTCCATTTTCCTACAAAGTAAGAGTTTGATCCTGTCAAAGTACCTAGCATATCACAGAATTGGGCCCTCATTTTTTGTTGCGGTGATCCATAGTAAATAACACTCCAGTTACACGGTCCTAGTACTACCATAATCCAAATTCCCTTGAAGCATGTTCCCAATAATACATTTTCTTCTGGTAACACTGATGAATTAAATTCAAGGCACCAAAATAGAAATTACATTCATCCATCTTCTGGTTTACAGTAATTTAAATCTGCTAACTTCCTCATTTATATTGTGACAAATGTCTCATTAATCTATTACCATCCTGAACTTTTGTTCAGTGTGCTGCATAACAACAGTGGAGTAGATAAACTATGTGCAGTGTATTAGGGGAAGGAACAAATTATATTTTTGACACTTAAGTGATTTCCACATTTCCTTTCTGCGTATTGCTGCTGCAAGTTATCACTTAAGCACTAACACTTCCATTAAACTTTCAAATGGACTTTCTGCATGTGTAGAGAACATCAAAATGAAACAAATAATCTCACGGTGGATGTTGATTGCATCCGTTGTCTCCAGTCTCATACTTATCCTGTAAATTCTTGAGGACAGAAGCAGTCATCTGTTATATGTTTGCACAGTGCCCAGTACAATGGGCATTGGTGTCTTGGCCCTACTGAAACACAAATAAATAAAATAATAAGAAGAAAAAGAAGTGGCCTTATTCGTTGCAAATAAACTATATAACCAATTTAGGCCCATTTTCAGTTCATGAATTGTTTGTGTACCCATGTTCATTTCATAGATATTTATATGGATAACAAGATGCTCTGGAGTTGCAATTGTTATTCGTACTAAAAATATTGGAAGGCATATTAAACCTCATACTTCAGGGCTTAACTATTAGATATCAAGATGAGATCTAATGTGGAGGACAGATTATCCCACATCTACCTCTGAAGCAGTTGGTGCTGGACACAGTCAGAGAGAAGATACTGGGCTAACTGGAGCTCAAGTCTGATCCAGTGCTGCAATTACTGTATTCATGTAAATGTATTTGTCATTAGTAAGATTTTACTGAGTAACTCTGACAAATAATATTCACATTATAGGTTATTTACAAATGGTCCATTTCAACTATTCATTATTGGCTATTCTTTATTTGCAAAGCCCCTTAAGTCATGTAGAAATGTTGCTGATTCCCTGATTGTCTGAAATATTTTAAATAGGAGAATAATAACAAGTGGCAAATAATGAATATCAATTTATGAATAATGAAAAGTGAACCATCTTGTTCATGCACATATACCTTTGAATGCATGCCAACAGTGGTATATTATTTGTTCTTAGAACAGACATTTTGCAAATATTCTTACATCACAAAATGTACTCACACAAATGTGATGTGGAAAAATGATCCAAGCATTGCATTTGGAATCAGATTAGCCTGAGGCACCTTTATTGATTATGAACATGCAAGGGGTGACAACTATTCGGAGCTCCCCCCCCCCCCCGATTTCATAAGCCTGGCTATTGCAAATTATGCTATTTGGGGACTTTTTCACTCTGCCCTCTCATGCCCTTTATACACACAAAGCCATTGTTCTTCTTTGGGGACTTTCCATACAAAAACAGTCTTGGTCAACTCTTTAGGCCTGTAAGCTTGACCAGAGTCCTAAGGCCCCCCGAAATTTTCCTTCACAACCCCTCCTTTGATGCTTCTTCGGCATCACTTTGGCTTACACCTCTATATTCATCAGTCTATTAATTTCCTCACTTTCTTCTTCACCCTCTACCTCCATTTCCTCATAAACATTCATCACTGTCCCTGGCCTTCTGTTATTATAAAGTTCATTGGCAACCATTAGCGCTACTTTTTCTTTTACATTAAGCTTAACAGGTCTAGAGCTGGGCAGGCAATGATACATACATCTATTACAGCAACAATAACATATCCCTACACTAAACAACAAAAACACTAACATTCCTATGATAACATAATAGTGAGGTTGAGATTGTTGAATAGCTTTAGTCACAAAACACACTGCATCATATTTAGTACATAATGTAGATACTCTATGGGCGGCATGAAAAGCATTTTCTTCAATCTGATAGGTATTTTGGAGGATGTGTATTTGTCCCTGTAGGTCGGAAATTTTCTGGACTTTTGGTAAAATTGAAAGCCGATTTTGGAACCAGTCAGGTACTAGGGTACTTCCGAAGAGTCTGTAAGGGCAGTAGGCCACACCTGATGTTTAAGATTGCTCTGAATGGCCATGAGCTGGTCATTCAGAAAATCCCGAACCTGTGAATAAGCCAGGTAAAAAGGTGCTCACAATATGATTGAACTGAGCCGTTCTTTGGAAAAGCAAACAAATATTTATGAACGTTGTTTTTGCATTCTTTGGCCATCTCCAGAAACAGACATAACTTCAGACTAAAAATGGATAAGGGAAAACACCACTTTCTCGGGAATATGAGTATATTTAAGCAAAGAAGTTAGAAGGATTTTTAGCAGTGAAAAGTATGTTTCTTTATTTTTCAGGCATGATACTTAAAAGAAAGCCCAGTTATTTTGTTTTAGTTTTGCTAGCCTCAAACAATTCCAAGATTTGCAGTCACTGGCAGTTGGAATCTGCAGTATTTTACACCTTTCAGGTTTCCACTGTGCACCTTTGACTTGCTAACTGAAATAATAGCTCCTCTCCCCTTTAAATATTTCTTCCCCTGCTTGTAGGGCTATATAACGGGAGTGTAAACAAAATGGCAAATCTGTCCCTACTATTGGGAAAATACACATAAGAGCTTGCAAAAAAAAAGTCAACCTCATCACTGGAAAATTGTACATAAAAGCATACAAAACCTCACCATCAACATTGCAAAAATGAATATAAGTAACCTGGACTCGCCATTGCAAAACTTCATGATAGGAAAATTGCATGATCTTGTCTGGTCAAGTTTGAATAGTTACACTCGGTGAGTGCTACTTCAGATGTTCTGAAGATCTTTGGCTTGTTAAGATTTGAACCAGGATTCCAGCCTCCCAGTCCTGTACCTTAACATTTTCAAGCACATCTAAGTCTCAATGACTTTCAGTGGGACTTAGGCATTTTTGAAAGTCTTACATAAAACATTATTTCCCCTCATTGCTTTCTTATATAAGAATCATTAATAGCCATTCACAATACTGAAAATCTTCCAGAAATGCACAAGTAGAGATATATAATAGCAAAAATGTTAACAAAAAAGGACTCAAATCCTGCAGAGACTTGAAAGTGCTTAACTTTCAGCACTGTGAATATTCTCATGGAAGTCCTGCTCACAGGATGTAAAGTTAAGCATGTGTGTAAGTCTTTGCAAGTTCTGGGCTTATGTAGTTTCATGAACTGTGGCTAATAGTACAGAAATTTAAAAAGTTGGAACAAAGCAAAGCTATAAATATACAACAATCTTCCACTCATGCTGTAGCTCAACTTTTAATTCTGTATGATAAAACTGTCAATCTCAGACAGAAGATATATATTTCTACATTCAAGAAGAAGAAAGAAAACACTAAAAATAATTCTAAGGCCCAGAAATGTCATTGTTACAATTTCCTCAAAAATCTTTCCTCTCTTGGATTGGACCTTTGAGTATTTAGGGTTGAGGAGAGACTTTTTTTGGTTGTTGAAAGCTTTATTCTTAAGAAACACAAATCAGGCCTCTATTTAGGATTATAAAACAAATGCACTTTGCCATTTAATCTCATCTAGCAACTCCAGGGGAATCTGAGTTTAAAATTTCCTTTTATAGTTCATGTATAATTTCTGTCAAAAAAGGTTAGCATTCTTTTTCTTCACATTATGCCAGGAAAGAAAAAAATCTGTCTAATCACCGAATAATATTTCTATTATACTATCTCTCTAGTCATAAAATCCATTCCCAGTTTGAAACACCATAAGGACAAATGTCGCTATACAGGTGTTCCTTGGGAACACATCGGATGGTTGAGCGAAACCTGTCAGCAATAGGTATCGTGAGAGATTTTCAACAGCACAACTGGCAGTTAGGTGCATAGTTCCCATTGGCTTTCAGTGCGAATTAGGTGCCTCGATACCATTTTGGGTCTTTGAAAATCTCCCCTTCTGAGACTATTTGATGTTGGTGAAGACAGTAAGCTGACTAACAAGGGCTTTGGTTATTGGAGGAACACATTACTTTTTAATTTCATGCACCTATTTGAGATCTATTTTTGAAAACCCGAAGAGGCAATTGGTTATTAGAATTCCCTGGCATTATAGAGGCTGATCCGAAATCCCTTGACTTCAATGGGAGTCTTTCAAATTACTTCAGTGGGCTTTGGATCAGGTCCATAAATGAGAAAGTTCACAAGGAGTATATTTTGAATATTTGTAAAACTTCTACGTGTTTTCCATTCTTTGAAAGATACATTGTCTGGAATTAATGACTCAATTTGTGCTTCCATAAAAAGAAGCAAAACTCAGCTTTCTTCCTCCTTCTCAAGTAAAACTGTAAAATATTTTTGCACATTTAAAACTTTAGCTTTTATGCCACATAAAGTAAGCTGAATTGAATCTGGTTTCTGCAACCTTCTGCAGACAGTGATAAAGATAATGGCCTAACAGAAATGTTACCAAATTGAGGTAATATCAGCCTTGAAGATTCAGACATTCCCCTCTCTCCAATTGGCCATCATGTACAACTTCAGTTGCCACTGTCAGAAAGCCTGTACACTCAAACTTCTGCTGAGATACTCATGGGTTAAGGAACCTTCCTCATCTGTTAATGTTCTGTTCATTATTGTCTGTCCTTATCTTCTTCAGTCAGGAGAAACATTGTGATACGTTTTCCTTTTGCTGCTCTTTGTACAGATACATTTTCAGCTGGTTCCAGTTCTCACGTAGGTTTTGGAATAGAAAAATGGATCCACTGATCTATTGTTTCCTGGAGCTACTGACCCTCCAGTAGAAACAATGGAGACCAGTAGAAACTATAAAGATCAGTAAAAGGAGCCTAATGGAGGGACTCATTAGCTTTCTAATGTCAAATCTTGTTAATTAACACTTTTTTTTTAATTCCAGTGCATTGAAATTTCAACTATTCCTGCTGGGGATTGTGACATAAAGGTGGACTCCTCAGGTTTTTTTTATTATTATTCAAAACTAGACATTTTGATAATTCCATTTTAGCAAAAACATTTGGAAAATTTTTGGATTTGTTCCTCATTGGAAAAAAGTTGAAGCCTCAATGATGCTGGGAAACAGAATTTTCATCCTCCAATCAGCTCTGTTAGGAACCAGTGTGGAGGGAATGTGAGCAGTGGGTAGGGGGGAAAATGGGGCAAGGAACCAGGAATGGAGTACATGGAAGGACTTAGGTTGGATGATTATCCTGGGAAGGGTACCAGGACTGGGAGCTGGGGGAATGGGGAAAAGACAGATTGGATGATGAGTTGGGGAAAATGGGACTGGCTGGGCAAGGATACTGGGACTGGGTGTGGGGACAGGGAGAGATTGTGAGTAGAGACTAGGACTATGATAACAAGCACAGAGGAAGAGATTAGAAGCAGCTGAGCAAAGAGACTAGGACTGGGATGAGAAGTCTGAAGGCTTGTATACACTACAGTACTGCTTATGTCAATGTACAGTAACTCCTCACTTAAAGTCGTCCCAGTTATCATTGTTTTGTTGTTGCGTTGCTGATCAATTAGAGAACATGCTTGTTTAAAGTTGCACAATGCTCCCTTATAACATCGTTTGGCAGCTGCCTGCTTTGTCCACTGCTTGCAGAAAGAGCAGCCTGTTGGAGCTAGCTGGTGGGGGCTTGGAACCAAGGTGGACCGGCAGCCCCCCTATCAGCTCCCCGTTCCCCTAAGTTCCCTGTGCGGCAGCCGCCCAGCAGGCTATCAATTGCTGGCAGTTCAGCTGTCCCTCCCCCCACTGCCATGTGCTGCTCCTGCCCTCTGCCTTGGAACTGCTCTCTAGAGCCTCCTGCTTGCTGTGCAAGGGGAGGGGGGGAGAGACAGGGGCTGTCAGGGTGTCCCCCTCCCCCCTGCTCCTGCCCCCCATTTGCCCCATTTCCAAAGAGCAGGGGGGACACATGACAGGGCTCAGGACGGAAGGAGCTTGCTGGCAGGAGCTACTGTCTTAACTTGCTGATCTATTTAAAAAGGCAGTGTTCTTAGAGTGGGGCCAAGGTACTTAAAGGCGCAATGCACATCTCTCTCACACACGGTTTATGTCTCTGTCTGCCATGCTATCTCCCCTCCCTCCATTCGTGCTACCTTGTAGAGTGTGCAGCTACATTAACAACAATGTGTTAACCCCTGAGGGCTCAGCCAATTGCTAGTTCATCATTTAGCAGTAAGCCATTCCCTGGGAAATATGCCACCCTCTGACTTCACCACCTCAACCAAGCTTCACAATCATCATCACTGTGTATCAGTATTAAATTGTTTAAAACTTATACTCTGTGTGTGTGTGTGTGTGTGTGTGTGTGTGTGTGTGTGTGTGTGTGTGTGTAGTCTTTTATCTGGTGAAAAAAATTTCCCTGGAACCCAACCCCCGCCCCATTTACGTTAACTCTTATGGGGAAATTGGATTCGCTTAACATCGTTTCGCTTAAAGTCGCATTTTTCAGGAACATAACTACACGTTAAGCGAGGAGTTACTGTAACTTATGTCACTCAGGGGTGTGAAAACCAATGTAAGACACATCGACTTAAAAGGGTGTCTACACTGCACTATGCCGGCAGGTGATGCTCTCTTGCCAACATAGCGTCTGCCTCTCATTGTGGTGGAATAATTATATCAATGGGAGAGCGCCCTCCAGTCGACAGCGCATTTTCGCCACACATGCTATATCGGCTCTGCTGCATTGATACGGTTGTGCAGATGTAGTACGGTAGCGAAGACAAACTCCTGAGTAGACAATGGGATTAGGTTGGCAGGGAGCGCATGGGATTGGGACAATTACCAGGGGCAGAGAAGAGACAGGACTGAAACAGGACAGAAGGGGGTCAAGGTTTTGGAGAACAGGCAGAAGAGCATGTGTCTACACACTAGAGCACATTCCTCTAATGTCAGCAATTATCTGTGAAATCCACTAGCAAAGGCATGTCTCATCACCCTCTACTGTCGAGCCACATAGAGAATGATAACGTACTACTGCTATCAGTTACCCCATTAGCTCAAGTGGCAGAGATCTGTGCTGTGGATCTAAATGTTCCAACCTTGCTGCTGAATAATATGTGTTTGAACAAGATTCTACGTGACAATTTCTTTCCCTCCCCCGCCGCAGTTTGGTGTTTAAAAAACCTAGGAAATTACCCACAAACTACATTAAAAATATTCTTTAAATGTTGCAAGCTCAAGCACTCAAAAGTTGGGAAATTCCAGAATTGCATGGGCAACTTTAATTCTGGCATTTCCTAATTTTTGAGTACTTGACTTTGCAACCTTAAAAACAATCTTTTTAACATAGGTCTATGGGTGTAATGATGCATAGATTGTCTTGTCGTTGATGCCAATAGCCAAACTCCAATAGGAGCAGGATGCAACCCTTCTGCTTGTATTAAGTTGTTTTTGTTTTGTTTTGTTTTGTTTTGTTTTGTTTTGTGGGCAGGGTGAAATCTGTTCCTTTTGTCATAGCTATCCTATACTGGAACACAGTTCAGGGTTAACAGTTTTAAGAGTGGCTCATAATTTTGTGCACATATCTGCCATATAATTACAATCTGCATTCTGTTTAAAGTTTAATTTTAAAAAAATAATTGCCATTTATTAAAATCTCCCATATTATGTTATTGCTGGTCATGCAGAAAATTACTTTGCTGCAGGAAACAAAACCATCCAATATAATCACTGCTCTCGTACAGAAGGGGAGATAATTGGATTAATCGCAATGCAAAATCTTGGAAATAAAGTGCTTTGTTTGCTAAACTGAGCTGTGCCTGTCACTTAGTGATGACACAGAGTAATGCTTTAGTGAACTGTTCACCAGGCTGACAAACACTACTAAACAAGCTGCTTGGAGTATGCAAGCTACCTGCTGGTTGATTCTTTCAGCTCAAGTCAGAATGTGTCCAATGGACATACAAAGTCCAAATCTTAAACTCACAAAATTCAGTCCAGTAGAAATCCCAAAAATTTCGAAGCAAAGGAGCCAGTAGAGCTATTGAAAAATAAGCTATTGTGATCTCTCAACATATGTTTTGATATATATGTTTATGTGTTTTTCAGAATGGGTTTAGGCTGCAGGCATGGACAAAGGCAAGTAACACTAGTCAATCTTTTGTTTTGTTTTTTAAAATGTATTACACAAATTTATTCAAGAGATAGAGAGAGAGGAGCATGTGCAAAGCAATAACAAAGTCACACACACACCTACTTTAAAAGTTTCTTCTACTTTGAAATATTCTACCAGTTTGAGAGAGAGTCCCTGTATTTAAATTGAGGAATATCAGTAGTAATGGCTTCTATTCTGGGTTGCCACACTTTAGGTCATTTTGAAGTTAAAATACCAGATTTCACATGCAAATCTGATGCTTAGATGATGTGTGGGCACAAGTTGTATGCACAATTAAGTGTGGACAAATGCCTGTTTAGACACCTAGCTGTTGGATTTTTTGTGTAATCAACAGTTAAGCTCCTAAATGGGAACAATTATTGGCATAGTTGATTGTAACTATGTTTGGTCCTCATTTAATGGAATGGTTGAATAAAATCCTTTCAGATACTTCTGTGGTTTGTAATGCTGAATAAAATGCATTTTTTTTCTCATTTAAATGATCCCCCCCGCAACTCAGAACTTTGCTAACTGGATCCTTCACTTTGTCTGTTCTTCATGATGGTGTCCTTCATGCCACGCTGTTTGTCACCCTGAATACTCGTTGCACTGGACTGTTTGTTCCTGGCAAACCCAGAACAAATTTGACTCACTGTGGTAATTCATCTAGAAAAAGCATTTTTCAATTATAAAATACCTAATATTTCGACTACTAAAACAAAAAAACAGGACATTTCACATGTCCTGAAAGGCATTTGAAGGACACCAGAATATCATATAAAAATCCACGACATATGGGGTAACATTTCCAAAAGCACCTTAATGACTTAGGAACCTAAATCTTATTTTCAGAAGTAACTGAGCCATTAGAACCCTAAGGGTATGTCTACATTACAGATGGGAGCTGTGATTCAGCTTGAGCTAGTGCACTAAAAACAACAGTGTGGACATTGTGGCACTGATGGCAGCTCAGGCTACCACCTGAATTCTGATCCAGAGGGTCAAGCAGGCTTGGACTCGGGTGGCTAGTTTCACTGAAAGTCAAATGGGACTTTGGGTTCATAAGTCATTTAGAAAACATTATTAATGGTCACTTTAGCTTTAAGAGGGACAATGCCTCCCAGACAGGGCCGCCCAGAGGATTCAGGGGGCCCCTTCCATAAAAAAAAGTTGCAATACTATAGTAACATGTATTTGGAAATGTAAAAAATAACCAATGAAATACATTCCAAAATTAATTTTAATAATTATTTAAAAACGTTAAATGCTTTAATGGTATGTATACATTTGCAATTACATAATGGGCTGTCGCTGGGTGATGGTGATGGTTGGTCCCAATGGGCTGTCGCTGCCTGGAGGAGGCGCTACTGTTGCCCAGAGTTGGGTGGGGAGCTGGGCTCTGGGTCGGGGGGTGCCCAGCTCAGAGGGGCTGGGCTCGGAGCTGGGGGTCAGGGCTGTGGGGGGATGTGGTCGGGGGGTGCCTGGCTCAGAGGGGCTGGGTTCAGAGCTGGGGGTCAGGGCTGGGGGGAGGATGGGGTTGGGGGGTGCCCGGCTCAGAGGGGCTGGGCTCGGGGCTGGGCTCAGAGCTGGGGGTCAGGGAGTGCCCAGCTCAGAGGGGCTTACCATGCCACTTACCCCCTCTCCCAGAGCCTCAGCGAGCCGCATCCAGGAGCTCCTGCCGCTCGGCCCGCCGGAGCTCGCAGCCCCGCTCCCTTACCACGCGGATCCGAGCGGGAGAACTTCAGGCCCCGCCCGAGGCACGCCACTTCAACGCTGTCCAGGGCCACTCCTGGACGCAGTGCGCTGAGGCGCCGGTGGATGGGGGAAGGCGAAGGTGGAGGCGGGGGGGAGCCTCTGACATTCTCTTGGGGGCCGCTGCAGGGCCCAGGGCCTGGGGCAAATTGCGCCACTTGCCCCCCCCCCCCCCCCCCCGGGCCGCCCTGCTCCCAGAACTCCCAGGCATGACCCAAAGGCTGACCACAGTCTAGTACAAGGGTCGGCAACCTCTGGCACGCGGCTCGCCAGGGTAAGCACCCTGGCGGGCCGGGCCAGGTTGTTTACCTGCCGCGTCTGCAGGTTCAGCCGATCGTGGCTCCCACGGGCTCCAAGCCAATGGGGGCTGCGGGAAACGGTGTGGGCTGAGGGATGTGCTGGCCACGGCTTCCCACCAACCCCATTGGCCTGGAGCGGCGAACTGCGGCCAGTGGGAGCTGCGATTGGCCAAACCTGCGGACGCGGCAGGTAACAAACTGGCCCGGCCCGCCAGGGTGCTTATCCTGGTGAGCCGCAAGCTAGAGGTTGCCGACCCCTGGTCTAGTACATTATGTGCAGATAAATATATAACAGTGGGATAAGTGTTTAAAAAAAACTGGTTTGTACATACATATATGATAGTATTTGTGATGCTGGTAAAACAAGTGCCAGCTCTGGTCACAGACATAGGTGTTAGCTAAGATCTGACAAATTCATAGTTGGAAAACAGCTCATTGTATGTTAGTTTTGTCCAAAACAGGTATTAGTCTCATAAGAATATATTTAGTGTTTAGACTATGAAATTCTTGAAAGTTGGCTGCATGCATTAATCTCACTTGTATTGTCTGTATTCCTTGTTATAGGGAAGTATGTAAGTTTTGCTTTATAACTTTGAAATGTTTTCTTTCAACCTATGAACCCAGGCTCGGAATAGTCTCCACCCATCCAGTAGTACTATCAAAATTAAGTGGGCCATTATAAGACAAAAGGTTTGTCAATTGCCCCATCCACCCATGGAGAAGTACGTGCAGGCCTCATTCCCTGGTTTGAATGCTGGAAGAGGGACATAAAAGTAGCTGACATGAAGATTTTGCATCTCTTTGATGTTTGAACTCTCACAGGGCCAAAGACATTAAACTAAGGCAGAGATCCCCAGTGGTTACCCTTAGTCCTCTCTGAAAGACATTTCGACTTGACAGATCTACAACTCTGTCACTCTTAGGATTTAGATTGCAACTCCTCTGTGTGTGCATGTTCACTTGCTTTAACCTGTAAATAGCTCTCATTTATTTTTCCTAGTTAATAAACTGTATATAGTGTGACAGACCCAGACCAGTGGGGTACAGGAGTCTGGTAGAGGGCAAATATACTGGTCACTGGATGAGTAGTTTTCTGTTCCCTGAGTGACCAGAGCAGGGGCTGCACTAGAGTAATCAGGAACCTGCTAGAACCAGTTAAGGCAGGCAGGCTAATTAGGACACCTTGAGCCAATTAAAAAGAAGCTGCTAGAATCAATTAAGGCAGGCTAATCAGGGCACCTGGGTTTTAAAAAGGAGCTCACTTCAGTCTGTGGTGGGAGTGTGAGGAGCTGGGAGCAAGAGGCGCAAGGAGCTGAGAGGGTGTGCTGCTGGAGGACTGAGGAGCACAAGCGTTATCAGACACCAGGAGGAAGGTCCTGTGGTGAGAATAAGGAAGGTGTTTGGAGGAGGCCATGGGGAAGTAGCCCAGGGAGTTGTAGCTGTCATGCAGCTGTTACAGGAGGCACTATAGACAGCTGCAGTCCACAGGGCCCTGGGCTGGAACCTGGAGTAGAGGGCGGGCCCGGGTTCCCCCCAAACCTCCCAATTGACCAGGAAGGTGGGTTCTTCCAGAGGGGAAGGTCTCTGGGCTGTTCCCCAACCCACATGGTGAATCACTGAGGCAGGAAAATCTGCCAATAAGCGCAGGACCCACCAATATAGAGGAGGAACTTTGTCACAATAGTTTATTACAGGATTGGCTACAGGCATTGTCTTTGGTGTAAGATCTAGAGCACCAATTGACCTGGGATAAGTGACTGGTCTCTTGGGACTGAAAGTATCCTGAATATTTTGTGATTTTCAGGGCCAGCTTTAAGCTGATTTCCCCCGAATCGGGCCCTGCGCCTAAGAGGGCCCTGCACCCAGCCAGAGCGCGGCAAGCCCCGTGGCCCCGCAACCCCGTCCGGAGTGCGGAAAGCCTACCCTACATCCTCACCCTAGCACCAGGGAGTGGGGAAAAGCCTAACCAATTTATCAAGAGATTGACTGTGTTGATGAGTTCCTGTTTAACTTTGAGAGACCATGTGAGATCCATAAGATTTCAGAGGATAAGTGGATGCCCATCCTTTTGACCAGATTAACTGGGAAGGCAAGACAAGTTTTTAATGATATGGAAGAAAGTGATGATAAATTGTATAAAAATTTAAAGAAAATATATTGAAAAGGTTTAAGATTACCCCAGAATCCTAGCAACTGAGGTATAGAAATCTTAAAATGATTGACAATGTCACTCATTATGAATATGTGCATAAAATGTGTAATTTTATGAAAAAATGGATAATGGGCAGGGTCTGAAGGTAACTATAGAAAAGTGTTTGATCTGATGGTGCAAGAACAATTGTTGTGGATGGTCATTTATGAGGTAAAAGTGGCCATCTGTGACAAAAAACCTTCTCCAGTTGTGGAGGTAGCAGAAATTGCTGATGTACATATTGAGTCAAGGTCTCACAGAGGGCACAAACCCCAGGAGAAGGGTAATCCCCCTGTTCCCCAGGTTAGAGAGAGGAAAAATATGGGAATAAACCTAATCACAACTCTGTTAAAAACCTCACAGGAGCCCAGATTTTAAAACCCCTTATCCTAAGGGAAAACAGGTAATTTGCCATCACTGTGGGGCTCCTGGCCATATAAAACTAAATTGCCTCAAATTTAGGGTGTTGTGATACTAACCATGAAGCTGGTATCATAGTTAATACCTTAGCAAAATGTTTTCAGCATAGAAAACTTTTTTCTGTGGAAACTTTTTCAAAGCAGAAACATTCTGTTAACTTTTTTATGGTGCCATAGCATTTGTAGCTTCCACTAGAGGGAGTCTTTCTCCTGCTGAGTTTATAATCTCTGTAAGTGAGGACATTTTTCTGCAGTGTGTAACCTTCACAGATTTCTTTTCCTTTGGATATAGCTGATAAATACTTCAAGAACAAACTGTGGGCAAATCCAGCAAAGCTTGTAAGTTTTGCCAGCCTGTTGGTTCCAGTTCAAGAAATCTTTACTGAAAATATTCTGCCACCAGATACTAGAGTGATGATTAATCTAGAAATACCATAATGAACAAACACCTAAGCAACAGCTAAGTGTCTGACGTCTAATCCATTGACTTCAGTGAAGTCAGGTTGGTTTACACTAGTTGAGCATCTGCCTTCAGGTTTTAGGATGAACCTAAATGAGCCAAACAGCATAGGTCCAAATTACAAATATCCTGTTCAGTAAGACTGGGGAGGAGAGTGCATACTTTGTGTGTGTCCCAGCCTCCTCCCTTTCTCTCAGTCTTTTCAAAGTTTTTGTCATTATCATTCCATTGTGGATGAAGGAGAGGAAGGCAAGTGTGCTGGATAACATGTAGGTAAAGGAGCATCCATAGATACAGTACCATTTTTTCTAGCATGTGACATTGCACATTTCCACTGAATTGCTTTTTTAGATGTACTTTGTTGGTTTTAAACTGCTTAATGAAAGGGCTTGATCACTCAATAGCTTATTATATAAAGGTAAATTGTACTGACCCCTGCAATATATTCAAGTAATCAGGGTAGTAATAAATCCTAATAACTATGAAGTTTAAAGTGCAATTGTATGTGATTTTGTGAGTGAATTCTCTTTTAATAAAAATGTGTCTTTCCCCCCTTAATAACACACTGGTGGTATTTAAATACAGTGCCTGTGAATAACTCAGATTTTAATGCCAATGCAATATCTGATGTTAATAAACCAGCAGTTAACAGCAATTCATTATTAATGTGGAGACAACAGGCCAAATTCTCTCCTGCTGTAAATGGGCCCAGCTCACATGACCTCAATGCAATTTCACTTATTTACACCAACAGAGAATTTGGCCTAGAGCTGACTGAATTATATGCTGCGTACAATATTCATTACCAATTTAGTCCATTTTACGGTCCCTAATTATTTGTAAACTAATCCTGATTTCAGCAAATTTATTTTATTTGTAAGTAATCTACTGAACAATTTTCTTCACACAAGGTGTTTTTCATGAACTGACCAATATTTCTGTTAACTAGTCATTATTCATGGAGAATGATTAGCTACCTAAGTCACAGGTTATTGTTTCTGCTCCCTGATTATAAGATAGAAAAAAAAATAAAAAGAGAAGAATAATGAACAGAGAATGATGAATAATGGATAGCAAATAATACATAATGCACTTCTAATATGAATATTAAGATGCATAATCATTCATGCTACCATTTGTAAATTTGCCTGAGTTCAGAAAAAAATAATAATACTTCTCTGATTATTGCCTATTCACATGGCTGGCATGAACAACAGTCAACTGAATTAACTGTTTTTATTCACAAAAATATTAATGATGTTCAGTAGTTTTATTAGAAACAAACAAATTTAAGCTGCAATGAGAAAAGCCTTGGCATAGAACAACTAATTTTCATTGACTAATTATGGAGATATGATATATTACTAGTACTTCAAAGGTACTCTAAATAGTTTGTAAAATACATTTTATAGTTTTGTAGGGTAGGTGAAATGAATAAGTAGCATCCTGAATAGAATAAATATTGACTATATGTGGATATCTTAGTATATCTGAATAATTACAGCCACTATTCATGCAATTTGAATAATTGCTCTGTAGACCCCAATAAGGAGCACTGTTAAGCATCTGTCTAGCAGAATAACATATAACAGTATACCATAGTTCACAAAAATCAACATCTCAGCCCAGAGAGTACTAGGTTTGAAGCAGCCACAACAGGACCAATGATGGTGGTATACAAAGTGAGGAAATGAATGTAGAATTCAGACTTGTGCTTTGAATATTAGAGCTAATTAGAATCAGAGACATAGGTCCTGGAACTAGGTATGCTGGGAGTGCCACCACACCCTCTGGCTTGAAGTGATAATAATCCAAATACATGGTTTCCACCTTCAGCGCCCCCACTATAAACATTATTCCAGCAGCACTGATCAGAGATATCCAAAACCCATCCATCTCCTTTAAAACATTATTCATAGACAGCATGGAGCAAAACTCACTCCTACTAACTCTACTGACATAAGCTGAGTTGTAGTAAGGATGAGTTTGAACTCTCATTGTGTCCCTGGAAGTATCAGAATCTGTGAATAAGATTGCAGAAAGAACCAGTCCATCATTATTTCTAATTTTTGTTTGCTTTTCTCTAACAACTGGTTTTGTTGTTGTTGTTTTTGTTGTTGTTGTTTTTTTTCGGGGGAGGGGGGGATCCAGGAATAAATAACAAAAAAACAGAGCAAGAAACAAAATACCCACTCTCCCCTGCGGCTCCAGAGCAATCTGTGTTCTGTGCCATCTGCATCCTTCCTCAAATGCTCATCCTTAGTCAATAGTCACTAGATTCCAGCATGAGAGCACTCTAAAGAGTATCTTTTAGAAGACCCAGCATAAGAGTGAAACCACAGCTCACTGGATTAGAATGTTTGCTTTTACAATTAGTGTACGGAGAATTCAGAAGTTCTGTATGCAATGTTACCTATTTTTCAATTTAAAATTAACTGCCTCAAGCTATAGATCATCAGAACTTATTTTCCAGAAAATAAACAAAATATATGGTTTGATAGATCGCATCTGATTAACTGTGACAAGGTATTTCATATACAGGCCTGAATTGATTTTTGTTTGTTTTTCTTATTATGAGAATTTGATCACCTTTTATCTCTGAGCTTTACAGGTATCAGGATATTGAAGCAGTTTGGCAGCACCAGAAAAAAATAACTCTGTGCCACTAAAATGTTTCACTTAACTCAATCCTTGAGAGTATCAAAGTAAATATTCTAAATATGAGTGGGCATTAAAGTAATAATATACAAGAAACCAAAAGGGGAGATTAGCAAAGGGTACAGCTGCTTATGGGGAAAGATGACTGCCCAATTAGGCCAACTGGTATCTGTATTACACCCAGGCCAAAAACCAGATTGAAAGATCTAGAAAATCTTTAGGATCCAGATATTGTCAGAACTACTTTGCCATAACCCTCTCAATAATCTTTTCCTCAAAATAGGAGAAGGTGTTATTAGTAAGGCTCCTCAAGAGATGGCTTCTTGACCAAGGACCATAAATTGCCCATCTATAAACTGCTGGCACGGTGCTTTCTCATAGAGAATGGTTGATGGTGTCAACTAATGGCGGATCCCAAGGTTTTTTTGCAAGGTTTACACATAGTGTGTGTATATATCCAGCAGATAGCAGTTCTGCCACTAAAAAAAATGGTTCTGTCAGCGACGCACATCATGAATCAACTTGTCTAATATAATGGTAACAGCTTCTAAAATGGAACTATTCCACAACTAACATTTCCCTAAAATATAACTGCCTGTGCACTCAGTTAAACAAAACTTGTACAGGCACCAACATTACAGCTCTGCAATTTATCACATGAATATCATCACCACATGTGAAAATATCTAAAACAATCTTTCTTTTAATGATACAGTCAATGTATCACATAATAAAACATTATCTCCCACTGGTTATCTACATAACAATTATTTAATCAAACTTTCTTGAGGGAAGAATACAAGCCTGCAGCTACACTGTATGAGACCAGAAAAATCCAGATTCTGGTAGTATAAAATTGCTACAGTATAACAAAACAAAGAAATAGGTTCGGACTAATTAGTGTAGCAGAAAGCTTGGCATGACTACATTGCTTATGACAAACAAAGACAGGGTTATTGATTTCATTTAATCAAACATGACTGGCAGAGCTGCTTACTCTACCAATTTGAGACACACATGGAGTCAATGGCAGCAATATATATTAAACTCCCAAGCTGACAGACATCAGGTAGCAAACCTCTCTTGAAAATAACCTATCATTTTATAAAAAACAAGGCCAGCTTCACTCCATCAGGCACAAGGAGCTGAATCAAAGTGTGTGTCTATACTTGAAGTTGGAGGGGTAGTTTCCAGCATTTGTAGACATACTCACACTAGCACAGTAAAAGTAGCAGTGTTCCTGCATGAGCTGCAGGACTGGCTAGTCATCCTGATTACAATCCGAACTGTAACCCTGGGTATGTAACTGGGGAGGCCGACTCCTCCTATCACCCATTTATCCAGAGATTACTGCTATTTTTAGCATACTAGCTTCATCAGAGTTAGTGCAGCTATGTCTACCCAAGCTGGAAATTACACTACCAGCTCCAATGTAAGACAGACTAAGTTCCTATACAGACTTTATCTCTGTAGTATCTGAGCAACTCCCTGGCCCATCAAAGCACTCCAGAAAGCATTTACACTGGGTAACGGGAAAAGGCTTTGCAAAGAAAGACTGCCATCCTCTCCTGGGGCATGCAAAGGGAAAGTAGATTTATTTTCTGTGATGGGCTGTACAAATGACCTATCGGTGGAAGGTGCAATAAGGATGTGCTGAATAACCGTAGGTGCCCTGGTCATGTCCCTACCTCACCTACTCCTCTGATCATCTGTGGACACATCAATGGAGGGATTAATGTGCCATTGGGCCCTCCCAGGCAGCAGGAGACCTGTATCCTAGTTTATGCCAGCTGAAGTCCCTATTAAAATTACTTCCTTAGTTATGCAGAAACAGACATGAACAAGGAAGTTAATCTTGCCCAGAGGATATTGCTGTAGCGAGATTGGCAGAAAACTCGGGTTTTCAACCATTCCTCATGTTGCAGAGTAAAATAAATGTTTAACAGAGAAAAGTCTGCATTGACAAGAGATTAAATGGAACATTAACTTCAAACTTCCAATGGGTTTAATCATCGGTCATTAGAAACAGGTTCTTGTAAATAAAATAAATGAGATGTCAGCAATAATGCTAATATCTGTCCCTTTTACTAGTAGGATTAGCTGTAAATTTGCTTTGGGACAACTCTGACTTTGGCTAAGAATCTAAGGAAATCAAAGTAAAATAAATGAGATGATTGCAGAGCTAGAAAACAGAAAATGTTGAAGATTTATATAAAATTTTATTTGTAAGTGTTTAAAGTCAAATTATCTCTCACTTACACTCGTGTGAAATCCAGATCAACTACCAGGAAATCCATTAAATTACTCTGGGTTTACATCAGTCAATGAAAGCAGAATTTGGCCCTCTGTCTTCCATAACAAAAACATGAAGAAAAAATGAAAGGATTTTTACAGAATGTTAGCTTTTTTTAACTGGAATGGGATTGAATCACCATCTACAAGAATTGCTTCTCAAAGACTGTTGAACTTTTTGCATTGTTTTGGGTCTTTTTAACTTCAGGGGTATGGTATCAGCAAAACTTAATTAAAATACAAAGCATTAACTCACAGGAATTCTCTAACTTTCTAGTTCAGACCGATGTTGCTCTTCATGCTTTAATATGAGCGAAAGGTGAACCCCTAAAAGTTTGGATGATTCCCTGTAGTGTCTGAATCTTATAAATTAGCTATACTGAACTGGAAATCTCAAGAGAAGAGGCCCTCTCATGAGGTATTTGAGACTTATGTTGTGACCAGAATTAACATGAGAACAGATTTTTTATGGCACTTCCAGTTCTGCTCCTGGATAAAATTCAGAAACACATTAGACTTTCATGGCCAAATTTTCAAAGAATCATTCTACCTAAACAAATATATAAAATAACAAATGGTATTGAGATGACAGATTGGTTGCTTCTGTTCTTGTCTCATAACACAAGACAAAGGGGATATTCAATGAAAGTTTTGAACTTTTCACCTTTCACAGATAAATGGAAATACTTTATCCAAACATGATATAGTTAGACTGTGAATCCATAGCCACAAAGTGTCACTGAGACCAAGAATTTGGCAAGATTCAAAAAGGGAGTGGACATTGATATGGATAACAAGAATATCAGAGTTATAATAGAGAGACAAGATGGGTAAGATAATACCTTTTATTGGACCAACTTC
>NW_020664399.1:5600262-5675187 GCF_002925995.2 Terrapene triunguis | reverse complement strand
GAGTAAACTCAAAAGCTTGTCTCTCTCACCAACTGAAGTTGGTCCAACAAAATATATTTCTTCACCCACTTTGTCTCTCAAATATCCTGGGACCGACAGATACAACAACACTACATAGTGTTATAACAGTTAATTTCAACAAAAAGTTCATTAGAAGGGAGACAAAACCTCATGTTTCAGGGTTTAAACCAATCTCTAACTACTAGGATTAGAACTAGACCTTCATGGGGAAGATTATCTTGCATCTGCCTACTGTATTGTTTCTTGCATCTTCCATGGACGAATCTGGTGCTGGAGACTATTGGACAAGACACTGGACTATATAGACCTGATCTAGTACAGCAATTCTTGTGTTCTTACATAAGACAGTGCTTAGGATGGCTGAAAGTTGGGTTACAAATGTGTGCAGCTGACAACTGGTTTCACAGAGTTTATATCTATGCTTGTAGCACTCTATTGCCTGCACCATGCCATAAGATATCTGCATTCTATTCTAACTGTGTCACTTCAGTACATGTTTAAGTTACAGCCAGGAACACAGAAATGGGGTCCTTGTTGCTTGATACCAGTTTTCAAAGCACTCTTTAAAACCCACACCTGACTCTGGCCCACATTCAAGAAAGAACGTACATTTGCTTAAGTCTCATTTAAACACACCCTTCAGCATTAGAGGACCTGATTCAGAAAAGCATTTGTGTCTGCACTGCTGCTGCTGTTTTAACATGGCATTTTAACAAATGACATGATGCAGTGAAACAGCTTTGGGTTTCACCATTCACTATTAGCTGAAAAATATAAAAATGAACATTTGCACCAGTTTCTCAATTGTACAGGCTAGCTAAAAATACTTTCAAATTCAGAAATACTGATTTGGTATTCCCATATTCACAACATTTTCCCATGGGCCATGAACATATTGAAGGAGGACCTAGTAATTATTAGCACCTGAATATAAACAGTTTCAAACAAAGTGCAAGAATATGACAATACCCAGTGTCACCTATTTATTACCCTGATTACATATATATTACTAGAGATGTTCAGAGAATGGTCATTCCATTCTGCAGAGCACTTGAGATTTCAGAATTTGTTTTCACTCTGCTTAAAATCAAACCTGAAAATTTCAAAATTCTCTGTGACAAAATTAAAAAAAAAATCTCATTTTGGGATGATCCAATGTTTAATTTCTGACAAAACTAACAAAGTTTGTATAGATTTCAACTTCTTAATTTTGTATAAGATAAAATTCATACCCCAAATTAAAAAAAAAGTAAGAGGCCAAAAACACCACCTTGGCTAAACAGCAGAGTAAAAGAGGAGGTTAGAGGTAAAAAGGCATAAACTCTGGCACATCAGACGTAAGGGTATAATTAGGAAGACAAAAAAAGAATTTGAAGTGCAAACTAGCAAAAAACATAAAAATTAACAAAACATTTTTAAGTACATCAGAAGCAGGAAGCTTGCCAAATCAGAGGGGCCACTGAGCAGTCAAGGTACTAAAGGAACATACAAGGAAGACAAGGCCATAGCAGAGAAGCAAAATGAATTCTTTGCTTTGGTCTTCACTGCAGAGGATGTAGGAGAGAGACCTACATCAGAGCTATTCTTTTTGGGTGTCATAGCTGACATACTGTCCCACATTGATGTGTCAACAGAGGGGGTTTTAGAACAAATTGATAATTAAACAGTAATATGACACTAAGACTAGATGGTATTCACCCAAGACTTCTGAAGGAACTCAAGTATGAAACTGAAGAACTACTTACGGTGGTATGTAACCCATCGCTTAAATCAGCCTCTGAACCAGATGACTGGGGGATCGCTAATGTGATGCTGATTTTTTTTTAAAAGGCTCCAGTGGCAATCCTGCCAATTACAGACCAGGAAGCCTAGCTTCAGTACCAGGCAGATTGGTTGAAACTATAGTCAAGAACAGAGTTATCAGACACATAGATGAACACGATATGTCGGGAAAGAGTTAACATGGCTTTTGAAAAGGGCTCAACCTTTCCCAGTTGTCTCCCCCCCACCAGAGCCTTTCACTGACACATGTATCAAATTTTTCACCACAATGTGTAGCTACATGCCACTGCCAATAGTGTCTTGTTCTGATGGCACAGGCAGTCTGCAGCAGAGCAGGAACTGAATTCATATCCCCGGAGTCCCAGCCCAGGGCCTTAAGCACCAACTTCCTTCTTATTGTGCCTGGTGCTACCTCCATCTTTACCACCTGGAAAATAGAAACATATCTTTGTAAAAAAAGTGCCGCTGGCTGGCATTACAAATGATAATGATTTGTTTAGACGAACACAGAAAGAGACAGGTTTCAGAGTGGTAGCTGTGTTAGTCTGTATCAGCAAAAACAACAAGGAGTCCTTGTGGCACCTTAGAGACTAACAAATCTATTTGGGCATAAGCTTTCATGGGCTAGAACCCACTTCATCAGCTTATGCCCAAATAAATTTGTTAGTCTCTAAGGTGCCACAAGGACTCCTAATTGTTCTTACAGAAAGAGATGAAATTTTTGTTCCATCAGAAGACCTTTCTCCAAGGGCCTTCAATAAAGTAGTGAATCATATGGCTCCATCCTTCCTTATTTTCCTTTTTTTTTTCCTGAGAAAAAAAGAACAAAGCTTTCTTAGATGGAGATATAATGAAAATAACTTTCTACTTGCTGTGGGGACTGTATTTTTTTCTCTTTTAATGAATGCAGGTGTAGCGTACACCACAGAAAAATCACCTCTTTGGCAATAAATCCCATGCAGGAAGAGCTGTATGTGGTACTGTGTAGTAATAGCTGATTGTGTCACTTTTGTATCTGATTAGCTTCTGCACCTTTGTAACTCCTTTCCACTGGTCGTCTAGAAATCAGTGGGAGCTGCTGGGTGCTCAGAATTTTTGAAAGTCAGGCCACTGATTTAGGAGGCCAACTTTAGGATCTTCCTTTTTGAAAAGGTTGCTCAATTCATATGATACTTCTGACACAACTGATAAGATGAGTGATTCATTTTTTAGGTGAAAATCCCTTTCATTTACAGATGAGCTGCCCATAATTTTAATGTAAAATCTAACTATAAGTTTTCAAAACTAACATCTTGTCATTGGGATCACATTTGTGATTGCACCATGTGTGCTATTACCATTTGCGATGAACATTGGGGGTTGGCAATAATGGGACCTCAGGGCTTTCACGGAGCCCCATTAACTTCAGTGAGACTCTGTACAGAGGCAGGGGTTCTACCTGTGCAGAGTGAATATATCACAAGACTAAGCAGAAGCAGGGTTTGTGCTTCTCCCTCCCCCCAGCTCGAGTGATATTCCTAAAGAAAAAGAACTATTTTTCCCCCCAGAATCTATTAGTCCTGAAAGGTGTTAGACTTGACTGTCCTGTGACACACCACAGATCATTGGACATGTTGAACCTGTTATCTGTGAGAAACACATAACAGATGTTAGGTTCCATATCTGTCTTTGAAATAAAGCCTTTGCTACCTCACAGCCACTTACACAATGACAAGGTCTATCTATTTTTCTCTTCATTGAATGATTTGATTAATGACACTACTTGCTATCTAGAAAGGTCTCTTAAGAAAGTGCCTACCCTGAAACACAGCGTTACAGAACTTTGATGAACTAGTTAAGGACTTTGGAAGATGCTTTGAAGGATTCCTTGTAGATAAAGGCAGCAACATTTAGCAGCGATCCCTTTTACTGCAGAACCTTCAGACACATTTTTGTGCTACAACGATGTAATTGTGTAGCTTCTTGGGCAATTATACTCAATCGTCAAGAAGTTGAGGCATTCAAGGGTCATTTTTTGTTCTTGTTCTGATTTTTCTAGCTTCTGAGAACATTTTGCACCTGCATTACCTAGGATGTGAGCATCTATGAGAGTTTTGTTGCTTTGGTTGACTCTATGGTGTAAATGATCTGTCCCCCAGCTTTAGAATGAGTCCAAAATTGCATACACACATACATGCACCAAGAACTTTGCAGGTACAAGCAATTTAACACCTACATACAAGAGCCAGAATTTGCATCTGAAAAACTCAGCACCCCCCATTCAAGTCAGAAAGAGCTGTAGGGTGGCTCAGCACTTTTGAAAACTCAGGTCACTTATTTAGCAGCCTGAATTTAAGCACTAGATTTGGAAAATCTTGGCTCTAAATCCTTTAGACTGAAGCCGTAGAAACCTGTACTTTAGTTCTGGAGGGCCCTGGGTTCAATCCATGGTAAGAACAGAGATGGCAGTCATTACACCAGTAGTTGCTCTAGACTTCTGTAGCCCTTCTGTAACTTGAGAGTAAGGCCTTGGCTACACTTGTGAGTTACAGCGCTGTAAAGGCTCCCCCAGCGCTGTAACTCACTCCCCATCCACACTGGCAAGGCATTTGCAGCGCTGTATCTCCGTGGTTGCAGTGCTGCATGTACTCCACCTCTCCGAGAGGAATAGCAAGTATTGCGCTGCCACTGCAGTGCTGCGGCACCAGTGTGGCTGCCCAATGTGCTGTGAATGGCCTCCAGAATTATTCGGCAGTATCCCACAATGCCTGTTCTAGCCACTCTGGTCATCAGTTCAAACTCTACTGCCCTGGCCTCAGGTAACCAACCATGTGACCCACCCTTTACATTCCCCGGGAATTTTAAAAATCCCCTTCCTGTTTGCTCAGACTGGCGTGGTGTGGAGTGCTATCAGCGAATCTTTCCAGGTGACCATGCCTCCACGCGCCAAGCGAGCCCCAGCATGGAGCAATGGTGAGTTGCTGGACCTCATCAGTGTTTGGGGGAAGGAAGGTGTACAGTCCCAGCTGTGCTCCAGCCGTAGGAATTATGATACCTTCAGGAAGGTATCAAAGGACATGATGGAAAGGGGCCATGACTGGGACGCCCTGCAGTGCAGGATTAAAGTGAAGGAGCTGTGGAGTGCCTACCGCAAAGCCCGCGATGCAAACGGCCGCTCAGGTGCTCCCCCAGCGACCTGCCAATTCTACAAAGAGCTGGATGAGATACTTGGGGTTAACCCCACCTTCACTCCGAGCACCACCATGGACACTTCAGAGCCGGTGGGGGGGGGGAGGAGGAAGAGGAGGAGGAGGAGGAGGAGGAGGAGGAGGAAAATGGGAGTGATGGTGGTGGGCTGGATGGAGACACCCAGGAATCCCTGGAGCCATGCAGCCAGGAGCTCTTCTCGAGCCAGGAGGAAGGTAACCAGTCACAGCGGCCGGTACTTGGTGGAGGACAAACAGAAGAGCAGGTTCCCGGTAAGCGTTTTTTTTTTCGGGAAGGAATTTTTTCAGTGCGGGCTCTTTGGGAGAGGAGGGTTAGGCATGCATGCCTAGATGCGGAATAGTGCATTGATGTGGTTTATCACATCGCGGTAATCGGCCTCGGTAATCTCCTCGAATGTCTCATCCAGAACGTGTGCAATGCGCTTGCGCAGGTTTATCGGGAGAGCCACCGTGGTCCTTGTCCCAGCCAGGCTAACGTGTCCACGCCACTGTGCCGTGAAAGGCGGCGGGACCATTGCTGCACACAGGCAAGCTGCACATGGGCCAGGGCAGAAGCCGCATTGCAGTAGAAGACCCTCCCTTGCTTCCCAGGTCACCCTCAGCAGCGAGATATCATCCAGGACGAACTCCTGTGGAAAATGTTGGGACAGTGTTCAGTGTAGGTGCCCCCGGAAGCTGTTGGCTCTCCCCAAGGCACAAAAACCCAGAGGACAGTGCAGCCCTGAAACAATCAGTCCCCCTTACTCACCATTTTGAGGCTCCCGTGGGATATGTGTGCTCTGTTTCGGACGGGAAAATTATGCTATTGTGTAGACCCTGTCTGTTTTCTACTCCTTAAGTGAGGGGGGAATCTTTACTCTGTCTGGTATAAACAATGCTGCCTCTGTTAAATGTTGCATTTTGCCTATACAGCTGCATCAACCTTGAGACCTCAGCCGTCCCTCTTATCGCCTGCTCAGAGACTGCAAAGACTCAGGAAGAGACCGTGAAAAAGCAAAGAAGACATGCTGCAAGAAGTGATGCGGCAATCTATTAAAGAGAATGAGAAAGCACAGAACTGGAGGGAGAGAGAAAGCAGGATCCGCCAGGAAAATGCAGTGCACCGGCGGCAAAGCACTGCGCACCGGCAGCAAAGCACTGATAAGCATCCTGGAGCACCAAGCACATGCTATCCAGGAGCTGGTAGCCATGCAGAAAGAGGAGCAGTACCGCAAACGCAAACGCCACCCCCCCTACAGCCCTTGTCCCAAAACTCTTTCCGTTGTGCCCCACTGTCACCTCCAACCCACTTTCCCCAACTTCCGTGTTCTTCACACCACCCGCTGCCTCCAACACCAGTATCTTCACCACCCAGCCCTGAAAACCACGACCCTTACCCTCTGCACTCAACCCCCATCACCATGCAGTATAGCTGTCCTGAAGTGCAGCACTCACTGCACAGCACACCAGACAGGACATACACGAATCTGTGATTGTACTGTTCCCCACTCCACCCCCTTGTTTCTTTTCAATAAATATTTTTTTTTCTTTTCAATAAATGGATTTTTTGGCTTTGAAAACATTCTTTATTATTTCATAAAGTAAAAGACTCCTTAGCCCAGGAAATAAACAGGCACTGCAAGTCTGCTTGTCTGCTTAGCAAACACTGATTCCTAAAGATTGGAACTACTGCACTTCACTCCCGTGCAGGGCACCAGATATCACCGCTGGTTTTCAGCCTCAAATTGCTCCCTCAAGGCATACCTAATCCTTGAAGCCCCGCGTTGGGCCCCTGTAATAGCCCTGCTCTCTGGCTGTGCAAATTCAGCCTCCAGGTGTTGAACCTCAGAGGTCCATGCCTGAGTGAAGCTTTCACCCTTCCCTACACAAATATTATGGAGGGCACAGCACACGGATATAACCGCGGGGATGCTGTTTTCGGCCAAGTCCAGCTTCCCATACAGAGATCGCCAACGGGCCTTTAAATGGCCAAAGGCACACTCCACAGTCATTCAGCACTGGCTCAGCCTGTAGTTGAACCGTTCCTTGCTCCTGTCAAGGCTCCCTGTGTAGGGTTTCATGAGCCACGGCATTAACGGGTAAGCGGGATCTCCAAGGATCACAATGGGCATTTCAACTTCCCCTACTGTGATCTTCCGCTCTGGGAAAAAAGTCCCGGCCTGCATCTTCCTGAACAGCCAAGTGTTCCGAAAGATGCGTGCGTCATGCACCTTTCCGGGCCAGCCTATGTTAATGTCAATGAAATGCCCACGGTGATCCACAAGCACCTGGAGAACCATAGAGAAATACTCCTTCCGATTAACGTACTCAGATCTTAAGTGGGGTGGTGCCAGAATAGGAATGCGCGTCCCATCTATCGCCCCTCCACAGTTAGGGAACCCCATTTGTGCAAAGCCATCCACTATGTCCTGCACGTTACCCAGAGTCACGGTTCTTCGGAGTAGGATGCGATTAATGGCCTTGCAAACTTGCATCTACACGATTCCAACGGTCGACTTTCCCACTCCAAACTGGTTTGCGACCGACCGGTAGCTGTCTGGAGTTGCCAGCTTCCAGATTGCAATAGCCACCCGCTTCTCCACTGGCAGGGCAGCTCTCAATCTCATGTCCTTGTGCCGCAGGGTGGGGGCAAGCTCCTCACACAGTACCATGAAAGTGGCTTTTCTCATCTGAAAGTTCTGCAGTCACTGATCGTCATCCCAGACTTCCGTGACGATGTGATCCCACCACTTGGTGCTTGTTTCCCCGAGTCCAAAAGCGGCGTTCCACGGTGTTGAGCATGTCCGTGAATGCCACAAGCAATTTTGTGACTTACGCGTTATGCGGCTCGATAGCATCGTCGGACTCCTCACCCTCACTCTCACTGTCACTGTCACTTTGGATCTTAAGGAATAGTTCGACAGCCAAACGTGACATGCTGGTGAGACTCGTCAGCATACGCCTCAGCAGTTCGGACTCCATTTCCCGCAGACAGATCGCGCTGCACAGAAACCGTTGAAAGATGGCGCCAAAGGTGGACGGAAACAAAGGGATTTCTGGGAGGCGAAGCGATGCATCACGGGGCATTGGGACAGGACCCAGAATCCCCCGCACCCATGCCCCCTTCCCACAACCCACGGCGCCAGAATGAGAAAAGGTGCTCTGTGGGATAGCTGCCCATAATGCACCGCTCCCAATAGCGCTGCAATTGCCGCAAATGTGGCCATGACAATGCGCTGGGCAGCTGTCAGTGTGGACAGACTGCAGCGCTTTCCCTACTCAGCTGCACGAAGTCAGGTTTAACTCACAGCGCTGTACATCTACAAGTGTAGCCAAGGCCTAAAGAATGCAATTATGCCTTGCCCTGCACATGGGGACGAGACAAGGGGTGGGGGGGGAAATATCTTTTGCACTCTCCTTCCCCCTGCATTGTGCAACTATGTAGAGGCTGGGTGCAACTGAATCCTTCAGAAATAAAATATATTGCTTAACAGTAAATGCCCCTAGTAATAAAGAATGACCAAAGAGAAACACAGAGGTTACATAGGATGAAACTACATGTATAAATAGGATATTTGATGATATAAGTAGTATAAAGTTGCCCAGAAAGTAATGTTGACTCTACATTCCATTCCATTATGAGCCTTTCACTGTTTTGCTAGAAGCAGGGGAGTGCACAAAGGGGGAGCAAGCAGGGGCATGCCCCCCCTCAATATTAATCTAAAAATATGTATTTCTCCTCCAGCCCTGCACCAAGCCCCAGCTGCTTCTCCGGCCTCGGATCCAGCCCTCGCCACTGCTCCAGCCCCAGCCCCAGCCCCAGAGGATCACCCAGCCCTTGGCCACTAACCCAGCCCCTGGTCACTGCTCTAAAATGCCACTCCAAAAATTGTCAAATTGAAATTCCTGCACATGCCCCAGATGCAATAAGTTCTGCTTGCTGAAGCCTGAGCTGATCTAGGCCACAAATCTCACTTAATGAATGTTTTTGTTCACTGACAAGTAGGAGAAAGTATGAACTAAGACAAAGGAACCTTTGCTGGTGCTACTGGAAGATTGCTACAATTGTCCTTCAAAAATGGAATCTTTTATTTTAATAAATCAACAATAAATAATTCAGAGGTTTTAAGTGTCTTTTTTTAAGTGTCTTTTTGCCCATTTACATGGAAGAATATTTGGAAAACATCTGGCGCCATTTTCTCATATAAACTTGTCCATACTATGGTGGATTAGAAAGTGAACCCAATAAAAGATTACTGGAGATCGTTTCCATTGTTATAGTAATTGTTTTAAATTGTTTAAAAATAGATAAATAAGAAATCAGGGTCTGCAGGACGTAAAAAAATGAAGCATTTCTGTTTCAGAAAAGGAGAGGGGAAACATTGATTTTTCATGCATAGAAAGAACATTGAGATTACATTACATTGTATTTGTACTGCACAATTAAATGCTCTAGAATGTTATTCTACATGGTTAGTATTCAAAACCTGAAAAACTAAACTTCTCATTAAAAAGTGAAGCAAGATATTCTAATGTATTATAATCAAAAGGATATTAATCAACTTGGAGAACATGAATTAGCAAATGAACAATGTGGTGAAAAGTAATTTTGTAGTGATTATTATAGACTCTGGGCGCAAGGTTTGTCTTTTCTGTGTTTGTACAGCACCCTGCCCTCAGGACATTTGTGTGCTATTGGAAAAATAAATACTTACTAGTAATAATAAAGTATTTACATATGAGCTCAAAACCAAGAACACTTTGCAGAGTGTGGTGTCTGCTGTAAATTAGTGTGAATTTCATTCTGAATTGTATAGGCCCTCTCCAGTACTTTTCCACAGACACTGATATTTCTTTTCATAAGATTAGAGATGTGCAAAATGTTGACTCTCACCCGGTTTTAGCTTTTGTTACACATTCAAACCAGGGTTCCTGAAAGGTTTTCCAGTGTTCACAAATCTTTCAAGTGAATATGGGGGAGTTTATGATTTCACTCCAAAATTAAATGTGCACAAAAATGAAGGGGGAGGGGAGAAGAGGGATAATTTCAATTTTGCAAAGTCTCATCAGATTTTAGTTTTATGAATTGAAAATCAAAAGTACAAGTGATGCACCCTCTAGTCTCATTCTATCTGAATACCACGAGGTTTGGGGCATGGGTTGGAGGGGTTAACAAACAAAAGTTTCCTTGTTTTAGCCTATCTTTACCCAAAATAATGTGAAATTTTCAGCTTGGTCTCATTTTGATGGGAAACCACATCGAGCCTTGTGATTTTACTGGGTTTCATTTTGAGCTTTTTAGATAACGACAGCCACGGTATAAAAACCTACCACAGTTAGATGTGTTAGATTAAAAAATAAACCTCAAGTTAATTCATGTGGATCAAAATAAAAATATAGTTCCCTTCTCAGAGTTTTGTGTAAATAGTGAACATGCATTTCTAATAATGGTGTCACTTTTGTATTTTTTGAATGTGGGAAAAACATCTGTCACCTTAAAGAACACTAGATATACTAGTGTTAATTCTAAATAGCACAGGCAATTTGGGAAGAAAAAAAATCTTCTCTTTACCCCCCCACTTGAACCCTTGCTGTGCACAGAGCATGATGCCAATTGTCAGGCATAAGAAAGGATTAAGAAGAACATTAGCTGAGTAAGTGGAACATAATAGGCAAACAACAAACAACATGTTTTGCAGAACTGAATTAACTGTTGTTGTTTTAATGAGAATTGGAAAAAACCTGGGGACAGTCCAAATCTGTGTTTGCCATTCTGTGATCTCAGTTCCTTTTGGCTCAGGATATCAATTAGTTTTCTAGAATGAATTAAACTTTTATATTTGCCAAAAGAGATTACAGTTTTTCAATCCAAAATATAGATACTGTATACACGTTTCTTTTTGTCCATGTCTTCACCACCAGAAAGTTAAGAAATCAAGTAATTTGTACCTTTGCCAGTAGTGGTGTCAAGCAAAATACCAAACCCTTGAATAATTTGGAAGCTCCATTCGCACTTCCATAGTTAAGATTGAGCTGACTTTGCATTTAAAGCAGATGTTTCAACTACTTCATTATGTATCCTTCCCAAAATGACAGCACTTGCTCTGAGTATAAAATAAAACATATCACTTCAAGTACACTTACTCAAGTGTGGGGCTGTAAATTTATATTGTTTAAATATATATAAAATTTTATTACTCAAGTGTTCTCAGACAATGAACACAAGGGTTGTGAGCACAGCCTAGCAAATTCATTTTGAATTTTAAGTGAACACTCATGAGAAATTCTTCAGTATTCATCCAGCTTTAAAATAGAGGAAACAAGAGGAAAATAACAGCAGTAGTGAGTGCTTCTCACAATAATTTCTTCAGGGGTTTCATAGTTCAGGTCAGCTCCTGATTAGTAGGTGTTTCAAATCTCAAGCTGTTCTCCATTTGCCTCTGGCTTACTAGAAGGAAAAATGAGGTCTCCTTTTCTCTTTGTGCCCTCCTGACCCAGAGCCTCCTGATGGGAACCTCTGGGTTTAGCAACTACTATACCTCTTCTTCCCACAAATCTATTTTTAGACCCTCCCTCTTTGTGAATACCCCAAGTGCCTGCCTCTGATGCTGCTTTGGTCATCAGCAAATAAAGTACAGGACCTGTCAGTTTCAGTTTTAGTTAAGTCAATGTATCTGACTGGGGACTAGTTAATTTCACTCTTGGAATGCTATGAGCCATATGAGAGACACATGAGCTGTCTGTCTGCAGATTCAGTCACAGAGCTGCACAGATTCACATTTGGAAGGTTATTTTCACTACAATAATGACTGTATATGTGACAAATTAAAATAGTGTTAATCCCATCTGAAGGGCTTCAAAAATATACACAATTATTATTGGTGAGTAGGAAACTTTCTCTGAACAGGGGGTGAGGAATTAAGCCATCTAGTACATATGTAAGCCTAATTTTACAGCATTGAATGGATTTTTCAAACCCTTTAGCTAGGATTAGTACTATTTTAATTTGATCATTTGACCAAATAAACATAGCTTTGATTCAGTCTTTTCACCTGTGTGTGTGTAGAGTTACAACTGGTTTAACTAACATACTTGGGTTAATTTCCCTGCAGAGGATTCATTGACTTCAACACTATGTCTAGATTTAAAAAAATAAATAAATAAAAGAAAGATTGGATATTTTTTATCAATATTCATAACATTATGCAAGCGAAGATAATGATATGGGCAATCAAATCTCATGCTAAAGGTTGCATCTATCTCTCCCAAAAATATCAAGACAATTGAATAAATATTTCACAAGGTGTTTGGTATGTATGGTTCCTATTACTGTAAAGTATCAGGCATTTGCTGGAAACAGGATGCTATTCTAACTGGACAAATGTTCTCATCCAGTGTGTGGCAATTTCTTTGTTCCAAATATATGAAGGGAATTATTATTAATGGATTTGTATGTGTACTTCTCAATGCAATGTACTGAACATTTAACCCAAGACACTGAATAAAGACACTGGTAGCTGTGGAATTGAGAAAATAAGTTCACTGACAACAGAGTGATGAAGCATTAAAGAAAGAAAAAAAAAGTTTTCATTTTGAACTTTTGTCACATGGTAATTTTTAATAAACTGAGAAACTGTACAAAAGGCCAGAGTGCAAAGTGGACACAGAGGGTACTTAATTAGACTGCTAGTGTTTTTCACCCATTTTGCACTGATGTAAGCGATTACACAATATGCAGGTCAATGGAGAATCTGACCCTGATACTATTAATGGTAGTTGAGCACCTACCTGTCTTAGGTTCCTTTGAAAATCACAACCTAGGTCTGCTTAGTGTAGAAGGAAGACTAAGAGGGTTAATAATAATGGTGTACAAAATAATTAATTGTAAAAAGAAGGTAAACTAGGCAATAGGAAGGTGAGAGTGACTACTCACAATATCAGAGGGGTAGCCATGTTAGTCTGGATCTGTAAAAAGCAACAAAGAGTCCTGTGGCACCTTATAGACCAGGGGTCGGCAACCTTTCAGAAGTGGTGTGCCGAGTCTTCATTTATTCACTCTAATTTAAGGTTTTGCCTGCCGGTAATACATTTTAATGTTTTTAGAAGGTCTCTTTCTCTAAGTCTATAATATATAACTAAACTATTGTTGTATATAAAGTAAATAAGGTTTTTAAAATGTTTAAGAAACTTCATTTCAAATTAAATTAAAATGCAGAGCCCCCCGGACCTGTGACCAGGACCCAGGCAGTGAGAGTGCCACTGAAAATCAGCTTGCGTGCTGCCTTCGGCACGCGTGCCATAGGTTGCCTACCCCTGTTATAGACTAAAAGATGTATTGGAGCATAAGCTTTCGTGGGTGAATACCCACTTCGTCAGACGCATGTAATGGAAATTTCCAGAGGCAGGTATAAATATGCAGGCAAGAATCAGTCTGGAGATAACGAGGTTAGTTCAATCAGGGGGGGTGAGGCCCTTTTCTAGCAGTTGAGGTGTGAACAGGAAGGGAGGAGAAACTGCTTTTGTAGTTGGCTAGCCATTCACAGTCTTTGTTTAATCCTGAGCTGGTGGTGTCAAATTTGCAAATGAATTGAAGCTGAGCAATTCTCTTTGAAGTCCTGAAGTTTTTTTGCTGTAGGATGGGGCTACCTTAAAATCTGCTATTGTGTGGCCAGGAAGGTTAAAGTGTTCTCCTACAGGTTTTTGTATATTGCCATTCCTAATATCTGACTTGTGTCCATTTATCCTTTTACGTAGGGACTGTCCAGTTTGGTCGATGTACATAGCAGAGGGGCATTGCTGACACATGATGGCATATATAACATTGGTGGACGTGCAGGTGAATGAACCGGTGATGTTGTAGCTAATCTGGTTAGGTCCTGTGATCGTGTCGCTGGCAGTATGGATCTAATAAATAAAATTAAAAAAAAAGGGAGTATTTCCATTGACTTTCACTGAAGTTGGACCAGGTCTTAACTGGTAGCAGAACTGGTAGCTGTTCAAAGTCATATAATGAGACACTGTGGATCAGTAGCATTGACCTGAATAACACAATCTGAAGTGGTCCTAGATGTTTTGCTGGTCAGGGTGGAAAACATTTTTGTGCTCCCCAGATCCCCAGCAGCCAAAATGCACTGCCGGATGATCAGTGGTGGTAGAAAAATAACCAAAAGCCCAGAGGCACAGCGCTCCCTGGAAGTTGTCATCCAGGGCAACTGCCCCACTAACCTTCCCCAAGAACTAGCTTTGAACACAATGCATAATCACACAATGACATACCTTGTACATTGGGCACTGTTAGAGGTACATTTTTCCATATTCATGTGGCACAGTCTGAAACAATTAAATTGCATATAAAGCTTATGATGTAAAAGATTATTTGCTTTTCCTTGTGAAGTTCAATATTCTGTCCACTTGTTATTGCTTTTGTTTCTGTGTTGATTCCTTGCTGTGCTGTACCCTTTCTTGCACATGAATTAATTGATATATTTTAGAATCACTGTGACTTTTGGACAGTGACATCTCATTTTGAATGCATAATACCTTTTTAACATTATGTTCATTCTTGTCCAATTTAGATAAATGTTTTTTTTTCTTTTTATGTCTACAATATACCTTTATATGCATATTATTTTATCTCAGTTATAAAGACAGCCAGAGAGCATGTTGATTTCAGTACTTTAATGTTTTACACAAGATTTACACAGGTTTGAGTTTAATGTGTTTTCTATTTTGACTGTAAGGCAATAGCATAAAAGGGATCTTAAAGATCTTGTGTGTGTCAATACCTATATTTAAATATCAATATTTTTCTAGTATTTTATTACTGCATGTCTACCAAAACCATGGTCAATCTTTCCTTAACACAGTTCTGTCAAAGAATATACATCAGAATGTTATTGTTGAAAACAATGCTCTGGGTCTTTTTGAAGCAAGATACATTTGCCTGTTATCATTTGGTCTATTTCTCTTTTAGAGAAGATCTTTAATAATGCTGCTGATTATCATACTAGTTTATTTTACCATTAACCCTCTTCCTCCCTCCAGGCACTAACTGAGTTTAATAGAAAATCCTGCATTTCTGTAAGGGTGGGATTTTCAGAATCCTGAAGGAGTTAGATGCTCCTCTCACAAAGAAATTGAACAGGAGTTGAACATCTAATTCCATTAGCCTTGTTTTAAAATCCCAAGTTAAAGCATCCATGACCTGTCAAAGACATCAAGCTAGAGTTTTATTCATACTGTCTTTGTGGCAGATTTTGCCACCCTTACTAATGCTGCAAATTATCTTACCCTTCAAGCAGGTCCATTGAAGTCAATGGGACTGCTTATTGAGTAAGGGTATGTCTACACTACGAGAGTAGTTCGATTTTAGTTAAATCGAATATGTGCAATCGATATTAGAAAGTCGAACGTGTGTGTCCACACTAAGGACAGTAATTCGACTTTGTCAGTCCACACTACCAGGGAAAGCGTCGACATTGGAAGCAGTGCACTGTGGGCAGCTATCCCACAGTTCCCGCAGTCCCCGCTGCCCATTGGAATTCTGGGTCGAGCCCCCAATGCCTTCTGGGGGAAAAAAATGTCTCGAGGGTGCTTTTGGGTAACTGTCGTCATCCAATCGTCACTCCCGCCCTCCTTCCCTCCTTGAAAGCGCCGGCGGGAAATCAGTTCGCACACTTTTCTGGTCAGTGACAGCGCGGAAGCCACAGCACCGCGAGCATGGAGCCCGCTGCGACCATCGCTGCAGTTGTGGCCGATGTCAACGCCTCGCAGCTCATCATCCACCTTTCACAGAGGCAGATAGAGAGCAATCAGGCGAGGAGGCTACGGCAGCGGAGTGAGGACCTGAACTCCGAGAGTAGCACACGCCTGTCAGAAACCACGATACCCAGTGCCGAGGACATCACGTTTGCAATGGGGCATGTGGATTTTGTTGAACGGCGATTCTGGGCCCAGGAAACAAGCACGGACTGGTGGGACCGCATAGTGCTTCAGGTCTGGGATGAATCCCAGTGGCTGCGAAACTTTCGCATGCGGAAGGGGACTTTCCTGGAACTTTGTGAGTTGCTGTCCCCTGCCCTGAAGCGCAAGGACACCCGCATGCGAGCAGCCCTGACTGTCCAGAAGCGAGTGGCCATAGCCCTCTGGAAGATTGCAACGCCGGACAGCTACCGGTCAGTCGCGAACCACTTTGGCATGGGCAAATCTACCGTGGGGGTTGTTGTCCTGCAAGTAGCCAAGGCAATCGTGAAGGTACTGCTGTCAAAGGTAGTGACGCTGGGAAACGCGCAGGCCATCATAGATGGCTTCGCTGCGATGGGATTCCCAAACTGCGGTGGGGCTATAGATGGGACTCACATCCCTATCCTGGGACCGGGCCACCAGGCCAGCCAGTACATCAACAGAAAGGGGTACTTTTCAATGGTGCTGCAAGCACTGGTGGACCACAGGGGACGTTTTACCAACATCAATGTCGGATGGCCGGGCAAGGTTCATGACACTCGGGTTTTCAGGAACTCTGGTCTGTTTAGACGGCTGCAGGAAGGTATTTTCTTCCCGGACCACAAGATAACTGTTGGGGATGTGGAGATGCCTACAGTGATCCTCGGGGACCCAGCCTACCTGCTAATGCCCTGGCTCATGAAGCCCTATACTGGCGCCCTGGACAGTGAAAAAGAACTCTTCAACTACCGGCTGAGCAAGTGCAGAATGGTGGTGGAGTGTGCTTTTGGCCGTCTCAAGGGGAGATGGAGAAGCTTACTGACTCGCTGTGATCTCAGCGAAACCAATATCCCCATCGTTATAGCAGCTTGCTGCGTGCTCCACAATCTCTGTGAGAGCAAGGGGGAGACCTTTATGGCGGGGTGGGAGGTTGAGGCAAATAGCCTGGCTGCTGATTACGCCCAGCCAGACAGCCGGGCGATTAGAAGATCCCAGCGGGACGCGCTGTGCATCCGGGAGGCTTTGAAAGCCAGTTTCAAGACTGAGCAGGGTACCCAGTGACTTTTAAGTTTGTGGACACAGAGGCTGAACTTGCCCCCGTTTCTGTTATAAATAAAAGTTTACATACTTGAAAGCACTTTAGCTATTGTTAATATTTAAAATATGCAAGTTCTGTTATAAATAAATGTTAAGATATTTAAAACACTTACTGCTTGATCCTTCCCCTGAATCTGTGTCTGGGGTAACGGCGGGGGACGGTTGGTAGGGGATCTCTGTGAGGGTGATGAAGAGCTCCTGGCTGTCGGGGAAATCAGCGTGGTAAGCGCTGTCGACTGCATCGTCCCCTTCATCTCCTTCCTCATCTTCCCCGTCAGCTAACATGTCGGAGGAACCGGCCGCGGACAATATCCCATCCTCAGAGTCCACGGTCAGTGGTGGGGTAGTGGTGGCGGCCGCACCTAGGATAGAATGCAGTGCCTCGTAGAAACGGGATGTGTGGGGCTGGGATCCGGAGCGTCCGTTTGCCTCTTTGGTCTTCTGGTAGCCTTGTCTCAGCTCCTTGATTTTCACGCGGCACTGCGTTGCATCCCGGCTGTATCCTCTCTCTGCCATGGCTTTAGAGATCTTCTCGTAGATCTTTGCATTCCGTCTTTTGGAGCGCAGCTCGGCAAGCACGGACTCATCTCCCCACACAGCGATGAGATCCAAGACTTCCCGATCAGTCCATGCTGGGGCCCTCTTTCTAGTCTGGGATTGCACGGCCATCTCTGCTGGAGAGCTCTGCATTGTTGCCACTGCTGCTGAGCTCGCCACGGTGTCCAAACAGAAACTGCGATTCAAACTGCCCAGACAGGAAAAGGAATTCAAATTTTCCCGGGGTGTGGCTGGTCAGAGCATCCGAGCTCGGACTGCTGTCCAGAGCGTCAACAGAGTGTTGCACTGTGGGATAGCTCCCAGAGCTATTAGCGTCGATTTCCATCCACACCTAGCCTAATTCGACATGGCCATGTCGAATTTAGCGCTACTCCCCTCGTTGGGGAGGATTACAGAAATCGATTTAAAGAGAGCTCTATGTCGAACTAAATGGCCTCGTGGTGTGGACGGGTGCAGGGTTAAGTCGATGTAACGGCGCTAAAGTCGACATAAACGCCTAGTGTAGACCAGGCCTAAGATACTACTCATTGTTAAAAACGTTTCTTATAAACACAAACAAGATCAACATTTCCTCCATTTAGGCAACGTTTCCAAACACACTGCACTGTTTCTGTAATTTAGTGTGATAATCCAATTAGTACAATCATTATGCTTGAACCTTTTGTTTTGTGAAGTGCATTTATTATGATTAATGTTTTAAATCTTTTCCCACTCTGATGTAGGCATCTACTGTTCTGATATAAAATATTCCCTACAACTTTATTCTATTCTGAAAAAGTTCTAGCCTTCAATTTTTATTGTAATCTTGCACTAAAAGCAATATTCCCATAATGATGGGTGTCTGTAAGCACATGTTGCTGCAACTTGGTCTAAAGCAGTGGTGTTCAACCTTTCCAAACTGCTGTACCCCTTTCAGGAGCCTGATTTGTCTTGCATACCTACAAGTTTCACCTCACTTAAAAACTACTTGCTCACAAAATCAGACATAAAAATACAAAAGTATTGCAGCACACTATTACTGAAAAATGGCTCACTTTCTCATTTTTACCATGTAATTATAAAATAAAGCAATTGGAATATAAATATTGTACTTACCTTTTAGTGTATAGTATATGGAGCAGTATGAACCAGTCATTGTCTCTATGAAATTCTAGTTTGTGCTGACTTCGCTAGTGATTTTTACGTAGCCTATTGTAAAACTAGGCAAATATCTAGATGAGTTGATATATCCCCTGGAAGACTTCTGCATACCCCCCGGGTGCATGTACCCCTGGTTGACAACAACAGAACACTGAATTCAGCTTTCACTTTCACAGCTGCAGCTCTTGCAGTCATGCCAACAGATACAACCAGAGCAAAGCCTAAAAACCTGACATTTAGGGGGCAGTCCTTAAAGCTCTGGCAGTTCTGTCAAAAGCCCAAGACTCTTGTTAAATACCCAAGATCAGGCAGCTCCGTATCTCATAAGATATGAAGACAGGAGCAAGAGAGATTGTCAGACCCTTCTGAGACCCAAGGACAGCTTTCCATCACAGCAATCCCCATGTTGGAACATGTGGAGAAGGAAGGGAAGTATTTCTTAGAGCTCCCTGGGACATATTTTTACCCTGCAAAATATTTTGTAAATGAATTTTTTTGTTGAAATTATTCTTCTATTTTTCAGGATTTAGTAAGAAAAAACTGGGAAAAAATAAGTTTTTCGATTAACACTGAAAAGTTTAATAAAAAATGGACATTGCCTAAAGCAATGTTTTGGACAAAAAAAAATAAAAAAAAAATAAAGCAAAACCATTTTCTATTTTCTAAAACAGCATTGATGGAAAATTTTCAAATAGCTCAACCTTTACAAAAGTTTCCCAGTTGACTTGTGTCAACATTTGGTCAGAAATTTGGTCCTTTTCTCATCTTCCCAGAACCAGTTTGCTCATGCTTAAATAGATTTCATCCCTACTAGATGCTTTTACAAAGCAATACAGAGTGTAAGACTGATGGTTTTGTGCATTCTGCCCCTTTGTGCCACTCAGGCAGAGTAAGGATGCCAGAAAGCAGCTGGATCTGGCCATTTTATAATTCCCCTCATGTGAGGAAATGCTAAAACTAGCATACCCAGCTCCTGCACCAGCCTCACACGGTGTGTGTCAAAGGTAGTGCAGGAACAGGATCAGAGAGTGCTGCGCTCCAACAATCCCCATCTGGCATACAATCCATTGGGGGCTGGCAGAGTTTAGTGCATCCCCCTTCTCTGCTACATTCTGTGGATCTTGACATAGCAGAGAATCTGGGCTCTGTCTGAGATGACTTTGTGTCTAAGGCCCAGACAAATATTTGAGCCCTAGTATATTTTAGGTCAATTGCTCTTTTGTATAACAAAATTTTGATGAAATAACCTATTAAAAACTACAAGAGAAAAAAATCCACCTTGTAATTCTGAAGACGAATTTAGCTGAGTAAACTACCTCACTATCCGCTTTGTTAGCAGACTTTCTTTCTAAAGCTTCTTGGCTATTAATTTGCCAGGACCATTTAATTGCTGACCTATCCTGATCTTATTAGCTGTAAGCAATTAAGGGACTAATTGAGAATTAGTTTGCTGTGTCAGTTCTCTCATCTTACATTTAAAGAGGCCATTTACCAAAACTGTAGTGTATACCCATCTGACTAATGCACAGTACTAATGTTCAGCATGGAAGAAAACTATAATCATTAAGTAGTTTTAGGTGAAATCTAGAGCTCAGTGTCCAGCCCAAGTAACCCGACTGTGCAGACAAATAGGGAAAAGGAGGGAAGAGTAACTGTCCCTCCCACCATCCCAGGCTAAAGGGGTGGAGTGGCTTTTATGTTTTCAGCTCTTGGGTAGAAGATAGAATGAACCACATAGCAGCAAAATGTCCAGCCCTTTCCCTTGCCTGCATACACTATCTACCTCCATGTTTTGCCATAAAGGGAGTTCCTTCTAAACCCTGTCCTGATGCAGCAAAACCTCACAGGGTGCAGCTGCCCAAGGTTCTAGCAGGGATGCAGAATTTCCCCATATCTGAATATGTCGGGAAGCGGCGCAGGCGAGGGATGTGCTGACCGCGGCTTCCCTCCGCCCCTATTGGCCTGGGACGAACCGCGGCCAGTGGGGGCCACGATCGGCTGAACCTGCCGAGTCAGCAGGTAAATAAACTGGCCCGGCCCGCCAGGGTGCTTACCCTGGCGAGCCGCGTGCCAGAGGTTGCCGACCCCTGCCTAGTGCCTGGACTAGAAATCACAGTTCTGTTAGCACAAGGGCTGTAGCAGACTCAAACCCCTATATGGTCCAGCCACTAAAGGGAACAGAGAGCCGCACTGTATAAATGCAGGTGGCACATACATAAAGCATACCAGACAACATTAGAGCTGCACTAGAAAATAATAGTTCAGATTCAAGCATTGTTAAACTTTCAAACAAGCACTTCATGCTTCCTCCCATGCTCCCCTTCACTTTTGGGAGAAGCTCCCAATAAACATCTGCAAAATGAACTCCTTACCCTCCTTCAAATCCTTCCTTAAAGCTTCCCTAATCCTTCCTTTGTTGTGATGCTTACAAAAATCTTAACAGTTAGAATGCTCATGCTGACCAATACTGTCTCCATATTTCCTTGTACTCCCCCATGGTCTGTCTATACCCATCAGTTGTCTCTTGTTTTATACTTCGATTGTAAGCTCTTTGGGGTAGGGACTCTCTTTTTGTTCTGTATTTGTGCAGCAACTAACACTGCGGGGTCCTGGGTCCATGACTATGAAGTAAATATTATTGACAACAAGGAAGGTCTTGTGGTTAAAGCACTGGACTCGATTTAGAAGGTCTGGGTTCAATTCCAGCTGCCCCAGACTTCCTGTATATCTTTCGGTTTAGGGACTTAGATGCTTTTGAAAATTTTACCCTAAGTAGAGATAAATGAAAATAAAAAATTCCATCCTGTAGGATATTCTGATATTTGTTAAAATATCTCATTTTGTTGCATATAAAATCAATTTGCAAATGTCAAAAGGTTTCGCTTTGTGCCAGATCAACATTAAACTGCATCTGTCCATGGTACCACAGTGAGTCATGGGAGTTGTAGTTCAGGTGCTTTCTGTCCTCATTGTTTGCCTATTGGGCCAGGCTACCTGACCAGACTATATATCTCATGTTGCATCTGCAATTATGAGACTGCCATGATAGAGTGCAGGGCTTGATCAGAGAAGAGGCCATGGTGCACCATGAAAGATGTAGTCCTGAGATGGAGGTTGGCCCATCATCACTTCACAGTCATTCAAATTAAAATATTTACTCTTATGTGTGAATCAATATTTACTGCATGGTAAAAGTAAGGAACTAGTAGCATTGATTAGAACCAGGAATGCAACAGCATTGTGCAGCCTTCCCCAAACTACCAATGCATCTGACCCACCACATCCTTGCTATTCCAGTCCTGGATCTCTTTTGAATGGAAACAAACTTGTGCCAAACTGTGATTTGATCTTTTGGTTTGTACAAATGACAACAAGTCTGAAGCCACCAACTGGTTTTGTTTGTATGCACCTTGGAATAATCTCCATTCAGATAAATGAGTTAACTTCCCTCTACAGCAGAGGTCGGCAACCTTTGGCACGTGGCTCACCAGGGTAAGCACCCTGGCGGGCCAGGCCAGTTTGTTTACCTGCCGCGTTGGCAGGTTCGGCCGATCGCAGCTCCCACTGGATGCGGTTCGCCGCTCCAGGCCAACGGGTGTGGCGGGAAGCTGCGGCCAGCACATCCCTCGGCCCGTGCAGCTTCCCGACTCCTGCTCTACAGCAATATATTTTTGAGGACATTGATAAAGCAGGGGTAAAATAAGCCAGTGCACTTTCATTTTTTCTTATTGACATATATCTCCTTCTAAGAAGCCTGATGCAATCATTTCCCTTTAATCATGGTTTCTGCTAGTACTTTTTCCTTACTCAGCAACACAACAGGAACATTCTTTCTCCTTTAATCTCCACATCCTACAGCATTCAGATGAAATTCATTTTCATAATTATATAACTTTACTATTGCTTATTAATAATGCACTTTTATTAAAGGGCATAATCACGGTTTCCATTGAAAGGATTTATCAAATCCCTGCACAGAAGGGAAGGCACTCGCACCATGAACATTGCTTTCCAAGATGAAGGCTGCAGACTCAGCATGTAACAGACCCTGCCTCACATCATTTTGTAGAGCTTTATGACATTTTCTTTTCATAAGGGACTTCTGACTTCTACTCCCAGACCTTTCTTATACAAATCATCCACTAAGGGAGCAGTAGCATCAGATTATTTTACTTTCCTTCTCTATTATGTGGCTCAAAATGAATTCACATTCTTGCCCTGTTAAATATTTATATTGTTGCCCCTCTGTGCTGAGCAGTCAGCTGATATTCAGCTTGATATTCATGTTGTTTCCATTATGATGAAAAAATCGATGATTCCAGTCAGGTCAATCTTTGGTGTATTCTTGTTTATTTAAAAAAAAAAATGTAGAGAAAGTCCTGTGTCCCTGACCACCAGAGAAACAAATGACAGCTGCGGGAATTCTAAGCAAAGAAACTGCAAGTCTGCCACTCCAGATCATCCACTTCTGTGCTCAAGCACCTCCCTTCGTACTTCCTTTACAGTCATTGCAGACAAGTCCTGGCTTCACCGCCATCTCCTGGCCTAGAGGACACTTCATAGCACTAAATGGTAAACACAATTTCCCTACCTCTATCCAGAAGTGTCATGACAACGTAGACAGCTTATTTTAAGGAAATGGATGTCTGATATCATTGATGCTTACTCCTTCTGTTGGGCTTGACCCTATCTGTTATCATCCCGATTATTATTTCTATTTCTTTTGCCGCCATGCTTCCAGCACACACACCACTACTCCAGGAACACACTGCTTTAGCTTCACCCATTCCCAGACTCAACCATGTTATCATGCCAAAAGGTAGCCAACAGACCTGCCTTTTCCATGGCATCTGGCACATCAGAGAACCATTCCTCCACTTGGTTTATTCCATGATACAATCAACGTCATCATCTATCACAGTTCAGATTGTGAGGAACTGTCCAAGGAAACAGATATAAGAATCCAGATTCCAGATATCTAGCACTTATTTACTGCAAAGGAACTCTACCTCAACACAGGCCAGGAGCATACAGCACAAACACACAAAGACTATGCAACCTTATCAGTGATGAAGCACCCAAAATAGCCCACATCTCCAGGACCTGGTAGAATGACTCAGTGAACCCTGTGTGGCTTGGTACATCACCGACCCAGACAGGATTAGAAGGCAAGCAGAACTGCATTAAGCTTCTCTGCAACCATCAAATGAAAGACATGCAGGAGCCAAACCTATTTTATACTCATTAACTAGCACAGACTAAAGATTTTTTTAAAAAGAAGCTTATGATACCTTATTGGTGAAGGTGGTGAAATATTCTAGCCTTGTCACCCTGGGAGATTTCAACACACACCAAAAAGGCCACAGATGCAAAAGTCTAAAATTCATCTCCTTCCTAGGACTTTCATAGGTCATCTCTGGTCCAACCCACACAGCTCATCACATCCTCAAGCTGACCTTTGGCCTAAATGACAATATGGAGGACTTCACAACACAGCCACTATCTTTGACAGACCATCACTTCATTAAGGCAGTAGTCAGAGATCTTTCCTCTCCCAGGCAACAAGACAGACCAATGAACCTGATTTGACAGTGAAGATTCAAGGACTCCAACAAATTCCAGAGCCTGCTAAAAGGACAACAGCACTCCACCCACAGGATGAGAGTCAAGGACCTGGTGAATTGCCATTATTGTTCATTACTTCAACCATCAACAATCTGCCCCCAAGACAGTCCCTTCCTCATCATCGCCCCCACAAGTTCAAGGTTTCAGTCCTTATCATCAAACATTATATGGCCTGGGCTTAGGATATCTAAAAGATTGCCTAAAACTCTGGGAATGAAGACCATGGTCAACAACTCCACTCCTCTGGCACAACAAATGTCTCTGAAGTAAGGGTAAAGCTCATCTGTGCAGGAGACAGAACATTCTTGGGGGCGGAGACTTTGGAATGAACTCCCCCAGGATCTAAGGACCATCAGAGACATCGCCATCTTCCACTCCAAGTGCTAGGTGCATTTCTTTTATCTTATTTTATCTAGCATAAATACATAACGTGAATTTTTTTTTAAAAAAAAAGAAGTAACAAAAACATAACAAAAAACAAAACCCAACCTCCTCAAGCCCTAAACCCACCCTACAAAACAATACACTCCAGGGTACATACTTCTTCCCCTCTGGAAAGGAAGAGAGAACAAACAAGATGTTGACAGATATTAGTCTCATTGCTTAACACACTACTGGAAGGTGCTCAGATATTATGGCAATGAGCAGAGTATAAGAATTTGCATAGAACAGAAGAGAAAAGAAAACACTAATAAGAAATAACTGGAAAAGGAATAGGCAAAAATAGCTTTTTCTCTAAGATTTATGCAAGCATCTGATTTTTTCCCCTCATAATTTTGCACCCCTTATAGGCCTTATCCAAAGCCCATTGCTGCCAAAGGAAAGATTCCTATAGACTTCAACAGGTTTTGAATCAGGCCTTTTTTCACCACTATTTGTAATGGTCTGGGCTGTGAAACAAAGAAATGAGATATGCACTGCTGGTTTGTGACAAGTTCTTGACCTTTCTATCTCATTCCATATCCTAAAATATATTTCCAAGGAATAGACCTCAAGTAAAAAGACATTCCATGGTGGACAGAAACCAGGTCCCTAATGACAAGGTGATTGCTCCCTCTGCATCCTACTATACACCAGTGTGGGTGGCTCCTATGCCATATACATGCAGCACATCCACCAGTCTGGCAGCCGGCAACATTAAAGCCAGCCAAATGCCCTCAGAGTGGGTAGGGTGAATTGGACCCAAATGGGGAGCTGTGAATGGCTGTTCCAGTAAGGTCCAAGCACTGTGCAACTTGTGTATGGTGTAGTGACCTGGACTAAATATGAACAAATTCAGACCTCCAGATCCATAGTATGATGCTAGTGTCAAGAAGTTAGATGGTAAAATGGTCTTTCATTTCACATAGTTAAACAAATGTTCAGTAAGTACAATGTTTGATATGAAAATGCAACAAGGATTTTAATCTATTAAAGTGCTCCCTTAAGGTGACTAAACAGGAGCAGCTCATTTATACTATCTTTGTTATTATGGGTGTACTATATAATAATTTGAATTCACAATAAAACCATAAGGCCCACAAAGAGCATCAGCACTGAAATGATCTGATTCTCTTGCAAACTTGAACAAAATCACAAGATAGAAACAAAGATGGGTTTTTGATATAGTTCTCTCTAACGATATTATGCATGTATGTTCACTAAAAACCAATTACATTATTCAATCAATGAGCTCCTCTTCACTGCAGTTGTGCACTCTTCTCTTGTTCATGGTTCAAGCTGTGAGCAGCCTCTGCCAAACCAAAAGCCGTTTTCAGCTAATGATGAGAGTAACTAGTTCAGTTTAGATGAGAGAGAATTTGTACGTGTATGTGCAAAACTTGTTCTAACATTGTTGGCTTGAGAAGTTGTCTGTCAAAAAGACATGAAAAAGACAGCCTAAAATTTTGGATCACCTCTCCAAAAAATGGCTCAACCATCTCCTCCATACAGCACACCACCACAACACAGGAGTGATGCATTCAACATGAGGCTACTGTCCCTCAGTGTAGCTGATAGATAGTTATTGTTACAGCAGGGTCACCAGATTGCACTGTTATATATATTCTTACAAGTTCTTTTTCTTAGCATGTGAGCAAGTTTTCAGACTTGGAAGAAAATATGATACGGTTGTGGGTTTTCTTATGCGGGTTCTTTGACAAAAATAATGCAAATATTAAAAGAGTTTGTGTTCACTGCCTAAATCTCTTTAACCAGAATCAGTTCTTGTGGCAGAGCTGTTCCCTGGGAACCAGGCATTGCTGTTTGTACTGAGATTCCTGAAAGGGGAGATTGCCTGGGTACTGTCTGTCACCACCTCTATTTAAGGATTGGGGTATGTGTGTAAATAAAACAAGTCATACTAAGACTACACCCAGACATCAAGTCAGTGATTTCTTCTCTAATGGGAAGTTGATCTGTAATAATAATACCACCACCTAGCTCTTATATAGTGCTTTTCATCAGTAAATCTGCAGGATCCTAAGATCTGTTTCCTCTTGGCCAAGAGACAACATCACTACTAATAGTAAATATTTATGTTATTGTGTTAGCAACCAAGAGCCCCACGACTGGGCCCTTAATGTGCTGAGAGCTATACAAATATAGATAAAAGACAAATCCTACTCCAGATGGTTCACTATTTAAAAGACATAAAATAGAAGAAGGATAAAGGATGGTGAGTGTTGTGGAAAATTAACCACTCGTTGTTGTGTTTGAATCAGAAAACGCCTGAGGCTCCTTTATTTTATGTGAGCATATATGCAAGGAGAGTCAGCATAGCCCCATGCAAGGTGACAAGCTGCTCTGCTCTCCTTAAACTTTAACCTGCTTATAAAGGTTAAAACCACAGACAAATTACACATACTTCTGTACTTATTACCTTATTTGGAATACATTGCAAAATTAACATAGGTCAAAAGCAAAAACAAGCATCTCCCCCACTAGCACCCTCCCCCCCCTTTCCTCACTGTCTATTCTTTTGCGGTCAGCGACCTTTCTAACACAATTGTTGTGGTTATATATTTCATAAGCCTGGCTATTGCAAATTATGCTACTTGAGGACTTTATCACTCTGCTCCCTCATGCCCTTTATACACACAAAGCCATTGTTCCATTTTGGGAACTTTCCACTGTGACCCCTTCTACCCCTTGACACACAGACGCAAGCGGGATCTTGGTTTAGGGCCTGCAAGCAAGCTTGACCAAAGTCAGGGCCTTGACTAATGTTTTACGTCCTGTTAATTTTCCCTCACAGTGATATAACATACAAGCAAATTAATATGGTGAAGAACTGGCCCTAAGAATCTATAACAAACATATTTCTGAAGTGATCTGTCCTGACAGTCTAAAGAGACCATAGTCACCTGTAATATGAACTTAACTGGTTACTACTGTAGATGTCACTGTCACACTAGATGTAGAAAGGTTGCTACAGTTCTGCATAACTGGGAAAAAAAACCCTGACTCCTAGCAACATCAAGAGGAAGGTTATACCCAGCAAAGTATGTAACCAAAGTAATAGGGAGCAATCAATTATGAAGCAGAAAATTACTTGCTAGAATGATGCAGTTTAGTCACAGTGGCAAAAATGTGTCACACAATGAACAGGAATTCAGATATTTAGAAAGTCCTTGTGTATCATATTTATTATGTTTACATAAAATCTAAGATATTCACAAGCCAAGAAGTCCACTTTAAAATAGAGCCTTCTAAAATATATACTTCTTTCAAAAAATAACCCCAGCTAGCACTAATCTGGCTTTTGTAATTGGAGGCTATATTATTTTGCAGATTCATGATACTTGAAGTCCTTCCTTAACATAGAGTACCTGTAATTCTTATAAATGCAGCTATACAATGTAACAGTGCATGAGTGTAGCTATCAAGGAGTGTAATAGGTAGTTAAAAATGTAAAAATATTTCTAAATATGCTATTCAACAAGTGCCCACTGCCAATCCCTCTTTTCAAGACAGCATTAAGATCAACACCACCTTTTAAATGTATGCATCTTTTCTGAAAATCTCCTTTAGAAAGGCTAGGTTAAGAGCATACAAGTGTTTTATTTGATGTGTGTATTTTATAGTTACATAAAGAATCTTTGACACTCTCATAATATGTGCATTGTGCATATTACAACAACAAATAAAGTACTTTATGTAAATTTGGGAATATGCGCTAAATCATGCAAACCTTAACCTTACTCAAATGGCTAGTCAAGGGAACAGATGATTAGTAACTGCTTCAATGAACAAAAATTTGCAAGATCCAGATCTGTTTGAATGAATCGTAAAAGTAAAATTCCCAGACAAAACTATGTTAAGATAGAATCCGTGGAAGGACAGAGTGTATGTATTATCAAACTCACATAGTCTACTGAAGATCATTCCACCAGCTGAGTGACCATGGTTGATGGCATCACACCAGCCATCATATAGTGAAGTTTCCAGATCTGGCTCAATCCTGCAAATCCATGGCTCCTGGGAGGGTCATGGCATGTACCTCTTCGAAAGTCAATGGAGAGTTTGAGAACAGGCCTACTTGGGCATTTTTGTCCATCTTGATGACATGCTCAAAGAGCATGCAATGCCTCTTTTGAATATAATGAGTGATTGAAGAAAGGCCAGATCTCTGCAAGATTATGACATTTTGCACTTTGCACTTCATGCTGAGAATTTGGGGCTGACAGCACACATGGAATGCCTCTAGCTGTTCCAAATCTGCCTGTAAAAAGGACCAGGTTTCTGACCCATATACCAATGCAGATAGTACAGAGGTTTGATAAACCATGAACTTTGTCTCAGTTCAAAGATGTTTTTGCATCCATATCATACAGGAGGCAGCAAGACACAGTCATCAACAAATGCCCAGTTTCTGTGAATATTTGAACTTTGATTGCAGCCTAGAAAGATCAGCTTATCAATGTTCTCTACAGGACTTGCCCCTACCTGCCCTGGGGGGGGGGGTGTCGGTGGGCCAGCTCTTAGGTTCCAAACCCTGGTCATCTGTCATGGAAACATTCATCCCCATAGTGTGGGCAGCATCTTGGAGATATTGGAGGGCACTTCTTCACAAGCAAGGCACTGTTGTTGGTGTAGTTTTGGTCAATGAACACTTCTTGACTACGCTTGATTCAGACATATGGAACGATAAGTCCTAATACGCAGTCAATAGCTTGAGAGAATAGTGCCGAGGCAAAAACGCATCCCTGATGCACATCTGAGATTGTGTAAAAATGTGGCATAAATGGCTGAAAGGCATTTTCTAGGCCATGGCAAAATGTGACCATGAGATCCTCATCAACTCCCTGGCCAACGAAGCAGAGGATGGTCTAAAGTACAATAATCTGAATCCTGTCTCCAGAGCCATCACACACCTGGTTGGCAGCCATAAACAGCCTTCTAACATCCCCATCATGAAACCAGATGGCTCTCCCTGCTCATGAATGGAAGAGATTCTGGATTGATATAAAACACATTATGAAAGGGTGCTGAACTATGCACCTGCTGGCAACGGTCCAGAACTAAGTAACTGGGCAAACCACAGGGCTAAAGACCCAGGGACAAACACTGATCCTCTATCAGTTGAGGAAGTATGAAAGGACATCCAAAAGTTAAGGAATGGACACATTGTTGGACCTGATGGTATTCCACCTAAGCTGCTCAAAGATGCCTTGGAACCAGTAGGCATCAGGTTGCATCAGCTGTTTTTAGGAGTGTGGCTATCAGGCAAAGTACGAACAGAATGGAAAGAGTCCCTGTCCAATGTAAAGGATTTTGCATAGTGTGTGGCAACTACAAGTTGTGACATTATATGATTAAAATATGACCATGCAGATCATTGTTGCTACTACTGTTATACAATTGCAACAAAGCTTGTGCAAAGTATGTCATATCAGGTGTCAATGGAAAAGTTATGATTTGCTGACTATGATTATCTTCTTTGTATGTGTATATCATTTTTGTATCTTAAGTTATGAATATTGACTATGTACCTGTATTTCAAATATATTTTCTCCTGTGGTAACAGCCATATAGTAATTTACATCCAGTCTAGCATTGTGAGTGGAGTATTCAAGTTGATGGCCCATCAACAAAAACAACAGGTCATAGAAGAAGCCATCCCCACCTAATGGACTTTCCTGTGGATGTTCTAGACAGAATATGAGTAATGGCCTCTGCTATGAAGTATGCAAGGGCATGTGGCTAAGTCATGTGGTACTGAACTCCACAAACTGTGCTGAGGGCTTTGTTTGGGACAGTGAAGTTCCCTCCACATGGCAGAAGCTATAAAAGGCCATGGAAACATCTCTATTTTGCCTCTTTCCTGCTCTGATCTCTGGACTATTAACTTATACTAATGGGAGCATTCTAACCAAAGGACTAAGGACCTTACAATCATTTGGAAGGAACCAGAGACTTAACAAGCCAGCAGTTTATTCCATCACTGCTTCAAGCCTGATCCAAGAACTTTGCAATTATTGTATGTATTTGATTCCTTTGACCATCTTTAACTCTCAGCTCTTTCTTTCTTTTTATAAATAAACCTTAAGATATTAGATACTAAAAGAACAACAACAAAGTGATTGTTGGGTAAGATCTGAGTTATATATTGATCTGGATATGTGGCTGGTCCTTGGTGATCAGAAGAAATCTTTGTTTGATGAAACTGGTTTTAAATAACCCTTCGCCATTATGTCTAGTGTCTGGGAGTTGGAACAGGAGCTGGGATACCTAAGGAGATGACATTTCTGACTTCTGGTTAGCCAGTGTGGTGAGACAGAAGTTGACTTTTATTGCTGGTTTGGTATATCTTATGGAAGAACAGCTACCAGTTTTGGGGTTGTCTCCCCTATTTCTCAGCAGTTTGTCCTAAATCTGGTATTTTCAGTTGTGACCCATTGAGGCATAGTAACACAAGCTGATCTCACTGTTATCAGTTCCTGGAAAAAGTCTTCAGTCACACTCTGCTTGGTAGGATGCAGCCACTCCTTAAAAGACATTGTCATCCATAGCATTCAGATTCCACTGTCTGCTGGTCAACAATAAACACTGTCCTCATCCTCTGGCTTCCGGCTGAACTGCACCAGAAATATAATCACCTGCTTCCCACAGGACATATCGACATCAAAGCAGCTTCTGATTTGGTTGACAGGCCAGCACTTTGGCTCGCACTGAAAATACTTGGCTAAATCATTGGTATGCATTATGATAAAGTCTTAAACTGCATGATCACATGCTATTTCATCATTAGTTTTACAGTCCCTACTTTGAATTTGCATAGGGTTCTACGAAAAACTCATGGTTCTGTGGAGCTGCATGTTAGAGTCTAAAGCAGAGGTTCCCAAAGTGGACAATACCGCCCCCTGGGGGGCGCTGGAACGATCCAGGGGGGCAGTAGTAGCCTCGGGTGCAATTGGGGGGCGTTGAATAAAAATAAGAGCGCGGTGGAAGCATAAAGAAAGAAGAGAATATAAGAAAATTTTGAAAAAACGTTCGTACATGTTTCATCTGTTGTGTAACATAGAGTTAAAGTTGTAGTGATTACTTTATTTTCCAAATAAATTCACAAATTATAACCGATCAGGTGTCAAGTCCGCCAACAGCTCTTAACAAGCAAGTGTTGGCAGGCGAGCATGTCACGCATTGTCGGGAAGTCCAGCATGCATCGGCAGGAATATGTGCGTGTAATGACTTGTTTACAATATGATACTATAAATAGGCGACATGTATGAAATCTAATTTAGATTGTTTCTGAATTGTGTAAAAAGCAGTTAACAATAGTGCAATAAGTATTTAAAATTTTTTATTCATATTCGATACCTTCGATCTTTACGGATTACGGATCACATACAAAGCAAATTGCATTATTGTTGTTTGAATAAAACAGCAATTTACACGTGAGTATTTTTATACATTTTCTTACATATCTACCGTACGTTTCTGTGTCTCTAGTGCTTACTAATAATAAAATCGTAGCAGGCTTGTGTTGGTACAGTACTATTTGAAGTGTACAATCAATATATTTGTCATATTTTTTATTACACTATTAACGAAAACAGGGGAATGAAATCGTAAAAAAACTGCTAACTATTAACATTTATTTATATCTATCGAATCATCTGTGTTAATTGGTAAATAAGGCGTGTGTTAATAAGGAACAATTATTTAAATAAGGGCAAACTAAATTAAAACTATTAACTGATTTTTAATTGCATATTGATTAATTTTTAAATTGATTATTTCTTGATAAATTTAGTTTGATATTTGACAATTTAATATCAAATACATATATCTAATGCTGAGCAAAGAACAAACCCCAGTTTATTAGTTTCATTAGTATTTTAGTTTGGTTGTCTTTTGCCGTCTTACGCAAAAACCACTGTATACCTGATGTCGTTGGCGATATTCTAATAACACATCTTTTTTTACTATATTGTAGGACGTAGATAGAAATATAGTTACATAAAAGAACGCAAATTTGTCACTGCATCTTTCTGTTTGTTCGCTTAAAGAAGGTAGCTTTCCAGGGGGGCGCTGAGTAATTTTTTTTCTGAAAAGGGGGGCGCTGAGTAATTTTTTTTCTGAAAAGGGGGCGGTAAGCCAAATAAGTTTGGGAACCTCTGGTCTAAAGTTTATAATCTTCAACATTTACCAAGATAATCTTTTCACCTTTCAAGTTGTGTGCATGTTGAAACTTCTTCCATTTCACTGTACTGACACTTTAAACAGAGAATGGTTTGAGGCTTAATTGTTCTGATTTAATAGGGGCAATTAAACACTGGTACAAAAGCTTGGCGGAAAAACAAATAATTAATTACTAAATATGCTATGATATGAGCCATTTCAAATTCATCAGAGTCACATGACTTGGATATTCTAAACTGTCAATTCCATCTTCAAGATGAGGGGTAGCAGAAGAAATATACATTCACTTCCCTTCAGAATATAGGCTTTTCATAACTTATAAGGCAACAACAGAAAGGGAGATCATCATGAGATGATGTTTGGGAACTAGGAGCACTTTTGCTGTGTTTTCTGACAATGAGCCACAAATGCGATTTTCTCATGACAGGCACCATGTCTATGCTATCCCTTTAGCATTTCATCTATCCTTGTTTTGTGCTAGGAAAGGATATCAGAACAATGCTATGAAACTAGTAAGTGTTGGAACTCTCACCACAGTGCATATTTCATTGCTATCTTTCCAATCAAATTGGGATATTGGATGGGGTCAGACAAATGTACACATTTTAATACATAGCTATTGAATTAAAATCTACAACTGTACTCCGATCATTGCTTTGCTAAACCACATATTTTATAATCTTCAAGAAAAAAAAAATCTGTCTCTCCCCATGTATCAGTAAAGATTTAATAACAGCTGCTGCAAAGACTTCCCATTTCAGGATTTAATTATTTTTGCAAAATATACTACAGTGTATTTATTAGTTTACTGTGAAGTAAAGTCAGGAGAATACTGCAAAAAGTATTTAACCAAATATTTGCTCAGACTTTTCTCTCTTCAGATTTGTCTGTATCTCTGTAGAGTTAGTTAACATTTGAGCAGCTGTGTTTGATTTGCAAAAAATGGTCATATGATGTGGAATTTAAGAACTCACAATCATGTTTCTGCAAATGCTCTGAGCACGATGGCAAAGCTACACTGAGGGGAGATAGGATCTGACCCTTACATCTGTCTGTCTCTTAAGCACCTCTGTTTAGCAGTTAATTTTCCCCCCTTTCTAGCTGCTGTGTCTATTTGATACCCTTGTTGGTTAATGATCATTAAAATCATTAAAGGCAGTTATTACAATTTAATTGTTTATCCACCTAATCTATCATGATGGTAAGCTTTTGGGGGCAAGGACTATCATTTACAATGTTTGTATAGTGCAGGGGTCAGCAACCTCTGGCATGCGGCTCACCAGGGTAAGCACCCTGGCGGGCCAGACCAGTTTGTTTACCTGCCGCATTGGCCGGTTCGGCCGATCGCGGCTCCCATTGTCCGCGGCTCGCCACTCCAGGCCAATGGGGGCGGCGGGAAGCCGCAGCCAGCACATCCCTCGGCCCGTGCCACTTCCCACACCCCCCATTGGCCTGGGACGGGGGACCGCGGCCAGTGGGAGCCACGATCGGCCGAACCTGCCAATGCGGCAGGTAAACAAACTGGCCCGGCCCGGCAGGGTGCTTACCCTGGTGAGCCGCGTGCCAGAGGTTGCCGACCCTTGGTATAGCGTGTCATACAATGAGACCCCCTAATTTGTTGAGTCCTCCAGACATTATCAAAATATAAACATTAAATATGATTATGTCAAGGGATAACCAGCTTGTGCTATTATACATACTCTTACATTTTTTTTTCTTTGACTGTGATCAAACTTTAATTTAGGAAGAAATGTGTTATTTTTAGTTTTCTGTTATTGTTTCTTTGGTGTAACTGTTGCAAGTAGCAAGGGAATTTGGACTTTGTCATAATCTCTCTATGAAGGGTCCATTCGTGAGACAGAGATACTCTCTGGGAACTGGCCATTGACACTCCTTTCATATGAAAATAGCAACATTTACAAATTAATAGAAAGGTTTGAAATCCATTTGAGAGCTTCAGGAGATGCAGAATGCATCTTTGCTATGCCTCCTGGAAATGAAAAAATGGGACACTTATTCACACTATGGTCAATGGTTTGTAGGTCTCCGCATTCACATTATGGAAAATCCTTAGTTCTCCCTTTGTGTATCGGGTGTACTCATCTTCCATGTGATGTCCTGATGTGGTTAATGATTGTTCACTGTGTTTGTCAGAGCAAGAAACCAGGTTGTTTGGTGGTGGGATCACTTATGAGGTGCTGGCTATTTTTACATCAGTCTGCCCGTTGCATCCTGCAGATGTCTTCTGGGTTGAATCTGGATGACCAAAGAGCTTCTCCAGCCACACAGGATGGTCAGCAGGACTTAAAGTGAGTGTGAGGAGCGTGAACAAAATTGTCACACAGTGGGAGCTTTTGGTTACAAAGAGCTTTTCAGTTCTTCAAGTAACGTAGCCATCTCTCTTCTGATGGTAGCAGGAGGGATGTATGTGAGGCAGCGTAAGGCAGCAGAGCAGACATCAGAGTGCTAGTTATAAGTCTCATAGTCACATTTAGCTGGGTATCAACAAGTTCCGTTTGGGAGTTTCTTTCCCAAATAGGTTGTACTCAGTTGTGGAAGTAATTAAAGCCAGTGTTGCCATTTATAGCATTCTAGTGTCACAATCTCAGCTAGAACTGCTAATTTTTGGATTATAGTAACTGGTACTTGGTTGAGATTTCTGAAAGAGGAGATTACCAGGCTACCATTTGAGCCCACCACTGTTCCAGGACTGATGCATGTATGTTAATGAAACAAGCTGCATTAAGAATATATAAAATAGATTTCTCCTCTAACAAGAAGCCAATCTGCAAATCCCCGACACCCACTACTACTCAACAGAGGTGACAATATTGCCAATAATGTGTATATTATCTTTTGAGCCCTCCATTAAAATACAGGAATTTGCTATCAATGTTTTTATGTAATCCCTACTTCCAAATTCTGGGGCACGTGTGTGCAGTTATCTCTGTTTCTCTCACTCTTCCCCTTCCTCCCAAACTGGAGCTGAGAAGCCTTTCTGACAAAACTTTTGTCAAAAAAAAATCAATATTTTCCTGCAAAGTTTCAGTTTCAATAAATTAGCATTTTCTGACAAAAAACAGTTTAATCAAAAAATTCCTAATCACATTTCAATCACAGGATGCTACTCAGGGAAGAGTCCTAGTAAGAATCCAACTGAGAAGATTTAATATTAAAATAAAAAATTAATAAAGTCAAGGACTGAACTTTAACTATTAAGAACAAGTTATAATAATATATTACCAAAAAAATGGCAGTTTGGAAACTGCACCTTTTTCTGATATGGTTCTAATCTTTCCTCACAGATAGTATTCTGACACTGGTTTTGTGAGGTGGGTGACTTAGGTTTCAATTCAGGGAAGCATTGGTTTATGATCTTTCCCGAATCAGAGCCTTAGACCTTTATCCTCCCGTGTAAACCTACATCTCAGGAATAGCTACTTTTTAATGCATAAAAGCAATTAAATCTGAAGTCCCACCCTATTGACTATCTTGTTTTTTTTGTTTGTTTGTTTTTGTGGGATGAAGACTAGAAAACAGGTTACAGCACCTCTATCTGTTCATCCATTCACATTAATACAGTTATGCCACTGACATGATTTATAAATAATAATGCTTGTTAAAAGGAAATTACTGTTGTTGTTTCTGGCCATGCATAACATGTTGAAATTAAAAACAGGGCTGTAAATGGGAGTTGCTGTCACTTTTGTTGCAGCTCATCAGGCAAATTTAATTCATAAATCCTTCAGCAATGTTGTGCTTGGACTCCACTAAGCACCAAAATTCTAGTCACAGAAATGGTTTTAATTATCCTCTTCAATTGCAAGTGGGATATTTATTGCTGTGGGAATAATGATGTTTAAGGGTGCTTGCAATGTCACTGTGCGTAACCTTTACATGAACCATTCATTAATGCAGTAGGTATGAATGCTGAGCACTATAAAGGTGACAGATTTCAGTCAAATCAGATTTGACGTATACAGTTATTTAAAGACGCTGCTAAACTGAGTTAGGGGGATGATGGCATCAGTAGGAAATCAAATCCACACAGTATAGAGACTTATGCACAATAAAAGGAATGGGTATAATGAACTAGATTATTTTCTACAAACCATTATAGTACTTGCATGCACTTTGTATGTTCCTGATTAAGGTAAGTATGAAGACTATTTTTAAACAGAAATTGGTTGCACAAGCCTTTTTTTTTTATTATTAAAAAAAAAATACAGCTTTTCAAATGGAATTTGACACAAGTGAAAGATCAACACAAGAAATTCATGGGCAAACTTATCAAATACAAGAATAATGCTCATACTAAAGAATATAGTTATAGATTAGCATAGGATAATAAACCGTTAAAGAATATAATGTGACAGAAATATAGTTAACAGAATGAACTCTAGTTTCTTGAGTCATATTATAGTCTGAAGGACATAATATTTTGAAGACAGAAGTAATGAAGCTGGCCAAGTTAAATGTTAACTGAACAAAAAGGAATTTTCACATTATGTTCTATTTTAACACAGAAAAGTAGTCACAGATAGCAAGGACGAAGAATATACTCATGAATAAAAATCATGTCTCCCCAAAATGATCACAGTCTTATCATGCTAATAAAGACCAATAGATTATATTCATGTAGCACTTTTCATGACAGAATATTCTAAGGCACTTTACTAATTATGGACCAAATTCTGCTCCATGATACATGTGCAGTTTCCATTGAAGTCAATGGGAGTCATTAGTTCACATTCAAAGACAGAGGGTTATATTTTGTCTCAGTTACACCAGGACTCATTTCAGCAGAGCTACTTTGGATCATGGGCCAAAATAGTATATAGAGCCCTTCAGAACTCTCTGAGATACAAGCTGCTACATAACCATATAAAAGTTATCACTATTGTTATTGGTATGTTAACATTAATCAGACTAAAGTTGTTTGCAGCATACTTTGGGGAACACAACTTCTAACAAGATTAACTTAATATTTGAAATTACAATTATTTTCATTTTTAAAACTATATTCCTTCATTGTGCAATAGGTGCACTTAACACAGGGATCAACAACCTTTGGCCCGCGGCCCGCCAGGGTAAGCCCCCTAGCAGGCCGGGCCAGTTTGTTTACCTGCCGCGTCCGCAGGTTCGGCCAATCGCAGCTCCTACTGGCCACAGTTCGCCATCCCAGGCCAATGGGGGCTGCGAGAAGTGGCGCGTGCTGAGGGATGTGCTGGCTGCCGCTTCTTGCTGCCCCATTGGCCTGGAGCGGTGAACCGTGTCCAGTGGGAGCCCGATCAGCCGAACCTGCAGACGCGGCAGGTAAACAAACTGGCCCGGCCCGCTAGGTGAGCTTACCCTGGCGGGCCGCGTGCCAAAGGTTGCTGATCCCTGACTTAACAAAACACATTTCATTTTCTAACCATTGGTATGTTTTAGTGATCTAATAAATGATTATCTGGTAGAGGTTTCTTTTTAACAAGTCTTTGGATGTTGTTTTTGTCAACACTGTTTGGTTACTATGGGTTGATAATAATGTTTTTGTGCCATATATTGACATGCAACTCTAACCTAATGCAATTTATGCTTAAAAATGAAATTATAATGATTCCCATCTAGATCACTTAAGAGCTTAAACTTACATTAAGTGAGGCCTCTTTGTTTATAAATATAGTGCGTTATTGAAAACCTGTTTTAAGGACTAGATAACTATATTTTCAAAACTGTAGCAATTTTGGGGGGTTGTGAAATAGTCATATACAATACAAAATTATACTTTTTAAAGTGTATGCTGTTCTAGCTACTACCATCTTTTGACTCAGAAGCAACACGTCCATACGTCTTTGAGCACAGGATATTTTTCAGTAACAGAGAGCTTTGAATGAGTGTATTCTGAAACACTTAGCCAGGGTTAACTTCACCTTGTGCCAAACAGCAGCACTGAAATGAAAAGAAACGTCAAACGAGCCTTGACCCTGGCAAAAACTGTTCATCACACAGAGTGCTCATTCCCTGGGATTGTAAGTTCTTGGTAAACACAGAGAAAATTCTACTTGGTACAGCAATACTTTTTGGACACAGATTTTGTAGTTATAAAAAAAAATGATTTGACAATTAAAATAATGAATCATTTTTAATCAAAATGAATAAAAACAAAAACAAAAACCAGAACATTTCAAGAGTCCTGAAAGGAGTTCTCCAGGATATCGGGATATAATATAAAAATCAAGACTTGGTAATGTATTTAAGGTTCAGCTCACTCTCTCTTGCTCTTTTTCTCCCGCCCTCTCCACTTTAAACTTTCAGACAGGGGTAATTAATGGGAATAAACTCTTCCTGGAAAGGTATTTTAGGGAGAATAAAGTTTCTGAGCTACTGATTGAACAGTTGTGAATTTACATGAAAAACAAAACAGGGAAAATAGGGATGACTCCCTTCAGACATCAGTTATATTCAAGTACAATTCAATTATTACCAATAAAAACCATCCACCATAGTCTTAACTCATTTCCCAGGGTAATTTTTACACCTTCAGAAGCTGATCTATGTGAATTCTTTGACCTTAAATTAATTACCTAATCATTATCACACAACAAAATTAACTTCAATAATAACTACCAATACATGATTGCTAATACAACACATGTATTTCTCCTTCACAATTCCATGTTCAACTGCAGGTTGCTTAGTACTACCACATTCAGTTTCAGTAAACCTTGTTCTGTGTGTTTTAGCCTACCCTATTCATAACTGGATGCTTAGACTAAACTTCTGTTCCTTTAAATGGCAGTCCTTTGTACCAGACACAAACAAATCCTTTTTTTTTTTTTTTTGCATTTAGCGCTCAAAGCACATATTTTTAAATGTCCAGCAAAGGAAATTATGAAAGTATCTGTACACTTTAACTCCAATATAGGTATCTCTAAACATGCTTGAGGAATAATTCTGTGACTAGAAATTATAATTAATACTATTTCTTATTCCATCAAATCAGAATACCTGCTATCTATATAGGTGGCTGACTTATGGATAAAAATAGATAACTGTTTTGTACACATTTGGTCTCACTCACAAACTTGCCTCAGTATCTGACCTGCTGAAGCTGTGGTATGATGTTTGCTATGTGGAGAATTATTTCACTATTCCTCAAGATTCTTCTTCTTCCATAGTGGGAGGTTTCTGATGTTAACTGGAACTCAGTGTCCAGATGCAAAAGGGTCCTTTTATATCACATCTGCCTTTCACTGATTTCTATTAAAACTGTAAATAAGCTCTTTTAGATTGAGTTACATGAAGAATATCTGCATCTTTTGCCTGCACGCTTTTTGAAACATCTCATATAAAAATAAAGTTGATAAGACCTTGATTAATTGTCTTATGAAACAGGTGTTTATCAAGTTTTCCAATAGGTGGCCTTTGTTCAAACAATGCTGGTAGTTCAGGAATCTTGTTGCCTAATATTTTCCTAATATCTCTTAAAAATAACTTTATTACCATTAAAGCTGCATGAAGTTCTTTATATATCACCAGTTTACATAAGTTTTAATTCTTTAAGCACAGAATATCTATTTTCCAACTTCCTGAAGATTTTCATTTGTTCTGTGTTGAAGAACTTCATTTCTACATTAATTTGCTGTGGCTAAGCTTGTACAGAATTCAGTTTTACTCCAAAATGTATGGTCAACATTTAAGTTGTTTCCCTCTAACCTCATAACATATTTAGTAATCACACACATTATTAATAATTAGCATATCCATGCCGTTATTTGGTATTTAAAACTAAATATATCAAACCACTATGTTTCTCCTTCACTTGTGACTCTTTAAAAACAAAATTCTCAAAATTCAAACAAAACTGATTAAAAAGGATCCTCATTTTACCCAAGCATTTGTTAATACAAAGCAGTGCTCTAAACCTTTTTTTAAGCAATAATATCAGAAAGATATTTTGTAACTCATTAGTCAGTGTATCTTAATATTGAAAGGACAAAAATGCCACAGTGCACGCCCATTTTCAATTATTAAAATGAGCAATATCTCTGTATAGTAGAATCTCAGAGTCACCGACAATGGAGTTACAAATTGAGCAATCAACCAACCCACACCTCATTTGGAACCGGAAGTACGCAATCAGGTAGCAACAGAGACAAAAGAAAAAAAAAGCAAATACAGTACGGTACTGTGTTAAACAAACTACCAAAAAATAAAAAGAAAGGGAAAGCAGCATTTTTCTTCTTCATAGTAAAGTTTCAAAGCTGTATTAAATCAAAGTTCAGCAGTAAACTTTTGAAAGAACAGCCATAATGTTTTGTTCAGAGTTACAAACATTTCAGAGTTATGAATAACCTCCATTCCCAAGATGTTCATAACTCTGAGGTTCTACTGTGCTATGAATCATTAAAACATAGGGAACATGTTTGCAAACATAGGTGCAAAACATAGGCAAAGTTTTTCAAGGCAAACCAATTTATGTTCCAGTTAGAAAGCAAAATCTCTGTCCTGCATTACGTTTGTGTTAAAATGTACATGAAATAAAATACGAGAAATGGGTACTTAACTCTTTTTCAATCTTAGGCCTTGACCTTTAATTCGCTGCACCTGTATGGAGCTCATTTGGGTCAATAAGACTCTGTGCAGGCAGGCGGTGTACCGCTGTGCAGTGAATTACAGCAGCAGTGCCTTAGAAAGAAGATCTCATTTGTAGATTTACAAACTTTGGTCACAGATCCTGAAAATATTCATGTATGTGCTCATCATTACCATCACGAGTAGCCCTGTGGATTTCAATGAGACAACCCACAGCAGTAAAGTTAAGCAAATGAATAAGTAATTGCAGGTTTGGGGCCTTTGTCTCTGAACAACTGGTGACCTATACATATTCCATAATATTTTTTGTTTTAATGAGAGGTGGTTACAAGTTTAAGTATTTTGATTAAATTTTGTCACACATTTTTATTTCACTTTTAGCCATCTATAGAGTTTAAAAATTTAAACTTTTTAGAAAACTCTTTACAAATGTAAACAATTTTATTTCAAAGGTTAAAAAAGGAGAAAAAATGTAATTTTTATAAATGCTATGTTTTTAACAACTCTACTCATCCAGTACCAGTATGTGGAAACTGGTAGTTGGGTAATACAAATAATAATTGAATTATTTTATATTTTTTCACCAAAATTATGTAACTGTTTCATACTACTTTGACTCAAAATGTACTGTAAATCACATTATGAACCATAGCCAAAGCATGCATATAAGATATATTTCAGTATATAAATGTATATATCAAAATTTTAAAGTTCATGTAAATATTCTTAGTAAATGTTGAGGACCTCATTTCCACTACAGTATATACTTAGTTCTGGCAGTTTTAGTTCTAAGTTTCAATTAAATAATATCAGTTCCGCTTCATGTCTAGAGTTTTTTCGGAAAATGACATCCCAGAATAAGCATATTTCTCAAAGGAAAGAACCACACACTGGGACTCAGGGACAACTAATCAGTGCATTAGTTCTCACTAGCCCCTTCAGACCTATATGAACACTATTGTCATTACCTCACCTGTTAAAGAGTTGGAATGGATTTCATGGTATTACTAGACAAGCTGGATATTGCAACTGCAGTTAGCTCTGACTTCCAGGCTATAAGATAAGTAGAGATATTTCTTTGAGATGCTGTTACTAAGGGAGGCAGAATTCCCAGGGGGTGTAATGGGGGACATATTTTTAAAATATTACATTTTGAAGGTTAGATATAATACATCTAAAATGTTATTGCAACAAGAAGTGCAGCTGGGTTACTAGGTTTATTTTTTATCTGTAAAAGAATCAAGACAGAACTTGTGGAGTACATTACATGCAAGTCAATTCGAGGATCAAAGGAACAAGACTTCCATCAAGTGGGTTTTGTTTAAGGATGGTTACTAAATGCTTTATCAGTGAGGGAATGTTTGGGGTTGGACTAGCAGGAACGATGTCCAAACTCCTCAAAGAGGGGGATAGTCTCTGTCCAAAAATTCCAGAGCCAGGCATCTTCTCATATCTCTAATGCATTTAGGAATGTGCGGGGTGGGGGGGGAATGGGGGTAGAGGCGGGGTATTCTATGCCTCCCATTGGCTGGCTGGAGATAACAGGAGAGCCAATTGGATGTCTGAGCTAGTGAAGCTAGTGAAAAAGCTTCTTCTGATAAACTATAAATACACTTTGCAAAGTGTTGCAAAGTGTAACAATTAATAATCACCCTCAAATTAAGCATTAATAGAAAGAGGGCAACACTTTATAGTAAGATTACATTTGTAAATGGGTTATAAAGCATTTATAAATTATTAAAATATGTTATAAATATGTTACAGACATGAGTAATGTGTTATGGATGCTTACAGGCACATCAGTGGAAGGCGTTGTAGATAATTGTAGCCCATCCCGTCAGAAGCCAATTGAACAGCTGGACTCTATCAGTTTATAACAACTGATGAACTGTTCATTAAAATGCTTTTAATCTACCTGATTTATAAATGAAAAATTAATGGAAATACAAATAGAAACTTAATAGAAAGTGTGATTAAGATATGTTTATTAATATATTTGAAAGTTAGATGTGCTAATTTACAGTCTAATTTTGTCATCTTACTCATGCTAAGTAGCAGAGCTGTGAAAAAAGCAACAATCCCATTCAATGAATAGTATTGAGGTTTCAAATTTTGTTTTCTTTCTGATGCACAAAAAAAATGAGAACTTTTGAAATTTTATTCATGAATAGAAGACAAGCAACCCATCCTAGAATAGCCAATAGTCCAGTAGTTAAGGCCCTCACATAGGATTTGGAAGACCCCAATTCAAGTTCCTGTTAGGAATTAAGCAGGCTAGTACCCTTACCACCATGCTGTTAGCTATTTGGGGTGGCGAGTGTCTCTATATTTCTCTGTGAAATTCCACCCTTGGCCTGAGAAAATATTTCCACGGACCTGGCACATTTCTGTGAAACTTTTCAATTTCAATGACACAGCATTTTTCAATGGAAAATAATGTCACCAAATTATTTTTGACACACACTGCTGATTAGTATCATATTCAACATGTGGGTCCATGGCACCGTTCACTAAGTTGGATACCACTCAACATAAGGTTGGAAGAATTGAGTCTTTTTTGATAACATCTTGGATGTCCAAACCAAGAAAATAATAAAGTCTTATCCAAATTATTTTTTATTCTAAAAATGTCATTTGAGTTGTATAACTCCCGAACACAACAACATTCCTTTCCAGACTGAGACTTCTGCATGCTGACGTTTAGCCAATTTGTAAGCCTGTTACAAATTCCAGGAAACAGGTAGTTATAATAAAAATAGGTGAAATAGACTTTAACTGTAGAGTACAGTGGATGAGCTATAGTTAAAGATTCCTTTTTATATGACTAAAAAAGTAAACTTTACAAATTATTTTCTTTTCTGACAATAAATTCAAAGCTTCCTTGAAACTTCCACTATAAATAAGGAAGACAATCAAGACTGCAGCCAGAAAAACTCTGTCTACTGTACTGACACTCAGGATAGGACCAATTATTTTTGTATTTGCAAAAGAAGTTATCTATTGCTGGCCCGTATGTTTTAATGGTTTGATAGAAGGTGAAAAATAAAAGATATGTCCTTGGACAGATAGTTTTCCTTGATACTGCTTCGCACATCTTAATTTACCACTGCTACATTTTCAAACACAATATACCCAAGAGCCTCTTTTGTCAGGAAGTATCATTGAAGCGGAGAGAGGGATGTTTAGAATGAATTTATCTTTAATTGGGAACTGAAGTATAGTAGCTTCCTGTCATCCTTTAACAAAAAGCTTTGTTTTCCCCTTTACATGCAAGGGAAGAATTTATTAATGTTTTATACTACCAAAAATCTATACAGCACTTTAAAATGATCAGGTAAAGGCTTGTAACAGCAATACTGGAATGTGCTATAAAAATATTTTGAAAAGTAATTTGGAGGCTACAATAGGAATTCTGCTAGTGGAACATAGCTTCCAATGCACTATATTCTATCTTCTGTGGAGTAAGCATCATTGTAAATGAAGATATACACCTCTACCTCGATATAATGCTGTCCTTGGGAGCCAAAAAATCTTACCGCATTATAGGTGAAACCGCGTTATATCGAACTTGCTTTGATCCGCCAGAGTGTGCAGCCCCGCCCCCCCCAGAACACTGCTTTGCCGCGTTATATCCGAATTCATGTTATATCGGGTCGCATTATATCGGGGTAGAGATGTAGTATGATAAGCCAAATTATCCCTAAAAAGATTCAGGTACAAACTCCGAAGAAAGAGACTTGACAACTTCCGGGTAATACAAGAAATGAGGTTGCCCTGTTCGTTTCATAGCTAATGAGTGCTTCTAAATTGCCAGAGTAAAAAATATATATTATTTCAAAAAGGAGAAATCCAGTTTTATCAGACACCACTACCACTTTAACAAGCCATTTTTAAAGTAAATGTTTTCTTTTTTTCAATAGCATGCACTTGATATGTCACTTGTAATATTTAAGCCAGTGGGGGGGGAAAAAACAGATTACTGAAAATGAAGTAAACTACAATTAAAAAGAAAAAGAAAAAGAAACAAGAATTTTGTTATCTAAGGCTCCAATACTGCAAACACTTATGCATATGTTTAACTTTACACACAGTGAGTAGTCTCATTAACTTTGGTGGAATTAAGAGTGTGCAAAGATAAGCTTGTGCATAAATTATTACAAGATCAGGGTTTAAAGTCTTTTTTTAGTTAAGGAAAGTTTATTACAAATTACAATTAGAAATGTCTTAATTAATAAACATGTTTATGGCTCTTTTCCCCACTAATATTTGAACTGATGACTAGTACTTTTGTATCCCTCAGATGTGTGTTGTACTCTGGAATTTTTTTTGGCAAGACCCTAACTAATATAATCCAATCTTGCAAACACTTACGCATGTGCTAAACTTGACCACCATGAATAGTCTCATTAAAGTTAAGTGCATGCCTAAATGTTTGTAGAATTGTAGCCTACATTTACAACCTAAATTCTTGATCCTACAAGGAGCCCCATACAGGCAGATTTCTATTTCTGTGTAGATCTCTATTTAAATCAATGAGGTGTCCTCAAGGAGAGCCCATTGCCTAAAATAAATTAATAAATGTTTCCTTCTTTTCACTAGGATTTGATAGCAGGTTTCCAGATGAAGATGATGTTTAGATCAAAGAAAGGAATAATGCATATGCAATTTCATGGAGAGGAGGGATGGTCTCTCAAAGATTTTTCATTGCTAAAATATTTATATGGACTCCCTAACACTTAGGGATATTTCCTTTAATGAGTTAATACAGAAGGGTAACAAATTAGTACCATTGGCTTTCCTCTTTGAAAACTTTTAACTAAATGACCAATCCTGCAAAGCTCCCATTGACTTCAGTGCACATTTTGCCTTAATTAAGACTGCATCCTAGAGACATCATTGCAAAGGTGAGGCTTCAAAACTTTTGAGTCTTCCAATAATTTCTCTCAAAGATAGGGTGCTGTCTCCCTTCTAACACATTGGTACACACACAGCTCAGCTGCTGCCCAACTCTGGAGATCCCTAAATTTCTGCTGGTAAAGTCCCCTAGACACCTAAAAATCTGTCAGTGCGTATGTGCGCTGTTGCTACAGCCCCGGTGCCTCAGGTGCCAGTAGGATCCTCACATTAGGCATTCCCCTACCTACCTTGACCGCAGGGTCAAAGCCAGTAGGCATTCTCAACACACATCTAACCCTACAGAAAAGGAGACCAACTTGTAGCCTAGTGATTAGCGCACTCACCTGGGATGTAGAAGAGGCATATTCAATTCTCCTCTCTGTCTGATGTGGAAAAAGGATTTGTATTTGAGCCTCCTACCTCACAGGAGATTGCACTGGGCTATGGGGCATTCTGGCAGTGGGCTTTTAATCTCACCTGTTGAAGCTGTTCCATTGTATAACTAAATAAATATTCAGTAGGCTAGCCAGACAGCAGATGAACCCATAGTCCAGTGATTAGGGCACTCATGTGGGAGACTCAAATCCTTTCTCCATAGCAGGGAAGAAATGAATTTAGGTCTCCCACAGCCTGGATGATTTTTCTAACCACTGAGCTAAAAGTAAACAGGGGGAAGGGTGTGCCTTATCTGAGAGAGAGAGAAAGGACTAGCTGTGAATTCCAAGCAGATGGAAGAGTCTCCCTCTGACCCAGGCTTATTCACTGACCTCTTTCTCAGATGCTGAGCTTAGGATACACCTGTCTCCTTGGCATTTCTTACTGCTTAATTTAGGCTTCTCCTTGCTCAGCATGCTGCTTTTTGTGGAACCTATTCTTAGGCACCTAAATCTCCATCTGCATTGTGTAGGGTATCTGGGTGGCTAACTCACACCTTTGGACTCTATTAGCTGACTAAATACTGCAACACTGAGCATTGCAATACGTAAGTCCCTTTGTGAATCTAGCCCCACCCCAGCCTAGCTTTTTAGCAAAATCTGTAGAGACTTATGTATTTAACTCCCTGAGGTCTTTGCACGTTGGCAAAGATGAGGGTTGTTGTATTAGCACAGTCAGTGGCAAAGTGAATTTATACTTCACCCTGGGTTATACTTGGTTTCTTTTTTTTCTCTCTTTTTTTTTGGAGTAAAATACATATATACACCTCGGTCATATTTCTGACTCATAGAAATTGAACCAAATTAAGCATAATGGTAGGAAAATTTGGTGCCTGATTCAGTTGAAGAGATCCATGTCTTTCCAAACCATTTAGCAATGGAAAACCACGCATGATAGTTCCATAAGAGACTGAACTTATCAAGGGAAAAAAATGGCTTTATATAGCATGCACCCAGGGCCGGCTCCAGGCACCAGCCCACCAAGCATGTGCTTGGGGCGGCGCCTGGAGGGGGGCGGTGTGGCGGGGTGCTCTGGCCCGAGAGCGGGGCCACGACTGGGCTCGCCGCCCTCCCCGCGGCGCTCCGGCCAGTTGGGGAGAGTGGGGCCCCGGGCTCACCGCCCTCCCCCCGGCGCTCCGGCCGGTCGGTTAGAGCGGGGCCCCGGCCGGGCTCGCCGCCCTCCCCCCGGCGCTCTGGCCGCCGGAGAGAGCGGAGAACCCCAGCTGGGCTCGACGCCCTCCCCCCGGCGCTCCGGCCGGTCGGGGATTGCGGGCCCGTGGCCGGGCTCGGCGCCCTCCCCTGCCGCGCTAGGGGGGGTGGGGGGTGGGGCGGCAGGTGGCTTTTTTGCCTAGGGCGGTAAAAAAGCCAGAGCCGGCCCTGCATGCACCTCCTTCTTATTTCACCTGTCCCATCAAATAATCAAGTTCAGTATCTAGGGGTTGTTACCAGATTTGCCCATCACTTTGGAGTATGCTTTTTTATTCGGGTTACTTTTCTGGGGAAGGGGATTCTGTAATCCTATCAATGTACTGCTTGTTTCACTTGTGTTTTCAGAGCTCTACTTCTCCCTTGTGCAAATGCCCTCCCAATGGAGCTATCCTGCAGGACTTAGGTTCCCTAGGGCTGGGTTACTCCAGCCCCAGAACCGGAGGAACACACACACACACATTAACAGAGCAAGTCTGAACGGACCTGATCAATCAGCATTGTCAAGCTGACCCCTTATATGACTCTGGACTCACTGGGCTGGAGGAAGCAGCACTTTCAAGCTGTCTCTTCTTATATGCCCCTGGGCTCCATGGACTGGGTCAAGCAGCACTTTCAAGCTGTTACCCTTATGCATCCCAGATTCAGCACATCCCTATCCCCACTCTCACAACACAATTGTATTGGCAGTAACCTACTTGATGAGCAAACCCCACAGTATTTTGGGCGCTGCAAGGATCTTTAGCTTAGTTAAAAGAAGCGTTGCTATAAAGTGAATGGGGGAAGCTAAAACACAAACAAGTAAAGTTCAGCAAGAGAGAGAGAAGCAACCAACTTAACCATAAAAGTTATGTATTGAATAATAGTGATAACTACACAAGGAGGACTAAACCAACATAAGATACATGATTAAAGGTTAATACCTAAGGTAGACAGGAAAATGAAGAGAGAGAGAGAGAGAGAGAGAGAGAGAGAGAGATAAAGGGGGTCTCACCGCTCCCTGAAGCTTGAACTGGTCAGGGTTCCCAGATGATGGTGGTAGCTGAGGGTCCTGAGGGCAAGAGGCAGGCAGAGTCCCCAGCACAATCAGTCAGGAAAATATGGATTCCCAGAGGAACTGATGCCTAGTTTGGATCTAAGCATCAGAACCTTGACTAGAGGGTGAGTAGGGATTTTTGTAGAGAAAATACAATTGTTCAAGGGAGAACAATAGATTTGTTTATAGGTAAGCTGATGACTCAAGGGTTTTCTTTAGGCTAACAATAGGCACTGATCACTCTTGGCTTTTCTTCCAGGAAGCTCACAATGCAACTAGGCTGCTTCAGTATTTGGATATCAATTAAGGATTTATTACTAGAATTGGTCTGATAATTGCTGAGCTGGGTGTGTGCAGACATAGGTTCATTAGCATCTGGAGCAGAGATTCCCATGATGCAGTGCTTCCCTGCTTTTTCTGGTCCCAGAGTTCAGTGTGGTTCTCTGTTCTCCATTCTGTATGTAAATTGAGATGTCTTCCTGTCCCATCTTTCATGCAGATGAGGCTAGGGGAATTGTCTCTGCTCTCCATTCTGTATGCTAATGGAGATGTCTTAATCTTGTCACCCTTGTCAGGAGGGGTCTAGGTGTGTCTCCCAATGCCCTTCACTGCTCTCTGCAAGTTTTTTCCTCTGATGGGTTTTGGTTTAAGCAGAGGCTGGGGGTGGGGTGGGATGTCTTTCATGAGTCAGGCTGAATACTGCACCCTGGTTTCCCAAGAACACAGAGGTGTCTGGTATCAGGGTTGCCTAGGAAGTAGAAAAATATAAACATATGAATGGCCCAACTAAGAAGTACTCCCCCTGCCAAACAGGGGACTAGCATCATTAGCTGCAGATATTCAGGAAGCCCATGAAATTTCTATGAGTAGAGTTGGTTAAAAACAAACAAAAAAAGGTGGTATGGAAATTTTTAGAAGAAACAATATTTTTCATTCATAGTTTTTCAGGTATTTTTAAATGAAAGTTTTAAAAAGTGTTTCTTATTCTGGACAATTTAATTTTTGAGCAGGAAAAAACCAACAACACTCTCTTTCATTCCCTCTCTCTATCTTTCTTTTCCAGTGGGAATAAAGGAGGAGAGAGTAAAAAAGTTAGTGGACTTTTTCCCTAGCAAAACATGAGAGACTTTGATATATTTTTTTAAATTTGTAATTATTTGTCAAACAATTTTCATCCAAATGGAAACCATTCACGAATATTTTCATTTTGATAAAACAAAATCAAATCCCATATGTTTGACAAAAAGAGTTCAAATTGCTCTGTCTATGAGCCAGCAGCTGTAGTGGTGTTTTTCTAATAGAGGGGTCCTCAAAAACAATTTGGTAGTATTAGCTTTGTCTTAGTATGCTAGAAACAGTATAAACTAATCGCTTCCCTTCTCTACTACATTCAGACACATTCACTGTCCCTCCTTTACTACATCAGAGCAATCACCTGGGTCCACCTCCACAAAGGTACTTATGTGCCCAAACCCCAGACTTAGGAACCTAAGTCTCAGATTTAAGCACCCAAGTCCCAGTTTTAGTTTCACTGCAATCCACAAAATTCCCACTAAACCTGGTAGGTGCGTAAATTCATTCAGTGCCTAAATTTTCAGGGTAAAAGTTCCCTAAGCACCAAGGTTTCAGCTTCGGAGCATGAACATTGCTACCACCCTCTAGGAGCCCAGACACTTATTTCTTGCCTAAATGCACCAGAGTGATTCACAAACTGGGAGAAGATAGGCACTTGGCTGCCTAAGTCCTGTGCAGGGTCTGATCCAGTAGGCTTGTTCAGAGGCTCTCTATCAGATCAGGTCCCATTCAAAATCCAGTAGGAGAAGGAAGAGATGGTGGTACCAGTGCTCATTTAAGAAAAGACTTGAACAAGGAGCTCCCACTTGCTCAGGAGCATGGGCTAACAATTGAGTTATGGAATATTCTGATTATGTGCAGTGTCTGCCATTGAAACTGTTCCCCGGTGGATAAATAGAGTGATTGGAGCAAGAGGACTGGTCCTGGGGTCTTCCGTCTACCATATGGGTGTCCCAAACACTGGATTACAATCTCTCTCACCCACAGACTGTTACATTGTGGACAAATACTTAAATACTCATGGGGGGGGGGAGAATATGACTCTGTAGTCCCATGGTTAAGGGACCCACCTGGAAAGTGGTACAGCTTCAACACCTACAGGGGAAGAGCTTCAAAAGGAGAGCCCCACATCAGACTAGCCCATATAAATCTCTTGATTCAGCAAGGTACTTAGCAATGGGCCTAAATTTATCACCTGAGTAATTCTATTCGTATCAATGGGACTATTCAGGTGCTTAAACACTTTACTGAATGGTGCCTTTGAATCTCAGTTCTCCATCTGTAAAATGAGGATAATAATAACACTCATTTCTTTGTTTGGGCCCTATACTTGCAAATACTTATGAATGTGCATAACTTTACTTTTGTGACCAAAGATTGCTTCTGACTATGTGCAGCACTTAGTCCAATAGGCTCCTGATCTTGTTTCGGACCTGCAGATGTTATTACACAATAATAATAATGTTTAGAATACTGTGCCTACACAGCTCTTTGTTGTTTATGACACAGAGAACTCTGCAATGGAATTGTAGCCCTTCCAAATGGCAGATACCATTAAGTTACTTGACTGAGAAAAAATTCTCATGGACAGGCTTTAGATCTCCTGTCTTTTATTTTATTAAGAGTATGAATCCACACCTGTTTGTATGTGTGGTGAGGTGCAGGTTACAGGAGAAAGACGAGAAACATTTTATTGTCCCTGATAGATGAGCCTGAGTTCAATGTGGGAACAAAGATGAATCAAAATCCTCCCCTCTCCTCCTCGCCTTTTGCTCTAATAAAAAATTGCTTTTGGAGACTCTACTTCCCCCCAGATACTGTTAAAATCTTTTTCTGTGATCTCTGAAGTTTGTTCTTGTACAGATAGTTGTACAAATAGTCTCTTATTAAAGGACCAAAGGATAAAAAGAGAAACAGGCTTTGAAGTTTAACTACTGTATCTAGAATCCAGAAATATTGTTCCTCTTCAGTGACAAGAAATATCCATTGCCTGAAAACAACTGTCTTTCTCCAGAATCACAAAAGCAAGAATAACTTGCATAGCTATTTCACATTCAATAGGTAGTGCATTCAAATGTGAGATGACACAAAGATCAAAAATAGTTTGATTAAGCCATTAGGATGGAAATCATCACATTGAAATGTCTCATCCATGAAACTGTTGTAGAATAATTTCAAAATAAATTTTACGCCAAGGGAAATCAGTTATAATTATTATTTTAGTGATGTGTGGTTAAATTACCTCATGCTCAGCTTTAGCATTTAAGATATTGCAAAGATAAGGCCTCAGTTATCAGTTTGTTTCTTGTAAACATGGTGATATCTTAAATTCCTAATGAGCCAAAATAAATCTGTAGGTAATAGTTAAAATACTTGAATTAAAAAACAAACAAAATTGCATTCGGGTTAACCCACATAATGATAAAATACCCCTAACAGATGTATTAAACATATACAAGGCCCCCATTTACTCTACTGAAATCATGAACTAAATTCTCCATCCATGCTCCTAAATTCTGCAGCATTCTACATCAGTGGACTGGGACCAAGTTTTCCCCAAAGGTGAGACAAACACCACACTGAACATTGATTACTAGTGAAAGTCAATGAGATTTAGGGCCATATGCAAAAAAGAGATTTAGGTGCCTAAGTTCTATTTTAAGGCACCACTGCAATCCATAAAACTCTTCTTGGCTGCCACATAATGGTGTAGGTACTTAAATTTAGTCAACACCTTAAATTCTCACTGAAAAAAATCCCTGGGTGCCTATGTTTCTTCTTCTGGCCATGCACATTGCTACCTCACTCTTGGCATCCTGACATCTACCTAAGCTTCAATGTGATCCACATTGTGGGAAGATGGGCATTCCTCAATCTATCTTGTCTGTGGGTCCCAATCTGATATGTTTTACTCCTTGGGGAATTCTGTGCCACTGCGCATGGACAGAATTTATGTCCCATGCAGATTTCTTTGCTTCCCAGCAGAAAAATGACTTTCTGATGGGGAAGCAAAGGGAAGCCACAAGAGCGGTCATGTAACCCTCTCCAGCAATATATTTTGGGGGGGCCAAGGGCAGCCGGCAGAGAAGTAAATCACTGTGCGGCAGGAAGCAGGACTGGGGAAGACCCAGCTGGTGGTTCTACCCTGTGCCAGGCTCAGCTGCTAGTCCCGGCTGTGCTGGGGAGGAAGGGACTTCCTCTTCCCTTCCACGCCATTCAGGGCTGAGTCAGACACACCTCCAGATTTCTCCCCCGGTTGAAGGAAGCTCTACAATCTCCACCACCCACAGCCTCCTGCATCCATTGCTCCTCAGCTGCAGGGGGAGGGATCCCTGTTCAGGGAGCTGCTCCCCCATCTGCCCAACCCATGTGCATCCAGACCCCATCATACCCAAACCCTCACACTGAGCCTCATTCCCTGCACTCAGAACCCCACCCAATGAGCCCCACTCCCTCTGCATCTGGACTACCCCGACGAGCCACCCACATCTGGATCCCCACTCCACCGAGCCCCAACCAGCTGCATCTGGACCCCCCACTGAGCCCAAATCACCTTCACCTGGATACCCCCTGGTCAAGTTCTGTCCCCCCCACACCCAGACCCCCCTGCTGAGCCCCACCCACCTTCACCTGGAAGCCCCCACCCGCAGAGCCCCATTACCACTACACACAGAACCCCCCAACAAGTCCCTGTGCATCCAGATCCCACACTGAGCCACCCGCAACCAGATTGCCCTACTCAGAGCCCTCTCAACCCACACTTTGATCCCCCCACACTTAGCACCTCCATACTTGGATCCTGCATTGCTGAGCCTGCCTGCCCACACCTGGTCCACTTGGCACAGAGGGGCAGGGCCCTAGGGTGTTTCTGGGGCAGGCCCAGTCCTTGCGCTGTGTCAGGGTTGGGTGCAGCCTCATTGCTGAGTCCGTGTCCCGGAGAGAGCTACACAGTAATCTCCTACCTCTGTGGAGCCAGTGGCCTATGCTACTCAGTGCCATGATAGAGCCTCCACATTTATTTGACAAATCATATTTGCAGAATTTTGCAGAATTTTAAAATATTGTGCATGGAATTTTTATTTTTTTGGTTCAGAATGCCCTCAGGAGTAAGATGTGCCGTGGGAATGCCTAACCTGCACAAAATGGCCCGGGGAGGGAAGGCCGAGGAAGGAGTATTCTTATGTGGGTCTCTCTGAATTAGGAGCCAGAGAAAGAATGAGAATCACTGTATAGTCCAGTGGCTAGGCACTCACCTGAGAAGGCCAGATTCACAAAGTTACATAGGATCCTAACTGACCTTTAGGCACAAAGTCCAACATTTAGTCACCACTGATATTTCCAAAATGCGCTGCTCATCTGATGCCTAATTTTCTGCTGCTTTCCATATACAAAGCTGCCTAAGTCCTGATGCCACCCCAGAGCTAATGAACTGCTTGGAGCCATAAACAAACTAAAGACCCAGCAGCTCTAAAGTGGGATTCTGAACTTGTGTGTTCCACCACTTACCTCACCAAGGGCCCCCCCCAAGCCTGTAGCCGTGCTCTGGGTCCATCTGCTTAAAGTCAGGACTCCCGCATCTCAGGTGAGTGCCCTAACCACTGGGATATTCAGGGGTGGGGTGTGGGGTGGCTCTTTGTCTTGCATTAGAAAGGGCTGTCCTGGCTTAGGCATCTAATTCTCAGAGAGGGCTCACAGCTGAGAACTCTGAGCAGAAGGAGATGATTCTCTCTGGCCCATTAGTGAGACACCTAAGGTTCAGATCACTGGACATAGGTGTCTAAATACTTTTGAAGATCTGGGCCTAAGCTCCTCCTCTTTCTTTTGCATTTCACTGCTGGCTAGCATACGCAGCTCCTCATTTAGCATGCTGATTACTGAGAATCCCTTTCTTAGGCACCTAACCCTCCCCATGACTAGTATGGGGAGCCTGATGCCTAACTCAAACTTGAGAAGTCCACTAGGCAGAGGATGACTGGGGGTCAGGCATTTCAACATTCAATATTGCAATGCCTAAGTACATTTGTGAATCTAGCTCTTAGGTACTACTGAAAATGTGAATCCTTATTTTGTTGCCTAACTAAATGATTTGATTTTCAAAAGAACTGAGCATCCAGCAGCTTCCACTGACTTTTTGAAATGCCATCCACTTATTTAGGAGCTCAGCTTTAGGCACAAGTATGAAAGACGTAGCATGGAAATTCTGTAGCAGCCTCCGGCAAATTAAAAATTGAGGTTTTTATATTAAAATGAATAATACAACATTCCTTGAGTTATTTAATTAGCTGTTGAACTACATTTATTTTATACTCTCACTAAATTTTCACATGGCCCCCATGGAACCACAATAGCTCACTTTGTACCATAACTGTTTAAGGCTCTGTACCTAAGATATCTGGAACTTTTCCCTTTCCTGCCAGCCCTAGTAAAATACCCTTTCACTTGGCTATGCATGTGACTGGCTATCATGATCCACCAGGGGTAGAGCCTCCAAGACCTAGTTGATGAATCACCTACAGTGCTTGCCTCCAAATCGCAGTACACCTGGCATGCTACAGGCACCCTTGGGGTTTGATGTATGGGGCAGCCTCAATAATTGCACCTGTCACAAAGAGACCCTAATATCAGCTGTGGTCTCTAGGGTGTCACCGCAATAATAGTATAGAGATATTCTGTTTTTAAATAAAAGTTAGATTCTGATGCATCATTCTTTGGCAAGGAGTGGGTTTTGTGGCAAAAAATGTAGGCCTTGGAATCACAGAATACATCAGGTCTTGAAAACAAAATAGAGTTTAAAAAAGATGAAAAAGATAAACTTCAAATTCTTTTGCAGAGTTTCCGGCCTGAAATTCCAACTTCAGTTCCTGTGCATGACGTGGTAGAGTTGGGCAAATCACCTAAATCACTTGGTATAGCCTCTGAGCCTTGACAGGATTTTTAAATTTTTAAAACAGGAGTATAATGATGTATGAATAACAGTAAAATGTACTTCCAGTGTAAATATTCACATGCATAATTATTCATTAGACTATTTAGGAAAGTTTGGGGATTCATGAACCTTTTAACAATTAAACCTCCCAAATAATGGCAGCTATGACACCAGGAATAACAGCATAACAAATTCATGGTGAGGAGGAATGAAACTATTTGGGAATCTCTTTTCATACTGTTCAACCCTAGGTCTATTGGTAGCCTAACCAGTCATGAGAGGGGTAGTTTCAGACAGAGAGTTATTTAAAGCCTTCAGACTTCCAGACTGCTATGATTCATTAAAGATGAACCTGCATGGTTTTCATATGATTTGTTTGTTTGTCCTCAGTTTATATACCTCAGGATTTGTTAATCCTTTGTGGTTTCAGTGCATGTTGTTTCCCATGTTTACATGAGTAATGGCTAGATTTAAGAGAATGACACAAATCTCCCAGTGACCACTAGTGCAGAAGAATTCAGAGGTGATTTATTATTTAGCATGTTTTGGTGGCATATTTATTTATCTTGGTTTTTATAAGGTTGCCCTTCTCTGTGCTATCTGACTGCCTCCCACAAAAATATAAAAACGCTCAAATTCTCCAGATTCTCTAGTATGCCCTTTCATTTTTCTCTGGGTTTCTTTCTCTTTCTCTTTTTTAGGATAGTTATAAATAAACAATACAACTGAGGTTACATAGTCTTTAGCCCCTACTGAAAAATATTCTTGCATGTGGTCTTCATGTGAAACTTGGAAAGTCTTATGAGAAAACCATGTCACTATGTCACACAAAAGGATGATATTCTCACCTTCCTTCTAGTGTGGCTTCTTTCTGACTCATTGAACTGATCCCAACAGCATCCTATTGAGCACATGCTCAAAAGCCTAAATCGATAACGTGTTCCCTGTCCGTTCAATTAATCCAATAACCTCAACAGCCTCTCCACCACATTTGTCAGGTCAGGAAAATAATTACAGGGAAACTTAAAAACCCAAACAACACTGTTTCTTAAAACATATGGAAGGAAATCCTATACTGTGGGTATGATTTTCTTCTCACACTGGTATAAACCTGGATTAACACTACTGAATTGCAATGTATTACACTGGTGTAAATCCAAAGTACACAGAAGAAGAAAAAGGTTCTGTCTCTTTGAGAGTAGATGTAACTAAGGGGAAAAAATCTAAAGCAGCAAAGTAATATAGCATATATATATTAAATTCTAGGGTGAGATTTTTGAAACAGCTCAACACCCAATGGATTGCATCTAGTTTAAATAAGTGCCTGGATTTTCTAAAGAGCTCAGCTTCCATTTAGGCATCTAAATAAAATGGGCAGACTTTGAAAAGTGTTCAGCACCTAAAAGTTCCCACTGAGAACAATGAAAAATGGTTCAGCATTCTGAAACTCTGTCATGTGGGCTTTTTCATATATCCTCCTGCCAAACTCAGGAACCAGTGTGCAAATCTAGTGTAATTACATTTCATTAAATAGAAGTTAACTGGTCTAGTGCAACCAGTACAATATGCAACTCAGCCCCCCCAGTAAACATAACTCATACTTACATACAAATATACACCCTTGCAAGTGAGTTTACGAAGATCTCTTTTATATACCAGGGTTTACAAATGCAGACAAACTTGGAGCACAAATCTCTTCTGAGCCACAGTGCAGGCCTTTTGCATACACTGAACTCATTTAATGCTTGACATTTCCACTGACGTCAATAGGAGATTTGCACACAGAGCAAGTACAGAGTTTGCAATATAGATCCATGCTGATAAGATGTCCATAATGTGGACCAGAGAGAAGAATTTTATTTTAACACTGATGGAGGAAGGAGCCGAAACATTCCACGCCACAGATCCAAATGCGTACATCTTCTCTCTAGCAATGGTTGTTATGGAGATACAGCAGGGACAATATTTGGGCCATTATTATAGTAGGGATGGTTCATTAGAGGTTTTTTAAAAAGCACTATTAATGAAGTATGCAGAAGCAGGAAGACAGTGAGAGAAGTTGGACTTCAACAAATGGGTGGGTGGGTGGTAGAATCAGAGTATAGTACAAGTGACGATAGTGGTGATGATAGGGACACAGTGAAAGCCCTCTGTCCATAGAAGAAATAAAATATTGTCCAAGAAATTGTAGATTTTGACTCTCTCTGGACATGTCTAATTGTGATTGTAGTTTTTGCGATGTGGACATCTATCCACTAGAACCTAGGCTGAGACCAACCAATTTTATTTAGGCTGCCAGGTGTCAAGAAATTAATCTGTGGTTACTGCCAATGAGGATAGGACTACAGAACAGTTGAAGTGTTGTGTTTTTTTTGTTTTTTTTTTATTTTGCACAAATAATAGTTGTCCTGGTCTTTTATTATTGCTATTATTTTCTTTTTTCCCCCTTTATGACACTAAGCATTTCTGATGTACTTTTAATGTGTTTGCTCAGGTAACTTAATTAACAGGCAAGCTTAATCTTTTCCTGTTCCTCTCAGGATTCCTAGGGACTGTGTCCTTTTCTCCAGGGACATCTGTCTCAGTCAATGTTTGGCACTGTTCATGGCCTAAGTGGGTAGTGATCCCTGCTTGTGGCACTACAGTTTATGTCCTGAAGGAGTCGCCTGTTAGTTTCAGGGGCTGGCTAATGCTTCAGCGCTGTACAGAATTATGGGACTCATTTCTTCTGAAGATGGGATGATTAGACTACTACAACATTGTGATTAAGAGTGTCTTTGTTATGAATAAACACAGATCTAACTTTAGGCAGCAGCACACAGGGCAAAGAATTTCTTTTCATTCTCTTACTCTCCTGCTGCAGGGTTTGAATAGAGGCCCAAAGACACATTGAGATCTTCAAAAAACACTTGGCATTGGCCTAACTCTGTTCCCACTGAAGCCAATGGAAGCTTTGGTACTGATTTCAATGGGAGCAAAGTTGGGCCAACACTGATTACTTTTGAAAATCCCACCTGTTCTCACGTGTGAGATGAGGTGTGCAGTACTGCCTATGCCTGAGTGCTGGGAACTTACTATGCTCATGCAATGAGTTTTCTATTAACTCAGCTCTCACTATAAGTCTATAAAATATGCACCATGATTTGTAAAGCTGGTCAAATAGTAAAAAACATATTTTTAAGATTGTCTAGTAAATTATTATAAAAATATGCCAACAAGCAACTGTAGTTACTATGGTATTAATCTCTGTGTTTTAGGCTTGGGTTTCGTGCTTATGCTGGTTAATATGCTGCTGGATGCAGATTTTGTGGAGTGCAGGTTGTATGCACTGTTCAAGCAGAAGCCTTGGCACCTGCAATGAGTTTATATTGGAAGAGCATGTAGTGGAGTGCTGGAACATTTTGGTATCTGGGGGTGCAGGTTGGTGGTCCATGTATATTTAGGCTCTTCTGACCTTGTTTCTCTCTGCATGCCAGTCTTCTTCTCCGCCCACCCTCAGCTTCCAGAAGGCCTCTCTACCAGATACAATGATTCTCCATCTTCCTCTGTATTATCCCACCTTACCTTGTACTATGGATGAGGTCCTGTTACAGTTGGGGGCCCAGCTCAAATGCAACACTCTTCATACCAGTTAATTTTTTGGATAATCCCAGGAGTAACAGAGTATGAAGTTCACCAAATACTCTCTCAGATGAGACTGGGATTAGGTGTACCAGAGAAGGAAAGAATTGAATTAGTAGGTGCTGTGCTGGATCCTAGCATAAATACAATTAGATTTCACATATTGAAAATAGGAAAGTAAATCTTTCTCTGAAGTACCTGCAGTGAGGTGGCAGGTCACAAGCAGTAGAAACTTTCCTGTGTGTCATTTGCAGGCCATGGACCATGAGCTAGCCATAAGTGTGCTAAACTGTATAAGCTTCTATTTGAGTTTATACTTCCCTGAATAAAATCGGAATATTTCTAATGGCATAATCAATTTGGAAGTCCTCCGGTTTGGCATCTCCTGACATAATCCTCTCACAGATCATCTTATCTCTATTTAGACATTCATAATGCACATGCCTCACAAGTTCTAGCAAAAATATCCTCTCTAAATTGGATTGAATTTAATGTAACAATGAAAAATTATATACGTGTAAATTACATATTACTCTTCTCTCTTATTTAAGATTGAACAAGCTCAGATTTCCACAAGCTCGGCATATTGGAAACAAAGAAAGACAATTACTTATATCAGTAAATATATTTGTTCAGTAAAAGATAAGCAGCACAAATATATGCAATACAGAATAACTGTGTATATTTACACCCCTTGTTCAATTGACAAGCTGTATTTGAGATCCTGAAGTTTCTGCAGTCATAAATTTGTTTAAGTTATTAAAATACTATTTACTTTATAAAATAAAATCTGTGAATCTGATTATAGTTGACTCAGGAACAGAGTAGCAGAAAGGAGCACAATTATATATTTCTACCAGCATTAGACTGGTTTACCAAGTCAATGTTTCTCATTGGGTGATCAATATTGCTTTATTCGGTTCATCACCACTCATAAGGCTTTTTCAATCATTGTAATTTTAAGGAACTATTACTGAAATTGCATAGCCATGCATCGATTGTTTAAAGGTTACAGTTAACATGAACAAAATGTATTTTAGATTCAATTAAAGGTGCTTCTTGAAACATTGCAAATCACATTTTGCCAAGAAAGTTTAGAACCAGCTCCTCAGCTGGTGTAAATTGGCATAGCTCCATTCAAATCAATTGGATCGATGCTGATTTACACCACTAGAGTGTCAAGCCATTGGACTACAGGAACAAATGGCCAAATCCTGAGATGTTGTGTGACCTGATCCAACTGAAAACAAAAACAAACCCTCCCATTGACTTCAATGGACTTTGGTCAGGCTCTTGCTGAGAATTTGCAGCTCCAATTGAAATCAATGGAACTTATAGGTATGCTTTGTTTTTTTTCCATATCTGTTTAAAACTGTACCGATTATCAAGTCAAACTTACCTCTAGGGACACAACTGGATCCTCCATAATAAATCACAATGGGATGGTCCACTTGTTAGGGCAGTAGCCTGGGACTAAGGAGACACAGGTCAATTCCCTACTTGACCACAGACTTCCTATGTGACCTTGAGCAAGTCACTTTGATTCAGATCCACCAAGGATTTAGGCACCTAAACTCCAGTTTTAGGCAGTACTGTGATTCACACAACTCCTGCTCGGCTGCCATATAACCCTGCAGACCCCTATATGCACATGGTGCCTACATTTTCACAGTAAAAGTTTCTGCCTCCAGGCATGCATGCTACTGCATCCCTCTAGGCATCCAGATACCTCTCTCCTGACCAAGTCCCACAGTGATCCACAAGCCAGGGAAATATAGGGGCATCACCAGTGTGGTAGCTGTGCTCATAGGCCCCTAACACATTTGGGTCCCATTCAAAATCTGACCAGAGGAGTAGGAAGAGAAAGTGATGGTCCACCTCTCTGCAGACCAGATTCAGGGGCCAATCTCCAAGAGAGGGGCAGGGCTGGACACACACCCCTCTGGTCAACAACTCCTCCTGCTTAGTTTAGGTGGGTCCCCATCTACTGTGCTGGCTTTTATGAATCACATTCAAACTCCCATTCATTGTACAGGGAGTCTAAGGGCCTAACTCAGACTTCATGGATTTCAGTGTTGTTCCTGTGATTTTCCAAGTGCCTAAATGTTAGGTGTCTCCATGCCTACATTTATTTGTGGATCAGGGCCTTTGTGCATCTGATCCCTATCTGTAAAATGGGGATATCTGTGCTTTCCTACCTCACAGGGGGTTAGTTAGGGTAGGTCAAATACTACAGTAATGGTGGTGGTGGGGCAGATAAATACCATACATGCATTTCATTTCTCTCTGAAATATTTAGATTTTAAGTTCTTCAGGGAAGAGGCCATCTTTTGATATGTGTTTGTACAGTGCCTAGCACATCCCTCGGCCCACGCCGCTTCCCGCAGCCCCCATTGGCCTGGAACGGCAAATCGCGGCCAGTGGGAGCTGCGATCGGCTGAACCTGCAGATGCTGCAAGTAAACAAACTATCCCAGCCCGCTAGCAGATTTCTCTGACGGGCCGCGCGCCAAAAGTTGCCGATCCCTGGACTAGCACAATGGGGCCCTGATGCCTCTTTAGAGCCCTTTGGTGTTGCCACAATACAAATAATAATCATTGCAGTACAATCCAGTTTCTTCATTTGCTTGCCAGCCATTTTACAGAATGGTAAAAAGGTTTCAAAAACTCTACATATTTATGAAAAATATACGTGAACATTTTTACCTGTTTTTCAAAAATTCTTCTGCATTTTTTGTCCAGCTCAAATAATAAATGATAATATAAAGAAAACAAACCAATCCTGGGGTCTGAACCTTCCTGAAATTAAAACAAACTTTAAAGACAATTAACCAAAGCATTCTGAAAGGCAAACTAGGGGTTTGACCCATTGACAATACGTAAATAAGCCTGTTGAGTACTTATGCATTATGCCCACAGCTGTGATCACTCTTGTGCCTTCCTTGTTCCCCACCTTGGTCATGCCTTACTCTAGCCTTGCTCCTGTCCTTCTCCAGTCTGTTCCTGCCCCAGTCCAGTCCTTATCCAGTCTGCCCTGGCCCTGCTCCCTTGTCCAGCTTCTGGCTCTGACCATTGGCTCCAGTTACTGGCTTCTTACTCAGGATCTGACCCCTATCTCTGGTTATTGACTCCTGCTCTAACCCTTGGCTTGATTCCTGGGTCCTGACTCTAACTATGGCCTGTGGCTCTGGCATCTGGCCTCTGGCTCTAACCACTAGCTTAGATAAGGTGCTTTTTGTCTTTTATCATTTTATCACCCATGGGAAAATACTTTTCACAAAGTGATCATTCCATATCCGAACTCTCAGTCCTTGTCCTCAAAGGATTATATGCATCTAATTATCTGTGAATTAAGGATAATAATGTTCAAAAGTAAAAAATATTAAATATAATGCCTTTATAATTTAGAGATTTATTCCACTGATTGCCATTATTTTAATTTAAAGGTTATGTTAAAGCCTGGGATGATTTCACTGTTCATTAAATAGTGGCAAATCCAGCATCTTTTAAAAGAGAATTTGAATAAACCTCGCTTATTCCTATTAATAAAAGCTATGGGTCACATCATCAACTAGTATAAATCAGCATAGTTTAATTTAAGCCAATTAATCTATTTTTTCTCTACAACACCTGAGGATCTGGCCATTTAATTTTGGTGAATGGGCCTGTTAAAACTATTACTTTCATTACTATGATTAAGGCATATTCAAAGTAAATTTACTTTTATCTTATTCCTATAACAGAATAGTAGAAAAGACTTATTATGGCTTGCAAGTGTAACTATGGCAGCTAGTGGGGCGGCGGGGAGGGGAAGGGGGAAGCATCTAAGAATATTCCTTCTTCATATTAGAACCAAGTCCACAAATTTTTCAGACTTTTTTTCCCCTGAGACTATGAAAGTTTAGATTTTTTAAATGCACCCCACAAAAAATATGGGTCTGATTTACCTATGATTCCATTCAAAACAGAGTCCTATTGCAGCCTCTTATAGAAACAGACTTAAAAATGATGACCCTTTTAAAACTATTTTTAAAATACTTTTAAAAACTTTTAAAAACTATTCTTCTATGCCATTAGCAGGAACAAACCTTCCCTGATTAAATGAGTAGATGCAGAAGATCTCTTCAGCATTTAGATGTATAGATTCCCAGGACAGAAAGGATCATTGTAGTCATCAAGTCTGGCTTCCAGTATAACACAAGCCATAGAACTCCCCCCTGCCCAAAATTCCTAGAGCACATCTTATTCTTAGGCAATAACCTGGGAGGATTCTTCTCTTGGAGCTATGCCAATTTATATATGCCCAGTTCCTTTGCGGATATGTTCTACTTATCAAACTCAGTCTTTATATATGAAATACAAGCAATATAGACTGTCTTCAGCTTTCATCAGCAGAAGCTCCATTTCTGATTTCTCCACCTACCTTGTCCTTCATGATAACAAGATATGACTTGATGACCACTTCCTAGGAAAACTGAATTTAGGATTTATCAAAAGAAGAGAGAAACTCAAGCCTTACCTTTTTTTCACTCCTAATGATGACAACTTAATTACTTGCAAGATCTTAATGGAAATTTGTATTGTGCAGGAACTTACTTTTTCATTTAGCTATTTATAAGTTTAAAACTTGAGGTATGCCATATTACAAATTGGTGGAGTGGTAATTTAACAATAAGACAGGTCAGTTATACAAAGTGATCTTTATCACTTGGTAAGCAGGCAGGGCTCATTTGAACAACATATGTTTTAATATACAGCCAAAGGCAAGGTAATACATGTTGGAACAAATAACATAGGTAACACAGGATGGGGGATTGTATCCTAGAATGTAGGATTTATGGATCATGGTAGATAGCCAACTGAACCCGAGCTCCCAGTGAGATGCTGTGGCTAAGTGGGGTAATGTAATTCTAGGATATACAAGCAGGGGAATATTGAGTCAGAATAGGGATGTGGTACTATCTCGGTATAAAACATTAGCAAGACCATAGTGGAATACTGTGTTCAGTTCTGGTGTCCATATTTTAAAAGGATTTTGAAAAATGGGAAAGGATCCTGAAAAGAGCTACAGGAATGATTCAATTTCTGGAAAACCAGCCTAAAGGTGAGGGACCAAAGAAGCTCAAACTATTTAGTTTATCCAAAGAAAAGTGAAGAGATGAAGCTAGACAAATTCAAACCAGAAATATTTGTAACAGTGAGGGGAGGAAATAATAGAAATAGATTACCTATTGATATGGTGGATTCTCTATCACCTGAGATCTTTAAATGAAGATTGAATGTCTTTCTAAATGATATATTCTCTAGATCAACCATAAATTATGACTGATGCAGGAATTACTGAGTGAAATTCTATGACCCAGGTTATGTAGGAGGTCAGACTAGGTGATCATAATGGTCATTTCTGGCCTTTAAAAATCTATGAAAACAAGTATGAAAAAATAAAATTATACAACATACAGACAAAAGATTTATCAATTCACTCCTTATTTTCAACAATTCACTGAAATTGATTGTGTCTGGAATTGAGCTGTTTTACAGCAATCTACAGCTGTCCATTCCAATTATTTTTGATGTAAGTCTTTCAGAAAGAACTCCAAATAATTCATGATTCAGTCTACCTGACTTTTTTTAAATGTACCTTTTAAGTAAATGTCATTCCAAAGCAAAGGTGCTTTAATTGGTCTTGGAACCTAGTCTCTTTTTAAAGTCTTTGTTTTAAATAAAATTGCTTTATGTAATAAATAATAGTAATAAGAAGAGCACCATTGTGTGGCTTGTTCCCATTTTGCAGTTTTAAGTTATAATGCTTATTGATACTTAATAGTGATCACCAGCTATTTTCCTCAAGCACATTGTTACAGGCGTTGTGCAGTTTGCTGCAGACGGAATAACCTTTTGCCACCCTTGCTATGGCATAGAAATGGAACAAGCAGTTATCATCAAGGCAGTATGGAGCACATTAAAACAGTGGTGTTGTACCCATTTGCAACCAGGGCTGAATTTAGCCCATAATGTCTATGGGCAATTGCACACAATACATGCAGAGTACAATTTTGGAATGAAAATTATAAAAAGTCAGGGGGAAAAAAACTTGGATATAGCAAACTAATTCCTGCATGCTTTGCTCATATCAGTCAGTACAACTGAAATTAGTGAAGTAGTATATACATTAGAGCTGGTTGGAATTTTATCTCCACATGGACAATTTCAATGAAAGCAAAACTAAACCTAGAAAAGTTTCATCTTTTCTAAAAGGGCCCTGAAGCATCATTGTTAGCTAGCTCAATAAAGACCTCTGCTCAATGGGCTGCTGAGGTAAAAACAAAAAAGCTAATGAGGAGTTAGGATGCAAAGAATATTATAATGCCTTTATAAAAATCAATGGTGCAGCTTCATCTGGAATACACTGTGAAGTACTAGTCACCCTCTAGCCAAATGGAAATTGCAGAATTAGAATGGTTTCATCACTCATCTCTGAACACTATCAAGAACATGGAAAAGTCTGTACGTGAAGAGAGCTTGAATAGACTGGGATTGTTTATCACAGAAAGGAGATGAAGGAGAAGGAATGTGGTAAAAGTATATAAAATAATGAATGGTCTAGAAAAGGCAGATTGGGATTTTCTGTTCACTCTAATTCATAACACAGGAACAAGGGGACAATCAATGAAAGTGAAAGATAGGAAATTCAAAAGCCACAAAAGAACATCAGTACCAGGATGTGGATGGCCTTACCTAGTGTTTAGAGCCAGAGGACAGGCACCAGAGCCAGAATCAGGAACTGGGAATCAAACCAAAGGTTAGAGCTGGAGTCAATAATCAGAGACGGAGGTCAGAGTCTGAGTCAGAAACCAGTAATTGGAGCTAGTGGTCAGAATTGGAAGTCAGTAACTAGACCCAGTGGTCACAGTCAGAGATAGAAGCTAGGCGGGAGCAGGGCTGGGGCAGAGTGGAGCAGGCCCAGAAGGAGGCAGGTGCAGACTGAAGCAGGACAAGAACAAAGCATGAGTAAGGCAGGTCCAAGGCTGGGAACAAGGCAAGCATAAGAGTGATCACAACTGCAGGCATAACTGTTGAGCAGTCAGCGACGTGCTGTTTCTGACCTTACATACAGACCTGTTGGCTACTTTCAGCCAATTAGACAAGCCAATCAATCAGGCGATTTGTTACAGCTCAGCTAGGCTCATTAACATGACTTAGGGATGAACCAGCTAGCCCCAGGCTCAGCTGAGGGAACTCAACCACAGAATTCCTAAAAAGGAAATATTTTTTTCATACAGAGTGTGCTTTGACTGTGGTTTACCACAGGCAATTGTTGAAGCTAAGAAATTAGCAAGATTCAAAATTTATTGAATATATTGGATATTTATATGGGTTTGTTTAGTCTGGAGAAGAGAAGACGGGGTGGGGGGGGCACATAACAGTCTTCTAGTATATAAAAAGGTTATATTAAAAAAGGAGGGTGATCAATTGCACTCTTTATCCATGGAGGGTAGGACAAGAAGTAACGGGTTTAAATTGCAGCAAGGAAGATTTAACATAGACTAATGCACTAGGGTGAAGATGCGCTATGCTGATGGGATAGTACTCTCCATCAGCATAATTACTCCACCTCCATGGGAGACGGAAGCTATGTGGGTGGGAGAACATCTCTTAATCCCATCTGCCATGAAAAAGGACTGGTGTCAAGACACAAGTACTACTCATACTAAGAAGGGTATCAGATTATCTACATGAAATTTGATTATTATTTTTACTTGTGTTTTGTTGTGTGTGCACACCTCATTTATAATGTTTCTCAGAAGAAAACTTCAAAGTGAGACAGTCAGCAAACAGTTCTCTTAAAAGAAGTGCAACAACCACATTTCAGATGAGCTGAATTACCACAAATTTCCATCATAACGAATGATATCTCTAAATACTGTATCTGCTTTATTACAGTCCCTCTTGTTTCAACATTTTATCTGCGTTTCAACCAGGTGTTTCAAATAACTATGATGATATTCGGTGGCAATGCTAATTAGGAGTGTTTATTCTCTGTATTTATCCCAAGGTATATATCTGCTTTCTATGATTTGAATATGAGAGTAATAAATTAAATTCAATATGAAATTGCCTTCTGGCTACAGCTGTCTGAAGAGTAAAGTACTCAATTTAAAATGTTAGCCCTTTTTCCTATATTATTGTAATTTCAATTGTACTGTCTCTAATAGTATTAAATGAAGATAAAAGTTCTGTAACCTATTCTTTTTATTATCTATCTTAGTTACTTATATGCCCCACATTATTGTAGTATCTGAGTGCCACAGAATCTTTAACATGTTTATCCTCAATATTCCTGTCAAGTGGAGAAGTGCTATTTTCCCAGTTTTAAAGATGGAAACCTGAGGCGCAAAGAGACAAAAGGCCCAGATCCTCAAAAAAGTGTCTGAATACCTTTGAGGCTCTGGGCCTAAGTGATTTGCACAAGGTCCCACAAGAAATCTATGGTGGAGCAGAAATAGTATATTATGCTATTGTATGCATGGTAGTGTGTGGCAGTCCACCTGTGCAATTATCACAGTTGTGCACAGAGCTACCACAAATAGTCTTACAAATCAGATATTTATGCAACAGATGATATTTTGTCACATAACTGGGCATAAGCATATGCAAATTTCTGATTGTGTGTGCAACTGCCTAATTTTCATTTGTAACTACTGCATGTAGTTCCACACAGATTATACAAAAGGCCTTGGGTCTTAATTTTGGGAAAATCAGACATTTGTATTTATTACTCCCTTCCACAGAAGTATTGCCTCTAGAAATAGTACGTCAAATATTCATTATGGCATTGCTTATCTTTGTGCTCTGTGAGTAGTCCCATTATCTATTTAATTAGATTGCATTCAGTACACAAAGTTAATCATGTGCTTAATTCTTTGCAGGATTGGGTCCTATATTGTGGTAAGGTAGCCTCAAGTAAACAAGGGTACGGAGTAGTTTCTAATTTCTACAGTATCTTTTTTAGAAGGGATTTGTTTTACATATTCTATCTTTGTTAAACTGGAGTCATATACAGACACAGCTTAAGCTTGTTGAGTAAATCTTAAATATTTCCCAGTTGATGGTGTTTGAAGGAAAAGGATCCCATATATTGGGATCAGTAGTTTCCAGAAGTGGTCAGAACAATTTCAGAGGAAGTGCAAGAAAAGCCAAGGTGGGTACCATGATGACCTTGCTTGGCAAATGGTGGTAACTGAAAGAGAAGCTAGATTAGGAAGCCAAAGTCTCATACACATAGTTACATTTTGTAGATTTAATTACTTCAGTTGATATACAAACATGCTAATTCTCAAATATGCAGTAAAATCTATGAGTACTCATACATAATGCTGTCCTACCAATATAAGCTTGTCAAGTGAGAATCTAAATTGGTGTAAATCTACATACTGCTATCTGGCCTGCTTATTTGCTTAATCAAATATTTTAAACAACAAAAATAAGCAAAAGAAAACCTTATAATAAGAACAACTGTTCAAAAAGAGGTTGAATTCCAGTGAAGGCAGGGAAATTAAACTAAAATGCCCCTCAATTTGGCATCTCATCAGTGAAATATACATCCACAAAACACAAAGAACCACATATATTACAAATTCTCATTTAGTCATTAATTACAATTTGCAAAAAGTTGTAACCTCAACTATCAGTGAATTCCATGTTAACTGGATAAGAAAAAGGATTCATAAAGTAATGCAAGTGTGTGGTTAGAGTTCTGCATGTCTCAATGATCCACTCTTCATTGCTTGGGTCTTGCAATGAAATTGCCACTTCTTTCCATCACTGATATTATCAGTGATAAAGATTGGATTACAATTAACGTCTTCAACAATATCCTTGGTTAAATAAACACCAGCTACAATGATCAGTTCTTCATAATTCTTAAGGAATCCAAGTCAAATGCACTCATGAGATCAAGACATTTACTTTGCATCTCCTTGTTCATTAAACACATCAAACAGTTAACCAATTAAAGGGATTTTTTTTCAGATGCTTAGCTGGAGAATTTAAAATGTTTGTATGTAGTAGAAGATCTTTTCTGAATGAACTCACATATAGCACCTGATATTTCATCATTCCCAGTGGATGTCTGACAGGACTTTTCTGATAGGTTACATAATTCAAATCTACTTTTTATGGTGGGCAGCTTCTCTGGAGCTTATTGAGAGTGCTGGGTGCTCATCTCCTCTGAAAACCAGGCTAAAGGCTTTTAAAACTTTCTAGTGATTAGATTATGTTGCAAGTAATTCATAGATGATAAGCTATGAATTACATTGAATAAGGACTTTGAGCCAGGTCCCGAGTTGCTGTAAATCAGTGTAGCTCCATTGATTTACATTGTCTGAGGACCTGGCTCTTTGAGAGAGTAGAAAGCACTGCAGACTCCCCCTGAATCCAGGTTAAGGCACAGCATCTACATGGCACACAAAACTTTAGATTTCAACGTCAATATTGTCTTGTGCCTAAAAGACTTTCATGTTGGGCCCAATAATTCCAGGCCCTTCTTACTTGCTCAATTGACCCCACATTCATCAGGTTGTTCCAGAAAACAATCTGTCAATCCTTCTCCTATAGGTGACAAAATGGAGGTAAGAAAATATTCTAGGGTTTCCAATAATATCAGCAAATTGAATACAGACAGCTGCTTAACATGGCTAGAATCACACACATCACCTTTGTTTTTCCAGCATTGCTCAAGAATAATACTGTCTTCCAGGTTCTGGTGCACTGAAAGCTGAGTGTAAAAATAAAGTTGCATAGAATTATTATGAGTTTGAACTATGCTTATATTGTTGTTGATGGTAAAATGCTTATATTGTTTATTTGTTTCAATTTAAGAGGTTACACAGGTCTTAGGGCCAGTTTCAGAAGTACATTATGATGATGCAAAGAAGCTATAAACCTGGTTTAACCAGCCAGTTAACAGAGTTTATGGCTCCATTGTGTTATTCAAGTGTCACAGAGCAGCCAAAGGGCACTTGCAAACTTGGCCATTATTCTTATCTAATTTTGAATTCACATAAAATAATGGGATTCAGTAAGATGAAAATGTTATCTACAATTGAGGCAAAACAAACCAGAAAAATTAGATACCAGTTTAGAAGAACTTCTATTAGAGAGCACAATGTCACACATACTAATTAAATGTAGGGGTGTTGTACTTCAAGCATCTTCCTTACATGATATTTTGCTGAAAACTGATGATATACATAAAATCTGTTTGGGAAAAGGATAGGAAGCAATATGTATTGAGATTCAGACAGATAATAGGTGGAAAATTAGACAGATGTAAGACTCAAACCCGAAACTCAAGCAGTTCAAACTTTTATAGATATATAACGGAAATCTGTGAAAATGCATCATTTGTATGTCTGATGTATGCATATTATATATAATGTGTGTGTGTAATTTATATAGGGGGCCATGTGATAAAGACATGAAGACAATGTATTCAATTTTCAGACGTGACTAGTGATTTGGGATATATCCATTTTTGAGCATCCAGTTGGAGACACCTTAAAAAGGCCTGATATTTCATAGGATGTGTGTTCAGCAAGTTCTAAAACAGGCCCCACTATGGTATCTCATGTTTGATGTCCAAAATATCACTTCTCACTTTTCCAAAGTTAGTCCATCAAGATTAAGGTATATTGTCATAAATTCCCTTGAATTGCTTTACCATAAATCATAGTACCAGATTCACCCATATACACCAATTTCAGTGAGAGAGGTTAGACCGACGCTAAAAGCTTTTTTAAAAAAGCCATTCAATGTGGGTTTATATTGAAATAAATAGAAAGAAAGTATGTAATCCTTTACATTGATTTTATACTCTGACTAGAACTGAAATGGCAGTTTCAGGTCTGAAGATTTATAAAAACCTGCCAATCATTCAATTAGAAATTTGGATGATCCAGGGGCCTGGGTTGTAGCATGATTCTTCCGTGAGATCGGGGTGGGGGGGGGGAACCCACATACATTGTTTTGGTTGCATGCACTCCAGCTATTTTGGAGCACTGTAAGAGACTTGTTAACATATGCTGAGATTTGTGCACCTGAATTATAAAAAGAGAGAAGAAATCAATTAGCAACACAATGTGTTTTGTTTGTTTTTTTGTCACAGGAAGGTATAAAAGTTTAAACAGAACATAAACTCTTTGACATTGATGTATACTGTTTGAAGACAAACTGTAGATTTTTACGACATGGCTGGAAGGACAGGAAACTCCAGTGAGTGATTTATTGGCTGTCTGCCATTCTCTGAATAGCTGCCTGTCAATGCCGCATGTGACATTTTTCAGATAGCAGGCTCTTTCAAGCAAGTCCATCCAGGTAGCAGACATTGAGAGAGAGAGAGAGAGACGGGGGGAAAAAAGTGCTTTCATTATTGCTCAAGAACATTTATTTTAAAAGGTTAAAAATGAATGGTCCCAGAAAGCTTTCCTGTGGTTAGCATAACAGGGCTGGTTTCATAGTCTTGCAAAACACAGGAGACTGCTCTTTAGAATTAAAAAGGTTTCCATCACTCTGTAGATAAGGACTTTCTCAAGCCTGGTTAGGTTTAGAATTCTTTTCTTTATTTTTTTTAAAATGATCGAATCCCTGTATGTTCCAGCAACTAGCTAGCAGCCCCTAATGACCCAGACAGGCTGGGATCTGCAAAAAATATCATCTGATTTAGGATAACTAGAAATGTCAGGACTAATTCTCAGAACATGTTTTAAGATGTTCCTAGACCTTTTTCTGAGAGAAATAGTCTTGACATTGCAAACTGATCTCTAGGAATGAAAGATTGTTCCTGATTTTCCTGAACACCACACAGTCCTTGCCCCATAGCTGCCCAGTGCTGGCCTTTGAAACCCATAGCCACAAACCCCACCATTTTTGGGAGGACCTCGTTTCATTGCTGTGAAGGCAGCCTGTCACTCATGGCAGTATGGCCACTGTGAGGTCCCCCCCCAGCCAACTGCTTGCTAACCGTGAGACCATTTGACAAAAGCAGTGAGTCAGTGCATGAGGCAACACAGTCTATGGACTAAGAATGAGTCATGCCTGCATTCTCATCCCAGTTCTGATTCTATCTGTGGCCTTGGTTAAGTCACTTTACCTTTCTGGCACAGATTTACACTTTGTAAAATGGGGAAAATATTTATGCTCACAGGGGCTGTGATTATTATTTCAAAAGGGCTAGATCTAAACTCAACAAAATATAAATCCCTCTACTCCTTCAAATCCCATCCTCGAGACCCAACTCTGCTACAATGACTATCGATAAACTGCCAACAGCTAGGTTAACAACGGCTAGTGGGCAGATGGGGATAACTGCCATTTTATTTAATAATTATAATAAAACAAATGTATATAAAATTGTATGCATTTGATTGTATGCCTTTACTGACAGACATCGTATGTTACATTTTTTCTTAGAACACTTAGAACATGCTGAGTGACTGGGTCTATGACATCATATATGTTTGCATAATATCTAGCATAATAGGACTCTAACTCAGACTTGGCTGGGTGGTATGGGGACACAAACCTGTGACATCACCACTGCCCTTTATTGGTGGTTCCATAAAGGGAAATTGTCCGACTATAAAGAGGATGGTAGGAGCCACCCCAAGAGAGGCAGTGTGATGTAAAGGATAAGGCAATGTACTAGGAGTCAAAAACACGGGAGTTTTAGTCCCAGCTTTTTCAATGACCTTGGGCAAGTCACTGCTGTTTTCCCTCCCATTTTTTGTCAGCCTTGTCTATTTAGGCGGTAAGCTCTTTGGGGGAGCGATTGTCTCATGAATTGGTAGAGTGTTGAGTACAATGGAGCACTGGTGTCAGTTGTAGCTTCCAGGTGCTCCTGAAATATAAATAAGACTCTTATGAAGGGTATGTGCCCAGACAATTAAGGATTAGCATGGAAATGATTACATTATCATTACTGGTTTTTTAATCTTATAATTAAAAATTAGAAAACGGTAGAGATGTAAGTATGTATAGTTAAATACAAGTAGAAGCAGAGATTATCAAATGCGCGCACACACACACACACAGAAAACCTTAAAAGTAGGAATAGAAAGAGGACTTATCTAAAACCTAAGAAATAAAATAAGAATTAACTACAGGCAGAGGCATTTTTATAAAAAGACACCCTCCACCCCAAACTTTTAATTGAATCAAAAATCAACAATTTGTGCACCTACCCTATGTATCTGCATGATCTTATCACTTTTACCTTCATCTGTGCTCTTTTTCTCCCACCCTATTTTCAAATTTAGGTCCCAATCCTATTCCCAAACATGTGCATAAATGATCACAAGTTTGCAGGCTCTTAAACTTTTCAGGGCAGGGCACATCCTGTTCATATTGCCTAACACAATGGGCGCTGATCCTGATCTGAAACCATAAGGTACTACCATCCTACATAGATCAAAATTTAAACAATTAAGTTGCCCTCTGAAGCAGAGAAGGAGCCAGACAGTTGCCAGAGTGCAGATTAATATGGTCTTTACAGGTAATATCGCTAAACAGGGTAGCAGCTACATTCCTCACCGGTTATAGTTTCTGAGCAGTCTTCAATTTATAGCACCAGGTAGGGCATGATTCAGTCCAGAAGTCACTGGGGAAAGGTCCATATGCAAGATAAATGTTTGCAGATGTCTAAGCAGATTCCGATAGAGAAGGCATTCTTGGCCACTAAGGCCAACTGCAGTGCCAGGAGTGGCAAGGAATCCAGAAAAATGCGCAGATTGCAAAACTTTGACAAAATAATCCAGTCTAGATTGTCTTTTGCTTGGTTTCATACCATAAAATGCTAGTTTTGCTTCTTAATGAATTGTATGTCCTTGTATTTATGTCTGTAAAATATACATAGGCTGTTTTCTTTCTCCTCCAGTAGTCACCGATTAGTGCATCTATGCACATTTAAGGGTTGTTTTTAAAAAAATCAAAATCTTTCCTTCAAAATTAATTTGTACAGCCCCCTTAATCAATTGCTCCCCTCGGAATTCCTTCTAATTTGTCTTTGTGCTACTGAGCAACCAAAAACTCCATATGGATCACCAGAGTTTCATGAACAGGAATCTCCCTTGGATCCATTACAGTGACTCTCTGAATAACAACCTTAAATAATGCAGTATTA
>NW_020664399.1:5540190-5580262 GCF_002925995.2 Terrapene triunguis | reverse complement strand
ACATAATAAATAGCACATTTTATCTCTGAAGCAGACGACTTCTCAAACATTGTAGACCAGTGTTAGTTATTTATTGTCTGAGTATAAATATATTTATACTACAGGCTCAACTCTCCACTCTGAAAGTCTTAAAGTATATATTGCATTTGGACTACTGAAAGAAATTGAGATATTGTGACGATTGAGGAATCCAGGTCCTCCTTTTATAGTACTGCAGAGTCAACAATTTTTACTCTTGACTGTTGTATCAAAAATTTCATAGTCAGTAAAAGGAAGAAGATATGAATCTAGAATACATATAAGGATTAGATTCTCTGAGTAAGAAAGCACCATTTTTACAATTACTTTTCAGAATAAAGATATTTAAAATGGCTTTGGGATTCCTCTAGACTTTGGACTGTTTTTTAAACACTTCTTATGGTGGCATAATGGATTTTGTTTCCTCAGTAGAAGGAAGCTAGTAAGAGGCTGCATACCAGTACTGATTCAAATGGCAACATATGAAGTAGTATATAATTTCTAGATAGGTCAATGCCAACTTGATCATATCTGGATGCTGCTTATGAAGTGTATGAACAGCAGAGCTAGTATTTAGGTCAGTGAGTCAGACTGTTGACTAATTTACTTATACATGACAGATGGGTACCACTTTTAGGGCAAGGGGATCTTCTTTTATGGCATGTGTGTTTTAGCATGGTGGGGAAGACAATGAGTAACAGCTTGATTTTACTGATTTTATTTTACCATCTTTATTTTTAGCTATGGGACTTTGAGATAAAATGGGTTGCAGAATATATTGGGTATAAGAAAATAATTTGGATAAAAGTTGTTAAGATGTATCCGATCAATTGATATAATATGCATGTGCTAGTAATGAAAACTTAATACATATTAAGGAAAAGAAGATTTCAAACTCTGCCTTAAGTACATAGTAACTTCACTGCTGAGTTCATGTCTAGAGGAATCACCAAGACAGATGGGTAGCTTCTGTCAATTATGCTTTTTTTCTTTTCTAATTTTCTGGAGTATTTGGGTGCTTTAGAAAAACCTAGCCAACTAAATCAGAGATTTGAAGAAAAGGTTGACATATCTTTAGGCTAGCTTATGATAAATCCTCTTGCTCACACTTAGTACATTACTCCACAAATATACCCATTGACTTTACTAGAACTAGTCCTGGTGTAGGGTACTATGTAACAGGAGTGAGAGTATCGCCTACTGACCCTTTTATCAGCTGGAAGCAATTTGGCCATGTGTATTATGAAAGTATGTGATGCTTTTAATTCAGGCGCCAAGCTCTTGAGGCCAATGAACATAAGCCATACTGGGTCAGACCAAGGGTCCATCTAGCCCAATGTCCTGTCTTCAGACAGTGGCCAATGCCAGGTGCCCCAGAGGGAATGAACAGAACAGGTAATCAACAAGTAATCCATCCCCTGTCGCCCATTCCCAGCTTCTGGCAAGCAGAGGCTAGGGACACCATCCCTGCTCATTCTAGTTAATAGCCATTGAAGGACCTATCCTCCATGAATTTATCAAGTTCTTTTTTGAACCCTGTTATAGTCCTGACCTTCACAACATCAAAGGGATGTACTTATCGGTGCCTGTCACCTCCATGAAGTTCCATATCCCATGTTTATTATTGCTAAATACAAATTAGTGTCAAGCATTTTGTAAGTGATGCAGCACTCTTAACAATTCATCCAAATGGTGGTGAGCACCTGCATCTCCCACTGACTCCACATGTAGATGCTTGCATTCAGCACTTCTTGGAGTCAGATCCTCGTCTAGCTATATGGATACAGCCCCCACACTCCCATCACTTTAGGATCTGACAATCTTCCAAATATTCACAAATAAACAAATAGCAATAGCCACCTTTCCCCTTCTTATTTCCTTCCCAGGGAACAGTTTAGTTAGGTTAGAAGTCGACTGCACTGGAATGGTTGAAACTCTAGTGAGCTTCTTTCCAGGCACTGGCTGCTATTTTCTCTATTTATTTCTTCCTACTATGACTTATATTGGGGACAGATGCAGGTGAGTAGTTGGCCTGATTGGAAATGGTGGTGATCTAGTGATGTGCCAGATACCTAGAAAGCAGCCAGATGTTCAGGGTATGCCAAGGATGCTTGGCATTCATGGGCACTGTACTATTGCTGTGCTGGGGGAAAGGGCTAACTGCTGCTCGAGGGTAATGTGAAATGGGACTGCAAAGGGGAGGCTCTGTAAAAGGAATCGGACTGTTGTGGGAAGCAGAGGTCAGGACGGCCTGGGAAGGTGTAATCTGTTCTTGATACCAAGCAGTGAAAGGCCCCATACTGCTTACTCCTCAGATGAGGAGAAAACCCTTCCTGGATAAGGGTTCTGAAGCTCTCAGACCATGGTAGAATCAGAGCTAAGCTGGTTACATGTGATGGGGGTGATACCCCACTCTGGTTCCTATTGGAAGTGGGGGATGTGGAGGTTCCTCTGTCTGTACCCCTCTTTAGGGAGACATAACCTCCTTCCCCTATGTCTGTGAAGCCTTGAAAGTGATTTTTATTTTGTTGGTGATGGCTGTGCCCTTTCCTTTGTGCAGCTGTGGCCACAAGAAAGGAGTGGGAAAGGAAGCTGCAGAGCCTGAGCAGAGACCTGTCAGCTGTCATTAGACTGCAAAAGCTGTTCATCCTCATTCCTTGGTATGTTGGCAAGGTGTCCTTTCCTCTGCACAGCTGCTCCTATAAGGAAGGGAAATGCTAGACTGGGGTTTAGAACTGCCAAAGCCCCATTGTGGGTTATGACATGCACAATTAAAGGAAAGAGGAGGACACTGACACGACCAACAGGCACAGCATGGAATCAGGCAGCAAAGATGCACCTGCCCCAGTGTGGCAGTGCATCATTAAGTCAAGGAAAGAGAGCCTCAAGTACCATCTACACAAGCCTGAAGGGCTTTCCCCTTCTCCTCCATGCAAAGCATGAGCTTAACATTTTAAAGCTCTTCAAGATTTCACCACACCCTACTGTTCTGATCTATTATTTTACTTTGATGTTCACCTCACCTTCACTGTACTAGTGTACCAAAACTTCACTGTGCACCAATCATCTCTCTCAAACACCTCAACACTTTCTCTCATGCTGCATTGTATGAGTGGGGAAACTCCATCAAAAGGTTTGGGAAGACACTATCTTAACCCCCTTCAAACTGATCCTTAAGGTGCATCTTTGCTACACTGCCTGCAAACCACTTTCAACATATCTTGGCTGGGACCTCTGCTTAATATATAATGGCTTGTTTCACTCTTTCTCTGCCCACCATTTATTTGTCTAATACACCTGTTGTATCTTGCCATAACCTAGACTGTGAGCTCTTTGGGACAGGCACTGTCTCTTTATTGTACCTTTAATATGAGGCTCCGATCCTTGATAAGTACCTTGAGGCACTACTATTTTTATATATATTATATATAAATGACAATTTAGTAGTAGCATAGATACATATACACCACCACAGATTGGGAACCACTGCTTTAATTAGAACCTGCATTATCATATCATTGCACTCTTTGGAAAATGCAAATAGAATGATAGATTAGAGACACAGTGGAAAGATATCATGACGGTAAAAGCATTTTCTCTTTATATTGTTGTTTTGTTTAGTTTTCCCACAGGTGACAACAAAGGTAGCTTGGGAGGGCTGGTTATAGTGCAGGTTTCTGCGAAGATGGACAATAATTTGAGATGACTCATCAGGGCTGGCATTTCAAGTGGGTTAAAATATCTAGTAAAAGTAGTAATTATAGCTATCACCTATTTAAATGTCTATATCCTGTTTCACCAGCAAAACACGGGCATGGCACTAACCTGAACAAAGATAGTGAACGAACATCAAAGCTGAGGGTATAGTCATTGTGCAGGTTAATTCATTTAGCTTTCTGGCCTTCAGTATTGTATCAGCTGCATACAGGCTCAATGCATTAGAACACCACAAGTGTTAATTTGTGATAAGACTTCCATGAAGTCTGTTAAGAACAACAGATTTATAAATTGCATTTAAGGATGAAATGATAGAGTTCATGACTCTAAGGAACGGGAGTAAGGAAAATAGCAGAATAGAGACAATAGACTTTAGCAAACTCCGAGAATTGGTAGGTACGATCCTGTGGGAAACGAGTAAGGGAAGGGAGTTCAGGAGAATTGTCAGGTTTTTTTTTAAAGCAACATTATTACTAGCATAAGAGTAAACTATCCCAACCTATAGGAAAGACAGGAAGCATGGTAACCAGGAGATCTTCAATGATGTGAAATTCAGTAAGGTCATAAAAAAATGGAAATTTAGGTCAAGTTACAAAAACTGAACATACACACTCATGTAGGGACTAAATTAGAAAGCCAAGGCAAACAAAACAAAACAAAATATTAAACTAATATTTAGGGACATAAAAGCTAACAAGAAAAAAAAACATTTTACAAATACATGAGAAGCAAGAGGAAGACTAAGGACAGGGTAGGCCTGTTAATCAATGAGGAGGAAAAAACCATAACAGAAAATGCAGTAATGATGGAAGTGTTAAATGGCTTTTTTGTTTCAGTTTTCACCAAAAAGTTTGCAGTGATTGGATGATTAACAGTGAACATCTGTATAAATGGGGTAAGATTTGAGGCTAAACTAGGAAAAGAACAAGTTAAGAATTACTTAGAAAAAATAGAGGTCTTAAGTCAGCAGTGCCTGATGAAATATATCCTAGAATACTTAAGGAACTGGAAGAAGAAATCTCTGAGATATTAGCCATAATCTTTGAGAACTCATGGAGGACCAGAAAAGGACAACTATAATATCTATCTATATAAAGGGGAATGCAGACAACCCAGGGAATTATAGACCAATCAGCTTAACTGTGGTACCTGGAAAGAAAATGGATCAAATAATTAAACAATCAATCTGTAAGTACCTAGAAGATAAGGCGGTAAGTAACAGTCAGCATGGATTTGTCAAGAACAAATCATGTCAAACCAACCTAATATCCTTCTTTAACAGGCTAACATACTTTGTGGATAGGAAGGAAAGCAGTAGATGCAATATATAGTAAGGCTTCTGATATCATCTCATGTGACCTTCTCATAAACAAACTAGAGAAATAAGCCTAGACAATCATTCTGTAAGGTAGGTGCACAACTGGTTGGCAAAGTGTACTGAGAGAATAATTATCAATGGTTCACAGTCAAGCTGACAGGGCATATCAGGTGGGTTTCCACAGGGATCTGTCCTTGATCCAATCTTTCAATATCTTCATAAATGATTTGGACAATGGCATAGAGATGACACTTATAAAGTTTGGGGATTATATGTAGCAGGGAAGGGTTGCAAGTGCTTTGGAGAACAAGATTAGAATTCAAAATGATCCTGACACCCTGGAGAAATGATTTGAAATAAATAGGATGAAATTCAGTAATGACAAATGCAAAGTACTCCACTTAGTAAGGAATAATAAATTGGACAAATACAAAATGGGAAAAGACTGCCTAGGAAGGAGTACTGCAGAAAAGGATCTGGGGGTTATAGTGTATCACAAACTAAATATGAGTCAACAGTGCAATACTGTTGCAATAAAAAGCAAACACCATGCTGCAGAGTCCGCCTTTTGATACAGAATATAAATGAATTAAAATCGAAGCTTTCATTAAAACTAAAGTCAAATTTCTAGCCCGTATTTTGCAAAACAAACAAAAAAGCCAAAAATGAAGAGTGTTAATCAATGCCTGTGTAATGTTTCTCAATCTCCACACAGTCTCATAACATTTGAAAGGTCTGAACTGAACTCCCACTTTCATTATACCACTATATAAATATGTTTATACTGGTATAACATAGTCCCAGGCCTGTCTACACTTTAAACGGTTTGTTGCTAGACATATACTGGCAAACCCCCTTAGGGGAGAGTTATTTTGCTGGTATAGCTTAAATTAGTTGTCCAAATAGAATAATCTATACTAGCAAGATACTTTTTTACTTGCACATCTGCATCTATATTAGGCTTTCACCAGTATAGCTATGTCAATGAGGGGTGTAATTTTTTTCACATGCCTAATCAACATAGTTATATCAGTAAAACTTTGTACTGTAGATCAAGATGGCCCCTAGAAGAGGAGAAATAAGATCACCTGATAAAAAACATTAGGGATTGTGCCAGTATAACTGTATCAGTTAAAAAAAAATCACACTCCTAGTTCACATAGTTATACTGTTACAAAAATTGTGTGTAGACCAGGATTAGAAATATGAAGATGACTAATCTGCATCCCATGTTGTCATAGGAGCCAAAAAATCCATCTGTCCCCATCTAGCCAGCTATCAAAGTCTCCAGCTTCCTACTAACAATTTGTATAATGTAGTCACACATTTTCAATACAAAATTCTGCAGCACATGGTAACCTGAAATGGTAGGAGCAGTGTAAAATACATTGCATTAAGTTATAGGACTAATGTCTGTCCTGCTGGACTTGTTTTTTCTCACCTTCTCTCCATGGGGAGAGTTTTGGGTTTATTGTTGTGTTTTCTTAGGGTTTTATATTTGCTTTAAACATGTATGTTGTTATGTGCTGAAGCAGTTGCTAAATAATGGAACCAGAAGGACCAAATGCATCACAGTACTATTCGCATGGCCAAGATGCTTTCAGACCAACAGTAAGCTATATGGAAATATGCTGATACATACAAGTGTGGAAGAGTGTACTCACAACCAGTATATCTCCTTGTGGCTGGGAATGGCATTGTGGCTTCTTCTCCTTTGATGCCTTCAGCTGACAGCCACCCCTGCTCTGTGGTGACTTTTAGTCCTACCTCTTTCAGGGTAAAATAATTCCAACACAATAGTAGCCTGGCAACATCATGCCAGACCTTTTTTTAGCCCATCTTTGGGCTTTGTAGGTCTTCCAGCCTTTGGCTCCAGGGTCTTTGTACCACTGCCTTAGTTGGGCTGGTAGAGGAAACTAGGCCTACACTCAATTCTGGGTTTCAGCCCTGGAACTCTGTATGAAACACAGAAGGTCTCTTTCTTCAGACTTTCTACTGTATCCCTGCATTGCTTCCTACTGTTGCAGACTGATAGGCCTCTCACAGCCTCTTCCTGGGCTGACTCTTCCAAAGATCCCCCAAATGGGGGAACCAAACTAGTTATGCAGAACAAAAGAAACAGAAGGTCCCACACCAGGCCTACCAGTCCCAAAGACACTGTGACATCTAGGAGTGTCTAGTTAGTCCCTAGCCTCAACCAGGCCTGGCCTTCCTTCACAGGGCTAGCTCAAGAGGTCCAGTCTCTCTCCCAGTCAGCCAGAAGTGAGCTGGACTTTTCTGCTCCTTCCTCCAGACTTGACATCTTGCACAGGCATAATGGGGTGGGGCTAATTGGATCCACAGGCTCTCATTAACCCTTTCTTGGTCAGTGTAGGGATCCACAGGCTCTCATTAACCCCTTCTTGGTCAGTCTGTATACCCTATCACAAGATAGAAAATATAGGTGATATGTTGACCATAAAAAGAAATAGCTCAAAGTATTTTTTAAGAATTTATCCTTGCACCATGAAAAATAGTTCATAGAGAATGTAGCATGGGAAATTTTTCAGGCCTATATTCTGTACTATTATGAATATACATTTGCTATATAATTTTTCTAACATTTTTTTCTCCCTGTCCCAACAAGGCTCCTTGTTTATTTGAGCTCTTTCTTCCTGTATCCATCAACACAGACACCTGAAGTTTGCAATGCAGTTTATGGGAAAAAATACATGTTTATTCCTCTCTTGGGAAATATTTAATTATCTCAATTGCTGTTTGAAATATGAAATGAATTTAAAGGGACATGGACTTCAGTGGGGCCAGGATTTCATCCAACATTTTTAAAGGAGAGTAGGTCTGAGGGGAGAGGAAGAGGCGACAGAAATAGGAAAAATACAGGGTTGGCTTGACTCTGCAGGAAAATCTTGTAATATTTTAAGAATAGGAGGAATCATTAATATTATTTTCCTCCCTCACAACCCCATTATTGGTGGAAAGATTTTCCTGTACCATCCCAACTTTTTGCCAGCTCAGCTGTGTCAGTTCAGAGTGTTTATTGGAGACCGACACAGACGATCCAAGTGTAGATGCAGTTATAATGACAAAAGTCACATATCAAAGTAGGAATCAAAGCATGAGACCCGACACAACCAACAGTCTACATGAATGTCTTACCTAAACTGTAGGTAGACCTAGCTTATCTCTGGTATGCTGAAATCTGGGTTTGGTTGGGGTCAGTCTGACCCCATGCAGCCTCTGCCTTCCTCTCTCCCCTGTGTCCAGGAGCTCAGTTTTTAAACACTGTCATGACATTTGTTTTAGTTTCCTCCCTGGATTTCCCCCACCCCTGTACCAAGCCACCTGTTGAACTCAATATGGCATGAAGTAAACTTCAAAGGGATTGTGACCTGTATTGCCCTGTTAAATATTGGTGAATGGTGCTATATGGAGTTTATTGTATCCCTTCCTGGCCTTCCTGCTGTCTGTTCCTGTTGGTCCCATGGGGTCCCATTTTAATGATATAGTGTCCAACACCACCACAAACAAATATATTCATAAAACAATATGGGCATCTTCCATCTCTCTCTCTCTCACACACACACACACACACACACACACACTCCTACCTACCTACAGTAAATCTGTTGTGTATCCATGATTACATTGAGTTTACATAATGTAATATAAAGTAAATTTTTTTTTTTTGGAAAAGTTAACTGGGAGACTAATAAAATGATACTAAATTGCTTTTAGACCATAATATTTTCACATAGAGAAGATTTATTTGCTAAAATTGCGAGCACAACAGAAAGTTATGCAAACCATCAGAGAGAAAATTATGCAAAACATGTTATTTGAATTAACTATTATATTCAAGAGTATATAATACACCTGCTGAATATTTGATAACAGAGTTATTATTTTTAGATTATATTCTAACAATGACCATTTGTGTTGCTGATTTTTGACCTGAAAAAAATGACTTGTTGAACTACAGTACTGTACTACTTCTGGTCTGGTTTGAAAATGTGGACACATGGGAGCAGCTGCAGAAACTCATAAATTATTATTTCATTTTACTTTGACAGCTGGAGCATAAAATGTGAGTTCTACCTAGCTGTGTCTGACATTCTGAAATGCAAAAATGCAAAGCCACCTGAGAAAGCACATGAAAGGAACCCCACTCCCTTAAAACTGAGTTCATTAAAGGACTTTGAAGCTCCTAGCATAAGCTGATTTGAAATCTCTTGTTGTCTGTGATGGAAAAGTAGTGCTGTCAGGCTTCTTGGTGGAAAGATGAAAGTTTAACACAAAGCTGCTCTGTTATTCTGGGACCTCCTTTCTAAGATGTAGCATATCTCTTTAATTAAAGTCATTATATATATATATATATATACATATATACATACAATTTAGCACTCATAAACACTGGTTATATAACCAGTGTTTATGAGTGCTAAATTGTACTACTTCTTGAAAATACAAAATTAAGAAGCAAAACAACTAAATTCACTCCCTTGAGATCAGGAATGCCCAAAGATCTGTACGTCTGTGTAAACTTGAAACTTAGTGGTTTCAATCATCAGGTTGCATTTATCTCAGTAATGTGTTTTACAAGGAGAATATACAACTGAATCTTTATTTTTCATTAGCAAAGTGGTGACCAATCAATGAGGACTGACCTGTGTTAATGGCACATAGTGAGGGGGAGTACACTGCCCTACTGGGAGAACTGGGAAGCAGAATGCCTCCCAGAGTGCCCCTTCCTGGGGTGAAGCTCTCTTCCCCACATTGTGGGTGTGACATTCCCCTGGTGTTATCTGGTCGGGTGATCTGCTAGGTCACTCCAATCCTTGACTCTGGGAGCCAGCCTTACCCTGCTCTGTTGTGAGAACCCCCACTCCTTGGAATCTGTTGTCTGTGAGAGTAGCTGGTATGCTATCCTTTTTATCATGTTCTTTCTTCCCTCTTGGCTTTGCCCCCACCCACTTCATTGTCAGGTGAGCATTACCTCATCGCAGTTCCAAATTGACCAAAGGAAGGGGAGTGACTCGCTCGAGAGTCCAACAGATCCTTTGTTGCTGCCTAGCCCAGTGATCTTTGTTCCTGTGAGGTTGGACTGTGTTTGTCCCATACATGCCCTGAGGAGGTGTGAACTGCCCCTCTGCTCTTGGAGAGTTTTTTCCTGGGCCTATTTTTAAACCATGAGGACACATTTTCAGCCTCATAACTATATGCATGAAATTACAACATATAACATTACTCTAACAACAATGCTCAGTGCATCATGAGCCTTCCAAAGACACCCAACATGACAAACGTTGCATTGGATACCAAACAATCATATTATAAGGATGAACATGGGGGTGCAGGGTATTCCCGCGAGATACAGAATGTCACAGCGGGCCATCTGTGAAGGCTGATATGTAAGGGACAAAGACATGGTTTTGTATCCTCTCAGCCCCCTTTTGGCCACCATGTGCATGGCTGCCAAGTATTGTGCAGCTCCATGTGTGACATTTTATGCAAATTATGCAATACATTATTGGCATGCTTGTAAATAATTTGATAACTTGCATATAACCATACACTTCCATTTTAAAAAGTGCATGCTGGTCGTGCTGATGAAAAGCAGAGAGGCAGTAGTGACAAGTGACTGGTTTTGTTCACAGGATTCCCCTGAGTGGTGGGAACAGGTGTGGGATAGTAGGACTTTATTCCTTTCAGCCCTCAGAAACAGACGTTCAGAGGATGCGAGGAACTAGTAGCAGCTTGGGGAAGCTAGGAAGCCTGAGACAAGTGTAGTTGTTGGCCAGGAGAGAGCCTGGGGATTATTGGAATGAAACCAGGGAAAGGGGTTATTAAAGGGTGACATTAAACTCATTAGCCTGTTCCAGAGCCCAGCTAAGACAGGTCTGAGGGGATGCATGAGGGGAGAGCCTGCATTCATGAGAATCATATGAGATATTTGACACTTGGCAGATCTGCATGTACCCACAAGGGATCCTAGATAGCATTCAGCATGTCCCACATTGCTGAAAAGAGGAAGCGTGATTGATATGTAGTAGACACACTTTATTCAACCCATTGGGTCTCATTCTGAGAATCCCAACCTACTGGGCAGAAGACATAATACACATGCCATACTTTAGTACATCTGGCATAGAAATGCTTTCTTGCTTTCCACGAGATTTCTTTAGAGAAGATATTGAGCTGTGCGGGGTTTGTGGCATCTCCCCATCATTCTGGGCTGGAGCCTAGATACAGCAAGTCATTTTCTCAATGCAAACTCCTTTGATTGGATTTCCATGCTAATTATGTTACTTTTCATTCTTCAGCTCCCTATATTTTTTGGTACTGCTATTGCATGATAAACATATCTGATCATGCTGTTTTAATTCTGTATTTTAACCACTGTCACAGGATTCAGATGATGGTTTTGACACTAGATTAAATTTTCACATTTGATTCTGTGTGGCATTGGGACCACACAAAATGCCAGCAAGATAAGAGGAAAAATTGAGCTGCTCCTTAAGGACAGACAGGATATTTTTCATTATCTGATAATGGTCCTTGTGCAAGCTTTCTCTTGAGCTAATGTAATCAGCTTAACCTATGGCATTCTAGTTAATATTTATGTTTAGGAAATTCGTGCAAAGAATTCAGGATAAGGAGGAATAGTTTGGGTCTATAGCTTTGCAAGGTTTGTGACAAACTAATGGACAGTCTAAGGGGGCATAAAAACTAAGAATGATCTTTGGTAGTAATGTGGGAGTCTGTTACATATACCCCCTCCCCCAAGATATTCTCAGTTTTACATTTTGGCCAAGCAAGGAAAGAACTATTAAAGTCATGCATATTGTAAATCCAACAGTATTTCTGAGACCTGGTTCTCTATACATTATTTTATTCTGAAATGTTTTTGGAAGAATGTTTATGTATGACTCCTTTAACCTTCTCAACAGCAATCATTGATGGCATTAAATGTAAACAGTGTGAAAAGAATAATAATATATAGGTGCTGTTTTCTTAAAGGACCAAAATGAGAAAGGGTAGATTAGTATAAACTGTGTCCTAGAATTATGGATTTAGACTGTCAGTTTTTGTGCAAGCTCCTTCATGAACTGTACATATAGGCCAGATACAACTGCATTTCCTGTGCTAGGGCTCCCCCGTGTTTCTTGCAGGGCACAAATCACCCCAAAGGAGATGAGGTGGAGAGAAATGATGGGATCCATGACATTGTGCACTAGAAGGGTCAGTCTGAAACAGGGTCAGTCTGGTAGAGTTAAGCTGCTCTAAACTCTGACAGAGCTGTGGGAAATGTGAAACTGAACAGAGAAATCAGGAAACTGTGACTAGCCCCTGATTGCTTTTGCCCCCCAACTCAGGGCCGGCTCTAACTTTTTTGCTGCCCCAAGCAGCAAAAAAAATGCGCCCCCCCCCCACCCCCCCGCCGAGCGCCGTGCCGCGCCACTGAAGCCCGCCCCCCCGCCGAGCGCCGCCGGAACACCCCCCGCCGCCCCTTACCAGGTGCCGCCCCAAGCATGTGCTTGGGTGCCTGGTGCCTGGAGCCGGCCCTGCCCCAACTTGATGCAGCAGAGGATCTAGGCTAGAAATTTTGCGAGATAATCACCATTGGACAATGTCAGAGCTCCACAGCTTCTCCAGCATAGCTTGGAAAGGGAATTATCCATAGCAGGGGTGATGAGCTCATTCAGAGGAGAAGGCTGGATTCCATATTTAATTATGGTTAGTGGGGCAGGATATAAATTCAGGATTTCATACTCCTCTTGATCCAGAGCACCTATCCCTCTGATGTCAGGAGGAGTTTTACAGATAAATCAAGAGGAGAATTCTGACTTTACATAATATAAAATTAAACATATTTATTATTTATTCTGTATTTTGTTACATTTGTGATCATGTACCTCTGCTGGCCACTACTACTTCTATCCTTTGTTTCCCTTCCTGTATCTATTTTTCTCCCTCTTCTCATGTCTCTTCTGTTCTTCCCTTTTCATTTCTTTCCCAATCCCCACCACTGAGAGTTTCACTTTCACCTTATTTTCTCTTTTGTGTGCTAAAATGATTAGCAGTGACATAGCTAATGATAACACTGAAGGGGACAAGGGAATTCACCCTCTTGAATCATTTTTCCAGGCTACCTGCAGACTCAGGCAAACATTATGGGTGAAACCCTTGAAGTCAATGGGAGTTTTGTATCACTTTATAGTCATTTCTTCTCTGTGAGATTATCTTTGTAGCCTCAAGGGTTAGAAACTTACTTTTAAAATGAAATATTCTTCTCACTCTGATTATGTAATTCAGTCCATATAGATATGGCACACAGGGCTGTTTCATCTGCTCAGTTGGTTATTTAACAATAGTCTATAGTATTCAATTTTCCGAGTTTTATGCACCTGTGTAAAGAGTTGTATATTCACTTTTTAGTGTCTTAAAGAATTATATTATGCTTGCCTTTCTCTCCTCTTCCTACTGTTGTCCCATATCTCCATTGCTTTTTAAAAAAAGTAATAGCTAGTGATTTATTAATTACCCTGAAGTCTGATTATGGCCAGAAAAGTGATATTGTGGGGTTTAATGTTTAGTATGTCAATGACTTACATGTCTAATGTAGAGAGACAATGTGGGCGAGGCAATATTGTTTATTGGACTAATTTCTGTGAGTGAAAGAGTCAAGCTTTTAAGCTACACAGAACTCTGAGATCTGAAGAAGAGCTCAGTGTTAGCTCAAAAGCTTGTCTCTTTCATCAGCAGAAGTTGGTCCAATAAAACATACTGCCCTACCCATCTTGTCTCTCTAATATCCTGGGACCAACACAGCTACAACAACAATACAAATAGCAAATATATTCATTTTAAAATTCAAATGATTATTTTTATAACTGTCAGTTCTGATAATTAACCTTGAACTGGGCTCTGTCTTTCTTTTTCATCATTACCAGTATGAAGATACTGGAATCAAAACTGAAATGATTGTTGATAGCAAATGAGTCAGAATGGAAATCAGTTTGGTCTGCCCATTGTCTCTGTTAATAGTAATACAGCTTGTTTCTCTCAGGCTATGTATACTATACAATTATGTCAATCTAACTTACTTCGGCATATAGCCATCACAGTTATTAAATCGCTTGTGTCAGCGGTACGCGTTCTCACCATGAATGTTTGTATCAATTGCATTGTCAGTGTGAGGCATTGTGGGATGGCTCCTGGAGGCCAGTAACAGTTGACATAGGCAACACAGTGTTTACACGGACACTGCATTGACCTAATTACATCAGCCGTGACTCAACACTATTCAGGGAAGTGGTGTTAGTAAATTGGTGTAGAGAGGCACTTATGTCGGTATGAGCCAAATTTAAGGGAATACACTTCCACAGCTAGGTTGATGCAAGGCAGCTTACATCGACCTAACCCTGTAGTGTAGACCAGGCCTCAGTAAAACTAATAAATCTCACTGGGAAGACTCTGTGCACAGGGATCAGATATATTGACTAATAAGGTATCTTTATATAGCGCTCCTCTGGGCAGGCAGTAATTATACTTCAACACCCAAAGATGTGTCTCATCTGGCCTTATTAATTGATGTGTATTTGTGCATTTTTTCCAATTATTCCTTTTTTTTAATCAATAGCTATATTTACAAAGCCTTCGTTATATTTAATTATCTTTACTTTTTCTCTATTTTTCTTGACTGATTTTGAAAAGCAATTCAGTATCTCTGCCATTTTGAAGTCCTCATTAATTTAAGGTGCCTGCTTTCCAGTATTTTGTTGTTGTTGATATATTTGCAAAATCCTTTCTTATTTCCCTAACCCCTTTCACATTATCTCATGTTGTTTTTTTTATCTCTTATCATTTGCCTGCAAGGTATAGCTCTGTCTGTATGTTACTGGTTGGGTCCTTTTGCTTTCTACAAATTGTGTGACTGATAAATAAACTGGGCTTGGAGATTTTCTACCTTACATTTACCACACTTTAGTTCACAGCTCAATAATGATGTATTTTTGAGAGATTTAATAAACCTGTCTTCTGGTTCTAAGACACTGAATTTGCCTTGACACCTGACTATAGATAGACATGTTTGTGAATTACTGAAAGACATGAGGCCAATTTCTATTCTCACTTCCTATACACCAATATGAGTAACTTAATTGGCTTTACAGCAAACTTTGGTCTTAAGTGCTGAGACAAATAGCTTCTGATGGCGAGTACTTGGTATTCATAGTTACATGCTGGTTTTTTAGCCTGATGAAACCTAAAGACATCACTGGGAACAATAAGCCAGATCCTTAATTGATGTAAATTGCCATAGCCCCTTTTACTTCAATATTGCTATGCCAGTATACCCCAGCTGAGGATCTGGCCTAATGTCACAATGAAATAGCAATGCACATTACTGGATTAATACTTTTGCGTTATCTCACATAAAGCAGAACACAACACAAGTCAACATTGCACTAAATACTAAGCAAGGTAATTCCACATGATTGCAAACTCATTTGACAAAGAACGTAATTTAATTTTACCATCTTTTCCCCATTACTTACATAAATACCTGTGATCTTTTCACAATATTATCCCGGCACACTGTCTGTATTGTTTAGTGTCTTACATATGTATTTAGTGGTGTTATGTAGTAGGTTGATTTCCGAACATTTTACAATTCTCATGTAGGAAATTGCAAGATGTTACAGGAAATCCTTTTTCTGCCATATATTATGTGAGGGACTGAGTTCAGCATCCTTCTACTGCTTAGGGACTTTATAAAGATAATGCACACCCACTGTTTCTGTCAGTGTGGTGGGAATCTCCCTGAGCATTAAAATAGCAATGGTCTAATTTATGTAGCAGTGTAATACACTGCATTCTCAAATGAATTTAATGTTAAAGGATGATTGAAGTAATCTGATTGTCTATTGTACAGGAAATTGAGTCTTTTGAAATACCCTCCATGTACCACTTTATCAAAAATGCAAATGCCTTTGGGCCAATTTCTGCTACCATAAGAACTGTCATACTAGATCAGACCAAGCTCCATCTAGCCCAGCATCCTGTCTCTGACAGTGGCCAGTACCAGACTTCAGGGGGAGTGTACACATTAAGGCAATTATGGAGTGATCCACCCCGTCTTCCTCTCCAGGATTCAGACAGTGAGAAATTTAGGGTTGCCCCGAGTATGGGGTTGCATCCCTGACCATCTTGGCCAATAGCCATTGATAGACCTATTCCCATCAATTTATCTAATTCTTTTTTGAACCTCATTATACCTTTGGCAATTACAACATCCTATGTTGCCTATTCATTTTATTGGGTGACCCGCAGCTTTTGTGTTGTTTGAAAGAGTAAATAACACTAGTCTATTACTTTTTCCTCACCATTCACAATTTTATAGACTTCTATAACATCTCCCCTTAATTATCTCTTTTCTAATATGAACAGATTTAATCTTTTTGGTCTCTCCGCATATGGAAGTCATTTCATACCCTTAATCATCTTTGTTGCCCTTCTCTGAACCTTTTCCAGTTTCACTAAATCCTCTTTGAGATGGGGCAAGCAGAACTGGAAACACAGTTAAGGTGTGGGTGCACTCAGATACATCAGAGTAAATTCAAAGTCAATGGAGTTACTCCAGAATTACACCTGAGCAGAATTTGGTTCTCTCTTTATTTAAGCTTGTAATATGATATTGACTGAACTGCAGGCATTTCCTGGGGTTTAATAACTGAATAGGTTTAATGGCTGTTGGCGGTATTCCTTCCTTAAACTCCTCTCAACCAGTTGTTAGTCCTCAGGAGACGGTCTGTACCTCAATCACTGTGGTCTATGTAATCAAGTCCTTTAAATCGTCTGCAGTCTGCACTGATTGTAACTTGAGATAATGACTTACAGTAATTAAAAACATTCTAGGCTATAAAGCAGGCCCGCCTTTATTTCATTGATGAATATGTGTTGCAGAAGAATCTGAAATTCCACTTGCCCAAGGTTACACAGAAAATCTATGGCTGAATAAGGAATTGCAGTCATGTCTTCTGAATCCCCTAACCATTAGACCATCCTTCCATTCCTTTCCACTTTGTGTTTCTGATACTCACCTCCCACATCTCTGAGCATACTTTCCCACTATTGGGCACCTGCTGCCCAGGTCCTGCAGCAGACTGAATCCAGTCTAATGGCATATAAGGTGTTCTTTTAAGTCCTTTACTTAGTTCAGTATTGTAAACAAGCATAACCCACCATTCCAAATGAAGGTCTTTTACTTCACACCATTTAGCATTTACCACAGCATTTACCATTTTCTCTCTTAACATTAGCCATCAAATACCAAAAAAACACTGTGGTTTTATGTTGTAGCTAATGGACGGTAAGTGACTTCTAAGTTTACTGGAGCAGGGACTTTCTCGTTATTGGTGTGTATAGCACCGAGCACAATGGGGTCCTGATTTGGTCCTTGTAGGAGTTACCACTATACAAAGAGCAAATAAAATATAATAATAAAGAGAACCATGCTGGCCATATAGCAAAAAACAGAACAAAACAAAACAAAAATACTTCACACTTTGCATCTTCAGAAGAAACTAGAGAAACTAATAGAAACAAAATACTGCAGATAAAATATTCACGGAACTAAACAAAAGAAGAGAATAATCCAAATATCTTCTCTACCAGACACCAATCTATCATCACATGAGGAGAGCTCTCAGTTCAATAACAATGATAATATCTGCCTTTTACCCAATAAAAATAAAACTTACTCTAGGCACGAGGGTGGCGGGGTATATAATAAACAAGTACAAGTAAATGTAAACAAACCGCTTGCCATAACTTCTCTGCCAAAATTGCAAGAAGCTTTTGACTCAATCTGGCACCAAAGACCGAACTTTAAATTGTTACAAAATAGAACTGGTGAAAAAATATATGACATCATTAAATTCATGTACCAATCCATCAACTGACAAATAAATATAAGGAATATGGAAATAGAGGATTTCAGGTTAAAAAAAAAGGGGGTGGGGTATAACCTTGTTTTATAGAAACATTTGTGTGTGAATTTTTTTCTTGTCCCAATGATCACAGTGAAGAACACAAAGCAAAATTAGTTTTGGTTAGATCATCCAATGAAAGAAGAGAAACAATACTATATGACTATAGTTACCACGTTACCAAGCCTGACTATTGAATTATGAATATCTATTACTCAAAGAATGACTTGCAATACATAGTGTGACACTTCTGCCAGGTGCCAATGGCAGAAACAAGGACTGGGTTCCAAGTGTCTCGGGGTTCTTCTTTATAAAAACTAAAATAGAAATAAAAATAAAAAAATCAGTCTATGGCTGAAGCTCCCACCCAGAACTCAACTCTTATTTCTGGGAAATATACCTGGACTCTCCCCCCCCCCCCCCCCGCACCCCTTTCCCCCAATAACTAGTATATATACTTACATATTCATCTAAGAAATTGAGCAACCCAAATGAATAGATTAGCAGTTTGGTTCACCCCTCTCAGTCTTAATGTCTGGCTGATGGAGTCCCAGAACACTGTCTCACCTCAAACCTCTCCCATTAACAACTCTGCTTTCCGACAGAGTCTCTCTCAGTGGTAGCCAAAGACATCTAAGGGTGGCTGTCCTCTGTTGGTCTGCTCTAGTCCTGAAGGAACTGTTCAGCCAAGTCCGACTCCAAGGTGCAGCCACATCTTGCAGTTCAGAGATTTTTCATTGTTGACACTGCTGGTTCAGTCTGACTTTGCCATGGAGTCATCTCTGGTTTGCTTCTACCTTTGTTGGTTCAGTCAGGCTTCATGGTAGAGTCAGTTTTCTGCTTTACTGCTCCTGCTGGTCAAGTTGGTCCTTGCTGTGGAGTCAGATTCGCTGCTAGTCCAACTGGTCCTCAGAGAGTCAGCTCCTTAACACCACTGCTGCTGGTTCAGTCAGGCTTTTCCATGGAGACAATTCTGCTCCACCATCACCACTGGCCTGGTTGGGCCACATCTCACAGATTCCTCCACTCAAAACACACATTCTAAAGACGGGAACCCAGGGCAAAACAGACTTCCTCAGACAGAGTCTCTGTTCCAATGTATGGAGCTCCTAGTCTTCAGGAGAGAGCACTTTCCCTTTCTTTTTGCTATGCCTGATCTTCATTACCCAACCAAAGTTCATCTCTAGTACTTTTGTTAACATTTTTCTGAGATGAGACTTTGTACTTGAAAGTGCTCATCCTCAGCCAAGGCCAATCAATCACTTATCTGGTACCACATGTCCATTTGTCCTGAATCCAGAATACTCCAGGAACCGTATTCTCTGTGTTAGCTTCATCTTTCTCTAATCATGGTGACCTCTCACCCAGGGCATATCTTGCACAGATCCTATGCCCTTAGACAGTAAGGGCAACTATTTAATATCACCTTTACACCTAAAAAATGAAACAAATACCAACAAAAACAGCAAAACTTAAAACTCATGAGGCTGGTCAGACACAGCTTCTCCCCAGCAGAGAGCTCCATCCTTTTAGATCTTCTGGCTGTGAGACTTGAACACAGTTTGAACACAACTCAGAGTGATAATTTGTTTACATAAAACAGTCACTGATCAATTCTGAATACCAAATGAGTATGTAATAATTGTAGTTTGTGAATGTCTAGGGAGAAATGTTGGCCTGCTTGAAGTCAATAGGAGTTTTGCCATTGACTTCAATAAGGGCCAGAATTTCACCACTAGTGAAAAAGAAAAAGGTCTAAATTCACTAAATATGTTGGATAATTCTGGAGTAGGTTTTAACTGACAAATATTCTAATACTTTGATAACTGATATATAAGAGACCATTGTGGAATCTAATGAATAAAGAGGAGGAAGAACAGGGAACAAAGGAAGGTTATTAGTATTAGAAATGAAAAAAAAAAAAAAGAACACACCAGAGCATAGATGAGCCATGTAAGGAAGTCACAACAATTTGAGAGAGAGAGAGAAAGAAAGCCTTTTCAGGCAGCATCAGTTTTATGAACCAGTTATGAGTGTCTTCAGGCAACATAACAAACAAATTAATATTAGCAGAGCAGTGTAGGAGTTGTTTACACTTGTCCAGAAAGAATGCTGAGATTGCTTTCAGTCTCTGCCATACAATTGTCATTTGAAGGAACAAGAAAGGCAAGGCAACTGAGAACATCAGAATTAAAATCCAGTTAAAAAGAACATTATCTTCATTAAGAAAAAGATGGAAACAACAGAAGCAAATTTTGCTTGGTCAGGAGGATAAGTCTAACTGAAAAACAAAATCAGCTGAATCAAAATTAACAGCATCTGCTATGGGCCACATTCTGCTGTGTTCTACGAGCCTCATTCAGAGCTGAATCTTGCAAAATGCTGAGCACTGTGGCCCTCGTCTAGCAAAGCATGTGTGTAGTCAATAGGGGACTTCAGTGGGACTACTCATGCTTAAAGTTAAGCATATGGCTAAGTGTTTTGCTGGATCAGGGCCAGAGTGCCGAGCACCTTGCAGCATTAAGACTTATTATCATGGAATATAGGAGACCAGTGGTAATTCTATTCCTACCTGTACCAGTGAACTGCTGTGTGAACTTGGGACCATCATTTCACTGCTCTGTGCCTCATTTTTTCTCCCACCCTCATCTATTTAGGTTGTAAACTCTTCAGACAGACCATTTCTTAATCTGGGTTTGCACAGCACCTAACACTAGGGGATCTGACCTACACTGGGGCCTTTATGTGCTACTGTAACACAAGTAAACAACACTATCACTGATTGGACTCAAATTACTCCAGATTTACAGGGCTGTAACACAGCAGAATTTGACTGTCTGGGCCTGATTTTCAGATGTTCTGAGCATCCACAACTCCACTGAAGCCAAAGGGAGTTACAAGTGCTCAGCGCTTCTAAAAAGCAATCCCTTTTCTGTCTTTATGACATTGTTGGGGGTGGGGGTGTTGTTTCCAAGGCGAGTAGTATTGTCTAGTGGCAATACTCCAGGCTATGTCACCCAGTGGTGAGAGTCAGTGGCCACATTGCCTAGCCGCTAGAGTCAGTGACAATGTCATTCAATAGTGAGAGGCTTGGCTGCCTCGCCTAGCCATTAGAGCCAGTGTCAATGTTGTCCAACAGCGAGAGTCAGTTACTAAGGGTTGAGGGAACCCAGGCCTACCCTGCTCTACCCAGTTCAAACCCTGGGCCCTTCAAAATAATGGTCCAATTACATGGCCTAGGGGCAGGCACCTTTACACCTATTCCCTGGGTTACTTCCTACCCCTACTTCTGTTCCTCTCGGGTCACTCTCTGGAGCATCTTTCCCTATCAATAGTGACTCATCATCCTCAGCCCATGATTGAAGGGTGGCAGTGGCTTGACTGTGAGGCCCAGTGACTTCTCTGCAGGACACTGCAGCACCCAATAGCTCTCCAGTTCAGTCCACCCACACTGAGCTAAGTTGATCCCTTTTGAACACTCCCTCCTCTGGGAGCATGCTCAGCAAGGATTAGGGGGCATGGCCTCCTTTGTCCAGAGCAAATCCTTAACCTTCACCTCACCAGTGTGAGGTTGGTAAACCCTGTCACTGTCATCTAGGCTTCCTCCCCATGCACCTAGTTTAAGTCAGTGCTGACTTCATTTACTATGCTAAGTCATAAATAAAATATAAAATCCTTTCAAACTGATAACTGGGTAGCAGCAAAATATAATTTTGTAAAGAGATCTATTTCTTAAAGAGGTATTAATTTCAGAGGGCCCCTGGGTTCTTATGAAATATATTTAAGTGTAATACAGGGAGAATGTATTCATTATCAGATTGCTTTTCTATTGCTTTCCCTCTTTTAGGCATGAGAGATTTATGCATTTAACAAGTCTATTTCTTTCCCAGTTATTCATTTATGAAGGCTTCAGTGTAGTCTGATATATTTTGGTTTCTTGCCCAGAAAGTACATCTTTTAAAATAGTTCCTTTTTTAAAATGCATTCATTTGTGTGGGTCCCACTCTGGCAGAGTATATTACTATTATTAGACTAATGACAATGTCATAAGCACAGCCACCTGCTCCCACCCACCATCCATAGTTATACCAGGAAAAATAAGCAAAGCAATTGAAGGCTTTCAGAAGGCCACATGGTTCCTGTGAAGCCACAGAAGTGTGAAACAATACAGTGCATTGCTTATTCTCCAATCCGTACCTGCTGGTTTATTAACTGACCCTCCTGCAATGTAACTGAACAATGACATGTGCAATATGTGGCCACTAGGACCATTCTGTCAAAGCTAAACAAAACACAACCCAACTGCAGCAGCAAAGCAACTTACATCATCCTGCTGAGTGGTATGTTCCCTTTTATTTGGACCTGATGTATTATATCCATTGGAAATTCTTTAAAAGGCTGTCTGTGTATTAGCAAGAATGTAGTAGACAAAGTGGATGTTCAATTTTCATCATCCATCTGTTGTTTAAGATGGTTATTGAGGAAAAAAATGTTATACAATTTTAAGTTATAGAATTGTTATACAATTGCAAGTACGCTACTGCCTCTCTGGTACAGGATTTACATCTCTTTACATTAAAACTGCAATGCAAATTTAAAAGGATAGGACATGCGGTTGCAGGACCGAGAAGAATACCAAGCTCTTTAAACACATACAGATTCAGAATGAGTAAACATTTGGCAAAGATGAATATGGGTTGGCAGCATAACTTGAGCCATATTTCAAGGACTAAATTGGAACCTTACGTCTGCAGGGCAAACGCAATGATTACAGTAAAGATCCTGAAAATCAATTACAAAATGGGAGGGGGAGAGATTACATTGTACTACATATATTGAAAACATATTAGGTTTTCTAAAGCCTCCTTTGTCTTCCTACCACAGCTCTTCTTCCCATACAGACGCTCCCTTTTCTCTGTCTCACTACCCCATGCCTGATGGCCACCTTGATTTCCCTCTCCCAGCCTGACCCCCTTTGCAAGACTTAGGCTGTGAGAGCAAAATTCATCACTATCAGTTTTCTGTCTGGGTTGCCTGAGGTCAAGCTATCTACCTCAAGCTGAGAGATGCAGACACAGAGTGAGCACAAGGGAGTCCTTTGGATTTCATGGAAGTCTGGCAGTGCAGGGAGAAGGCTGCTCAACAGTGTGGAGATTCTCTAAGCTGGATAGGCACATACATTAGAGATATAAGCACCTAACCAGGCACCTAATGTCCATGACGTTTTCAAAAAATGGCTGAGGTGTAGGCAAGGCAGCCGTGTGCACTGGGAACAGGGCCCATCCCCAAAGGGACTTTTAGGCACCTAGCAGAATCTGCAAACCCTGAGCTGGGCACCAAGGCTCCCTATACAATGCATTGGGAGAGACAGGCACCTGAGAATGAGATCCACAAAAGCAAGTTCACTAGGTGTGGAGCAATCTAAGATAGCCAAAAGCAGACAGCAAGAGGTGTGTCCTAAACCCAGGGCTTAAATTCAGCCGGTAAATATTTTCAAACCCGTGGGACACCCAGCACATCCCGTGGGACTGAAGCCCTGAGGCCCGGCGCCATGGGGCTAAAGCCACAAACTCTGGTGTGCTCCCTCCCTCCACGGGGCTAAAGCCTCGAGACATCCCCCATCCCCGCCCACAGCTGAAACCTAGAGCTCCAAATGGGGTGGGATGGGGGGGGCCTCCGGGAAATAGTCTCTGAGAATGTAAGCCCTGCCTAAATCCCACCCCTCTTATCTTCACCTGGGCTGGGGGGATATACCTATCTCTGTTTGCATTCCAGAGCCGGTCACTCTCTCCTGGAATCAGGCTTGTAAACTGCTTCTTGCAAGAGCAGCAGCAGCAGCATACATCTACCTTCAGATAAATTGGTCAGGGGATGGAAGAAGGAGGCAGAAGCCTCCTTGATACCATTTAGCTCCGATATGGGAAACCCAGCTTTTATTTTTCCCCCTCAGTTCGAGGAGAAAAGAAACCCCTGTTCAAATCCTATCTCTCAAGTTAGTGTGCCATCCACTGAACTATAGAGATATTCTCACTCTATCTCTGGCCCAATTAGTATTTAATTAATAATACAAAGTGGAATGACTTCAACAGGAAAGAATGAAAGCCCCACCTCACAATATCCCATAGTCCAGTGGCTATGGCATTTGCGTTGGAGATGGGAAAGCCCTGTAATCTCTTTGCCTAATCAGACAGAAGTGGGACTTGAATTGGATTTCTTCCATGTCCCATGGAAGTTCCCCAACCATAGGCTACAGGTTAGAGGGAGTCAACCACCTTTCACATACACCCTGCTTTGGCTATTTTGTGTGGTGATAGGTATGTTCAGAGCACACCCACTGGATAGGGCCCCACAGATCTGATAGATGGGGCAATGTCTATCTTCTCCTGGTCTGAGGATGGTGCTGGGGTTTAGGCATGAGAAGTGCATCGGGGTGCCTCTGACCCCTAGAGCCTTTGGAAACTGTCTCTTTTTCCTGTGCTCTGCTCATTCTCTATCAGCATGCAGAGCCTGGGGGAAATGTATCAGCTGGATGTTGCAGAATGCTTCTGGCAGGGAATGAAGCCTGGCATCCCCACAGGCAACTTTTCATGATCATCTTTGGAGTCAGGCTACACAATCTGAGAATCCCTGAACTAGACCCACACTACTCCCAGAGCACATCAGCATTTAAGATCTGTCTTTCTGTATCTTATTCCATAAAAATGATTACTTAACATGGGCAATTACTTCTATTGCACATTTGGTAAAGGCAAATAAAGGACCAACATTTCAAATGAAGGCTGCCTACACTTCCGTATGCACCAGATTTAGGCACATAAACACCTCATTATGTAAATCAGGATTGTGAGCATAAGGTGGATGCATGCAGAGTGGAGGAAAAATTTTGTGCACACATTGGAAAATTTGGCCCTAAAATCCTTAAATTATCCTGAAGTTCTGGAATAACTGTTTCAGAGAAAGAATGCCCCAATTCAGCAATCGATCCCTAGTCAACAAAGCACTTAATCACATGTTTACCCTGATTTCATTGGCACTTTAGCATGTGCTTAAATGCCTTGTTGAATCAGAGTCTAAGAAACAACTTTCTGGCTTCTCTGAGTTTATTTGTGAAGCAGAATCTCTATTTATCCACAGCCAAGACATTGGATAGTATCTTATCTACACTGAAAGACAATCAAGAATTCTCAGGAGAAAAGTGAGGCCAGATGTAGGGAGCAGCAGAAATAAATCTTGCTAGCAGTAATGCTCATAAGTTGATTGTGTATACTGCAAAAAGGCAAGAAATCCATTATGGCAACAATATGATTATGTTCTATCCTGAGGTAAGCAACTTAGATTTTTAAAAAAAAAAAGGAAGGAAGGAAGGAAGATGAGGGCATTTCAATGAAGAATACAACAAAAGGAACCTAAGTTATCCTCTTGTAGCTGACCAAACAGAGTAAAGCACCTGGTTTATATGTGGGGGGAGCACTATTTCTGTGAAACTGCTGAGACCAGGAAGTTCTCAAATGTTCGATTTTGCATAATTCTCTGGGAAGCTTATTTTAACAGTATATACTATAAAAGTAAAATACCATAGACTCTTTTCTTCCATATGTCATACTTCTTTCTCAATATAATTAAAGTGGGTGTGTAATTAAGTACTACCTATTGCTCATCTGTATCCATGTTCTGGGTTTTGGGTTTTTTTTCTTTCTTTTAAGTACTTACCTTTAATGGGTAATCTAATCCATTAATTTTAATTGAGCAGTATATTTTCATTGTAATGTATGCTGTAATTCAATTTTACTGATGATAACTTGTTGTGCTCATTCACCTACATGGATCAAAAATTGCTTTGCAAAAGCCAGATGTCATTGGTACCAATGTGCTTGTCTCTTGATTATACTAATCAGTGAGCTTTTAGTTGTAAGAATCATATCAGGAATGACTGCTTTCATTTTTCAAAGGAAGAAAGAATTTAGTGCCTGAGTGTAGTTCAAATGAAAGTAAACTTTGTTACAACTTATGGGGGTGCTATTTAGTGCCAATTATAACTTAATTGGCCTATCTGCACATTGAAATGCCTAGTAGATGGAGATTTTCGTGTTTATGCTCACACCTGGTTTGGGAACCACATTTTTTTCTTATTTAAAATGGACCTGTTTAGGACCTGTTTGTTTAGACATAATGATTAAATAGGGCTATTCATATGGATTCTTATACCAGAATTTCACCATTATTATAGTTGTATGTTGGTAAATATTTAGTTACAATACGATCATTTTACTTCAAGAACATGTGTAGCTTTTTAATTATATGCATGACATAACAGAGCTGGGAGGCTAGACTGATTAATAACAAAGATTCTCAGGGTATAGTTGGCAATTAAAAATGAATCAGGCTTGAAAATGAATTCAGCCAAGGATTCTGTAATGTATGTAAATGTTATTTTCAATTATTTTTTTTTAATCACAAACGTTTAGGAAACCCACAACTTTTGAGCCTTGTGGCTTATATTGACTGATTAGATGATATACAAACATATTCTGTGGTGGCTTGCAGCCCATGCAACCTTGCTGATATCAACAAATTTGCACAGGATTTCAGTCAGTATAGAATTTGGCATTTAGCTCTTAAAATAACCAATATACCAAAACTGCTGTCTCAAATTACTAAAGTGATTGGTAATTTATCAGTTCAAAAAGTCCTCAAGATTGATGGTTTTAAAACAAACAATTGTAATACTCTTAAAATTAGCTCAGTCTATTCTTGAGGTGCATATTAAAGATCCTTATGGATCATGCAGAAGGCCACTTGAGAGTTAAGTACAGTTCAGATACGTTTTTCATACTTTCCACCCACAGAGTAAATTTTTTCTTAAGCTGAATCAACTTCATTGCAACCTTTGTAAGTTTGAACCCATACAATATTCCAAGTACTGTGATTTTCTCTTTATTTTATATAATTTATTAGGGGTGAGAAAATCTGAATATTATTTACATTGCAGTGGATATAAATACAGGTGGTCCAAAGCAAAGACTGAGCTTGGAGGTGTCAGGATTCACAATACGTTTTTGCCTTGAGAATCGAGCTCTGCATCACATGAATGATACATGAGAAGGAATATTGTAATATAGTTTTGAAAGGTACTGCACTACGTCCATATTCTGTTTAATTAGTGTAGATTAGGATCTTCCAATTTATTTCTTTATATAATTATTCTCTTTTTTTACATGATTGTATTTAACAGGACTATAAGTAGGAATAATAGCATGACATTAAGAAAGGGGAAATTTAGGCTGAATGTCAGGAAAACCTTCCTGACATGGAATCTATTAAATTTTAGAAGTGTCTCTCTTGGGAAATGGCAGAAACTCTTTATCTTGTGACATTCAAAACTTGAAACTTGACAAAGCACTATAAAATACCCCAGTACTATGGGGAACAGACTTGCATTGGCAAAGAGATGGAATGGAGCCTTCAAATGGGTTATCCCATCGCTATCTTCCATGACTCTATAAAGAAAAAAAATATCCCTGTGAAAAACTGTCACAATTTTCCATTCTGGTTAATGAGCAGCGTATTTTTTAATCCAACTAATAAAAGGCTTACTGATTTTCAGATTTAGTCATTCACCAAGCAGCATTATGCACGCTTTGCTGCAACATTTCTATCTCTACCATTCTGTGGGAGAAATTTTGAGATCTCCAATATATATTGTTTACACAGAAATATAGGATTTGCCATTGGAAAAGACCATTGGTCCACTGAGTTCAATATCTTGCCTCTGGCCATATTCAATAACATGATGCTTCAAAGGAAGGGGTGAGGGGACAATGAACCTAGCCAATGTTCAGTGCAATACACACTAGAAAAGATTCCAACCTAACAGCTGAGATGATCTGCTTATACTTTTAACCGTGAAACTTTATTACCCTTCTCTTAACATGCACAAGTATCAGTGATAAAACAGGTCATAAAAATATCCTGCTCTTTTATAAATCCATATGCACATGCATTTGACTCTATAATCTTCTCTGAAAGTAAATTCCACAGTCTGTCTACATACTATGTGAAAAAAATATATATATTTCCTTTTATTTGATCTAAATGTATCTTCCATTTTACCTAGTTACTCCCTGTTCTTGTATTTTAAGACAGCAGGAAAAGAAGAACTAATGCGTGAGTGATCTCTCACACCAAACCGGCAGGCCCTCAATATTAGAGGAAAAATGCGACCTTGTAATGAAAGCACATGTGCTGTGTAATGTGAACAGCAAAATTTAACGTGAAAGAGTGTACCCATTGTTCTCTAAAATGTGTCTTTTTTAACCACCTCTCCCTTCTCCTCCACCAGCTGCAAATGTTTCTCCTTCACAGAGGCTAGTGAAGATTGGAAGGAGAAAACGGCGGACTTGGGATGATATGTTCTCGGAGCTCCAGATGTCCTCCCATGCTGACAGAGCACAGCAGAATGCGTGGAGGGAGTCAATGTCAGAGTGCAAAAAAGCACAATATGAACTAGAGGAGAGGTGGCGGGCTGAATCGCAGGCTGAAGAGAGCAAGTGGCGGGCTGAAGAGGATAGGTGGCATCAGCTTGCTGACAGAAGGCAAGAGTCGATGCTCCGGCTGCTGGAGCATCAAACTGATATGCTCCAGCATATGGTTGAGCTGCAGGAAAGGCAGCAGGAGCAGAGACCGCCGCTACAGCCCCTGTGTAACCAACAGCCCTCCTCCCCAAGTTCCATAGCCTCCTCACCCAGACGCCCAAGAACGCGGTGGGGGGGCCTCCAGCCACCCAGTCACTCCACCCCAGATGATTGCCTGAGCATCAGAAGGCTGGCCTTCAATAAGTGTTAAAGTTTTAAACTGCAGTGTGTCCTTTTCCTTCCCTCCTCCCCCACCCCTCCCGGGCTACCTTGGCAGTTATCCCACTAGTTGTGTGATGAATTAATAAAGAATGCATGAATGTGAAGTAACAATGACTTTATTGCCTCTGCAAGCGGTGCTCGAAGGGGGGAGGGGACGGTGGTTAGTTTACAGGGAAGTAGAGTGAACCGGGAGGGGGGGGGCAGCGGAGGGTTCATCAAGGAGAAACAAACAGAAGTTTCACACCGTAGCCTGGCCAGTCACAAAACTCATTTTCAAAGCTTCTCTGATGTGCACCGCGCCCTGCTGTACTCTTCTAACCACCCAGGTGTCTGGCTGCGCGTAATCAGAGGCCAGGTGATTTGCCTCAACCTCCCACCCCGCCATAAATGTCTCCCTCTTACTCTCACAGATATTGTGGAGCGCACAGCAAGCAGCAATAACAATTGGAATATTGGCTTCGCTGAGGTCTATCCGAGTCAGTAAACTGCACCAGTGCACTTTTAAACGTCCAAATGCACATTCCACCACCATTCAGCACTTGCTCAGCCTATAGTTGAACAGATCCTGACTACTGTCCAGGCTGCCTGTGTACTGCTTCATGAGTCATGGCATTAAGGGGTAGGCTGGGTCCCCAAGGATAACGATAGGCATTTCAACATCCCCAATGGTTATTTTCTGGTCCGGGAAGAAAGTCCCTTCCTCCAGCTTTTGAAACAGACCAGAGTTCTTGAAGATGCGAGCATCATGTACCTTTCCCGGCCATCCCACGTTGATGTTAGTGAAACGTCCCTTGTGATCCACCAGGGCTTGCAGCAGCATTGAAAAGTACCCCTTGCGGTTTATGTACTCGGTGGCTTGGTGCTCCGGTGACAAGATAGGGATTTGGGTTCCGTCTATCGCCCCACCACAGTTTGGGAACCTCATTGCAGCAAAGCCATCCACTATGCCCTGCACGTTTCCCAGAGTCACTACCCTTGATATCAGCAGGTCTTTGATTGCGTTGGCTACTTGGATCACAGCAGCCCCCACAGTAGATTTGCCCACTCCAAATTGATTCCCGACTAACCGTTAGCTGTCTGGCTTTGCAAGCTTCCATAGGGCTATTGCCACTCGCTTCTCAACTGTGAGGGCTGCTCTCATCCTGGTATTCTGGCGCTTCAGGGCAGGGGAAAGCAAGTCACAAAGTTCCATGAAAGTTCCCTTATGCATGCGAAAGTTTCGCAGCCACTGGGAATCGTCCCACACCTGCAACACGATGCGGTCCCACCAGTCTGTGCTTGTTTCCCGGGCCCAGAATCGGCATTCCACGGCATGAACCTGCCCCAGTAAGACCATGATTTGCACATTGCTGTGGCCTGTACTTTGTGAGAGGTCTATGTCCATGTCAATTTCCTCATCACTCTCGTCACCGCGCTGCAATAGCTGCAATCGCCTCCTCGCCTGGTTTTGCTTTGGCATGTCCTGGCTCTGCATATACTCCAGGACAATGCGCGTGGTGTTCATAGTGCTCATAATTGCCGCGGTGATCTGAGCGAGCTCCATGATCCCAGTGCTATAGCGTCTGGTCTGAAAAAAAAGGCGCGAAACTGACAGAGGGAGGGAGGGGCGACTGACGACATGGCGTACAGCTACAGGGAATTAAAATCAACAAAGGTGGCTGTGCATCAGGGAGAAACACAAACAACTGTCACACAGAATGGCCCCCCCAAAGATTGAACTCAAAACCCTGGGTTTAGCAGGCCGTTGATTTCACGGAGGGAGGGGGAAGCAAATGAATACAGAACAAATCTGGTCCATCTATTTTTTACATCTTAAGCTGGCAGCAGATGGTGCAGCATGACTGATAGCCATCGGCATCTTCTGGGTGCTTGGCAGAAGATGCTGTACTACGACTGCTAGCCATCATCATCAAGATGGTTCAATAGGACTGCCGGCAGGACTGAGTCTCCAGGAGACAAAACATGTCTGCCCAGGTGCCTCTGATCGAACTCACTGAGGAATACGATGACGATGGATACCAGTCATAATACACCATATACTGCCAAAAGGCAAGGAGCTGCTGCTGTATAGCAATGCAGCCGCACATCTGCCAGCACCCAGACAGCCGATGACGGCTACCAGTCATACTGCACCGTCTACTGCCAAAAGGCAATTAGCTGCTGCTGTGTAGCAATGCAGTACCACGGCTGCCGGCACCCAGATGACATATGGTGACGGTGAGCTGAGCTGAGCTGAGCGGGCTCCATGCTTGCCGTGGTATGTTGTCTGCACAGGTAACCCAGGTAAAAAGGCGCGAATTGATTGTCTGCCATTGCTCTGATGGAGGGGGAGGGGCCTGACGACATGTACCTAGAACCCCCCACGACACTGTTTTTGCATCATCAGGCATTGGGATCTCAACCCAGAATTCCAATGGGCGGCGGAGACTGCGGGAACTGTGGGATAGCTACCCACAGTGCAACGCGGAAGTCCATGCTAGCCTCGATACTGTGGACGCGGTCCGCCGACTTAATGCACTTGGAGCATTTTATGTGGGGACACACACAATCGACTGTATAAAACCGATTTCTATAAAACCGTCTTCTATAAATTCGACCTAATTTCGTAGTGTAGACATACCCTAAGGGAAGTAACAGTATGATTATAATGACTCTAACTGGATATTTTATCAATGATTAGGGGGCTGGAAGGACTGACTTAGGAGGAAAGAATGAAAGCTAAAGACAATGGTTCAAATCTTTAGCTGCTGAACATGAGCATAGTGCCATTGATTTCAATGATGCTGTGCCCATTTATGCCAGTATGCATTTCTTGGCTAGTGGAGGGATGTGAAAACAGTCAACAAATTAATGAACATTATAAATGCTAAGAGAGGTGGGAAAATGGCCATGTGGTTAAGATCATTGCATGGGACTGAAGAGAATTTGATTCAATTCCCAATTCTATCACAGACTGCCTGTGAGGCTTTAGACAAGTCATGTAATTCCTCTGTGACTCAGTTTCCTATCTGTAAAATAGACACCACTGTACTTCTCTCTTGTGTATTTAAACTGTAAATTCTTTGAAGCAGGAAATCTCTCTTATTATATATGTGTAAAATGGGGCCTTCATCTCATCATGACTACCATGAAAGTAATAATCAGAGAGAGAAGATTTTTTTAGGGATCTGCAACAAATTTAATTAGGAGGAACTGTGCTAAATTAAGAATGGGAAAAGGCAAAGGCCAAATATCAGAAATGAATTCCAGAGAATGAAATGTGTTATAGGTGTGGAAAATGGACATAGCCGCATTGCACATTTAAAACTAAATTGTACAGTGCACTAGGAAATGTGCTATAGAGAATAACCTTGCATTGTTGAGAATGGACTAGAATACCCAAGAGGTCTTTTCTATCTCTCTGTTAAATGGTAAACCTGTACGTTAATTATATCCCATTTCCTGAAGAGTATGGCCTCCTATATTATCCATTTAGAAAGGTTATTACAGTCTTTAAAGCAAATTTATTTCCACACATCTTTAAAAACCACAAACAAACATTTTACAAATACTGGAAGGCAAAGTTGTCATTTCAATTTTGATAAGCCTCTGAATTTCTGCAGGCTTAGTTGGAAACTATACAAATGTATGTGAACTTTGCTCTCTCAGGACCTTCTTGTCTTCTTACAGCCTTTCCCCAGCCTCTCAACCCAAACAAATCATCCTTCTTTGTCCCATTCATTTCTTTGGTTGTTCCTTAAGTCCTTTTCTGTGATCCCCTTTATGGGTTTAGACAATAAACAGCTTAAGGTGGTTCTCACATCAGACACTTATTTTGTTGGGCTGTGGCCAAGCTACTCTATTCAAAGCTAGTACATTTTGGGGCTTCCACAAACCAGAACAACCCCTGGTGTATCATCCCCATCCTAGGGAGGGTTTAGAATGCGTTAGATTAGAAAACAGCAGATAATGCAACCTAGCATCCACTGACAAACCAGCTTAGGCCCAGCAAAGGTAGAAGGTGTGGGAGGTTGCAGAGAAGAAGGAACAGTGGCTCTCTTGTTTTAAACCCACTCCCGTCTCCCCCAGGACAATTTTACTAATGTCCCAGTCCTGAAGCCCCTGTGCATAAGGAATTCAGGTTTGGGCCTTATAACCGGACGTTCACAAGTGGAATTTGCACAGTGCAATGCATCCAATTTGTAAATCAAGAGTAGATTTCCCCCCCTAAGACACATATTTTAGTTCAAACAGGAATTAATTCAGGGAAGTCCTATGGCCTCTGTTATACAGGAGGCCAGACTAGATGATCAAAATGTTCCGTTCTGGCTTTATAATCTGTGAATGCACTGAACTGATCTGGGGCAATCATTCTCCTCTATAACGGGAGCTTCAGAGTTTCATGGAAAGTTTGTCCCAGAGCTTTTTCCCGCCAACATTTCTAATCTTTAAAATCAATGCAGATGAAGTTTGGACAGCCTCTTATTTTTTCGGAACCATCTCACTGACTTAAATGTGAAAAAAAAACGGACAGAACAAAATTAGAAGTCTTAAAAAGGAAAAATTATTATCTTTTTTATCAGCTGTCAGCAGTTAATTTTTCTATCTTGCCTGATTTGGTCAGTCTGTTGCATCACACAAGTGACAACTGAAAGACAACACAATGACCTTACCATTAGTGCCAACACCTGCCTCCTGCTTGCCTTATGTCAGTAGTCCCTTTTGAAGTCAATGGGGCTGCTCTCACATGGGCAAGGTGAACAGCATTTGGCCTCTATCTATGTTGAGATATCCAGCCATCAAGCACAAGTTTTACTTCAATGAGATTTTTCAAAGCCACCTGAGGGATTTGAGTTCCCATTAAAATTAAATTCACAAGGCAGCTTTGAATCTCTCAGCCTACAGGCATAAACAAAGAAGTGGATGGTGCACCCAGGGAGTATCAAGAATAAGCCATATGCCACCTCAGTAGGAGCTCCTGAAGTTCAGCAGGCTCACAGCTTTCCATTGACATATATTTCAAGGGAAGGCTAAACCTTTTTATGGTTCTGAAAATTGAGCTTTAATGTTAAGCTTCATTGAATACAAATGAGCTCTGCTTACTGACCATTACAAGTATGTTATTTATTCCAGCTGCAGTCATTTTCTTCAGAAGCACATTTCCATTGGTGCTAAAGCACCCTCTCTTGAGTTGATCAAGTAAAGCAGATTAAAATTAGACAGGTGAAATTCATCCTTGTGCAGAGGGACAGTACAAGGCATGTGCACCATTTAAGTCTCACTTGAGAGAATGGGCATTTACCCACCGTGAATTGCAATTTTTTTGTTTTTTTCTTGACTATAAATGGAGTGAGGAAATGGCCTCTCCAAATCCCAGTCCCAAGATTCAGTGTGCAGTTATCTCCATCATTCAGAAACAAAATATACAGGAGGTGATGCCAGGCATTAGGTTTTGCGGTGCAAGTTATTTTGTGGGGAAGCTGATGGTGGCTGGTTCTCTTTACCCATGTAAAGAGCACAGCATTTTGGTCCTGAGCACTAATTTTTCACTTAATAACACAAACAAAACAAAAACATTGAACCAAAACAATAGAAATTAGCAACTGAGAATTTTTGCAACCTGCGTTGCAATACTAATGACTTTTCATCAGTCCCAGGCAGATATTATGAAGCGTGCTTCCAGAATTCATTTTGGCTACATTTGGTAACACATAAAAGTTAACAAAAAATAACAGATTATTTGAGAGTCAGATTTTAAAATTAACCCATTCTCCTTCAAGATCCCCCATTCCACAAACAATTCCTTCCCAAGCCCCCTTTCTCTCCCCAAGTTTTTCTCTCTTAATTCAAATTTCAAAATTAGGATTAGACCGAAACTGGGCAGCACAGTATGGGGAGAAGGTGACCAGCCCTCTGTGGAGAAAGAAGTGGTTTGAGACTATTTAGAAAAACTGGACGAGCACAAGTCCATGGGGCCGGATGCGCTGCATCCGAGGGTGCTAAAGGAGTTTGCGGATGTGATTGCAGAGCCATTGGCCATTATCTTTGAAAACTCATGGCAATCGGGGGGAGGTCCCAGATGACTGGAAAAAGGCTAATGTAGCGCCCATCTTTTAAAAAGGGAAGAAGGAGGATCCGGGGAACTACAGGCCAGTCAGCCTCACCTCAGTCCCTGGAAAAGTCATGGAGCAGGTCCTCAAGGAATCAATTCTGAAGCACTTAGAGGAGAGGAAAATGATCAGGAGCAGTCAGCATGGATTCACCAAGGGCAAGTCATGCCTGACTAACCTAATTGCCTTCTATGAGGAGATAATTGGGTCTGTGGATGAGGGGAAAACAGTGGATGTGTTATTCCTTGACTTTAGCAAAGCTTTTGATATAGTCTCCCACAGTATTCTTGCCAGCAAGTTAAAGAAGTATGGGCTGGATGAATGGACTATAAGGTGGATAGAAAGCTGGCTAGATCGTTGGGCTCAACGGGTAGTGATCAACGGCTCCATGTCTAGTTGGCAGCCGGTTTCAAGTGGAGAGCCCCAGGGGTCGGTCCTGGGGCCGGTTTTTTTCAATATCTTCATTAATGATCTGGAGGATGGTGTGGACTGCACTCTCAGCAAGTTTGCAGATGACACTAAACTGGGAGGAGTGGTAGATACGCTGGAGGGTAGGGGCAGGATACAGAGGGACCTAGACAAATTAGAGGATTGGGCCAAAAAGAAACCTGATGAGGTTCAACAAAGATAAGTGCAGAGTCCTGCACTTAGGACGGAAGAATCCCATGCACTGTTACAGACTAGGGACCGAATGGCTAGGAAGCAGTTCTGCAGAAAAGGACCTAGGGGTTACAGTGGACGAGAAGCTGGATATGAGTCAACAGTGTGCCCTTGTTGCCAAGAAGGCTAACGGCATTCTGGGTTGTATAAGTAGGGGCATTGCCAGCAGATCGAGGGACATGATCATTCCCCCCCTCTATTCGACATTGGTGAGGCCTCATCTGGAGTACTGTGTCCAGTTTTGGGCCCCACACTACAAGAAGGATGTGGAAAAATTGGAAAGAGTCCAGCGGAGGGCAACAAAAATGATTAGTGGGCTGGAGCACATGACTTATGAGGAGAGGCTGAGGGAACTGGGATTGTTTAGTCTGCAGAAGAGAAGAATGAGGGGGGGATTTGATAGCTGCTTTCAACTATCTGAAAGGGGGTTCCAAAGAGGATGGATCTAGACTGTTCTCAGTGGTCTGAAGTTGCAGTTGGGGAGGTTTAGGTTGGATATTAGGAAAAACTTTTTCACTAGGAGGGTGGTGAAGCACTGGAATGGGTTACCTAGGGAGGTGGTGGAATCTCCTTCCTTAGAGGTTTTTAAGGTCAGGCTTGACAAAGCCCTGGCTGGGATGATTTAGTTGGGAATTGGTCCTGCTTTGAGCAGGGGGTTGGACTAGATGACCTCCTGAGGTCCCTTCCAACCCTGATATTCTATGATTCTATGAAAAGAGAAAGCCACACACTAATTGACAAGAGTAAGAAGAAATGTGGTCAATGCCTTTGCCTAATCATCACCTGGCAAGTTATTCCATAATTGTCCATTATAGAATAACTGGTGCCGACAGAAATAGGACAGCTGGTGCTGACAGAAATAGGATATTCGACTAGATGAACCACTAGCCTGATCTATTATTGCAATTTCTGTAGTTCTTTGTTCCTATGAATGGGGATTTTACTACCAACATGAAAGTTAATTAGGATATAGCCATATGGCAATTTAGTGTATGGCAAGCCAGGTGTAAATCTACAGTTTTCTACCATCATGAGCACTAAATGGCTGTGGGGACCATACTGCCATGCACTATTAAAACACCATTATAAAATTCTTCACAGTTAGAAGATTCTCATAACACAATTCCACCAGATGTTAGATCAACAGTATGCCAAAGACATTTTAAAACTGGATGAGGTGGGGGAAGCTTCCTGTTTTGCTATCCAGTCTACCCCTCCTGACATATATCCTATGCTTAATCCAAGGCACCCCTACTGGGGGCCTGCTAAGGTGTTCACTTCTTGTGGACCTTGGGAAGTCTGCAGGAAATGTGTCTTTCTGGGGCCCAACCCTATTGAAAGTCTTGAGATGCTTCTTGAGGATTCCCCTGGAAACCTTCATAAAAACTTAGTGGGATCCTTCATGACCTCTGAGAACCTTAAGCTCAGTAGAACCCAATGAGTTTAGATAGGTTTGTCTAAACATTTCAAAATATCAGTTTTGCTTACACAAACACATGACTAAGTCACACAAGATACAAATGCATTATGGTGCCTGAGGCTCACACTTGTAGGATGGGTGGGATATAGTTTTTATGATGCTTATATTGACCAAGAAAAAATCATTTCGAATAACCATGTATGCCAGATGTTCATGAAAGAGCGTGGCACAATTCGTCTCTAAATTAAGTCAACAATTTCACTATCATTCTCTTAATGGAGTTCACTTATGTAAAGATAACTAAACTGAATACCCAGACTCCCTTAAGGTGAATTGAAAAACAAAATAATGCAATGTTTTCTAAATCAATCTGAGACTTCTACATTGTAGCAACTCTATCTGGGCACAGTTAGGGTTGTGGCTATTGGACTGTAAATCCGTGGTTTGCTGTGGAAATACAATCTTAACTTCAGAATTTTCTGGATTCCTATTTTAGCCAACTTTTGTGAAAGGTAAGATATATTCAAAACATCAGTATGTGCCTCCTGTCCCTCAGCTTTATCCTAGCAACATTTTTTGTGTGTGTGTATCCATGTTGCTCCCACAGGTAATCCACAAACAGCGGATTCTTGTACTGATATTGTATTTTTATCTTTATAATGTTTTTGCATGAATAAACAACAATGGGAGAAACAGCGCTGTTGTATTTGCTAGATCCTTTGTGTCTCATTAGCCAGAATAATGTATTTCATGCTGTTGACCTTACGACTTAAATCATGTTTTCATTATTTTCAAGCAGCTTGTTTCTGTTATGTGCGTGGGGTGAAGAAATAGGGTTTGTGTGTTAATCACTGCTTTCTTTTTGTCAATGTTATTTTCCCCCTCCAGCCCATTAAAATATAACTGTTAAGTACTTTACGCAACAAAAAACATTATTTCTTCTTATTGATTTCTTTTTTAATTTAGATTTGCAAGCTAAGCATTTGAATCTTGCTAAAGTTTAAATAAATGATGACTCAATGTCCACTGTGGTTTTGCCTTGAATAGGTAAACAAATATCCAGAGGGCACTACTAATAGTTCACAAGCAATATGATAATATATAGAGCTGAGCAGGAAGGGTTTTCCCATCCCTGAAAATGTTTAAGATAAAAAAAAAATCCATCCCGAATCAGGACAAAAAGTCTAAATCTTGAAAATTTTCACCAAGAAGAAAAAAATGATTGGGTCAATTGAAACACTTTGAAATGTTTTGTTTCAATGTTGACCTTTAACAGGATTTTTACTATATATTAACTTAAATTTTGAAATTAAAAGTAATTAAAAAAAACAACCCCACACTAATCGAACTTTTTATTGAAGAAATTCAAAACAGGACATTTTGACTGTTTCAAACTTTTTTTTCCCCTCAAAAAGAATCAAAAATGGGAAATTTGTCAAAACCAGCTGGTTATATTTCTGGATCCAGCAGAGAAAGAGACAGGCACAGAGGGAACTGACAAACACAGCTGTCTGCTGTGCTTGCTTTATAGTTATAGAAGCAAAACTGAAACTAACAAAATTTAGGCTGTGCGCTGGGGAGGGAGGAGTACTCAAACACTTAAAGGGACAGACATCACACACCCCTGTACACAAAAAGTTTTGATTTTCACAAATCAGTATTTCCTAGAGGGAAAAAAAAACATTTTGTGAAAAAATTCCCAGCCAGCTCTAGTAATATACAGAAGGTAACAAAAAAAGATGAAATGTCTATTGTAAAAAATATTCGTACCTAATTCTTAAAATGCCAGTTTCATGAAAATTCTTTATAAAACAATACCTTTTAACTAGTAGTTAAGATAGCCCCTGATTCCACAAATATTTACACACTTTAGTAACTTTACAGTAACTGCAGTGGATGTGAGGGAGATTCCCATACCTGAACCATTCTTTTTAGATGACAAATCTGAGGAATTGTCCCAGGTTGAGGTGTCAGTAGAGAAGGTTTTGGAACAAATTGATAAATTAAACTGTCATAAGTTACCAGGATCAGATGATATTCCCCCAAGAGTTCTGAAGGAACTCAAATATGAAATTGCAGAACTACTAACTGTGGTATGTAACCAATTATTTAAATCAGCCTCTGTATCAGATGACAGTCAACTAGTTGATGTGATGCTGATTTTTAAGAAAGACTCCAGAGGCAATCCTGGCATTACAGGCCAGTAAGCCTAACTTCAGTACCACGCAAACTGGCTGAAATTATAGTACAGAAGAGAATTATCAGCACATAGATGAATACAGTATGTTGGGGAAGAGTCAACATAGCTTTTGTAAAGATAAATCATACCTCACCAATCTATTAGAATTCTTTGAGTGTGTCAACAAGCATGTGGACCAGGTGATCCAGTCATTGTAGTGTACATGGACTTTCAGAAAGACTTTGACAAGGTCCCTCATCAAAGGCTCTTAAGCAAAGTAAGCTTGGGAGAAAAGAAGGAAGGTCCTCTCATGGATCAGTAACTGGTTAAAAGATAGGAAACAAAGGGTAGGAATAAATGATAAGTTTTCATAATGGAACGATATAAATAGAAGGGTCATCCAAGGATCTGTATTGGGACCAATGCTTTTCAACATATTCATAAATGGTCTGCAAAAAGGGGTAAACAGTGAGGTGGCAAAGTTTGCAGATGACTCAAAATCACTCAAGATAGTTAAGTCCAAAGCTGATTGCAAAGGAATCTCACAAAACTGAGTGACTGGGCAAGAAAATGACAGATGAATTTGAATGTTGATAAATACAAAGTAATACGCTTTGTAAAACATAATCCCAAATATACATTAAAAATGATGGGATCTAAATTAGCTGTTACAACTCAAGAAGATCTTGGAGTTATCTGGAAAATTCTCTGAAGAAGTCTGCCCAATGTGCAGCAGCAGCAGTCAGAAAAGCTAACAAAGTTAGGAACCATTAGGGCAGGGATAGATAACACTGGTCTACAATTTTTGAGAAGTCGTCTGCTTCAGAGA
>NW_020664399.1:5491723-5525190 GCF_002925995.2 Terrapene triunguis | reverse complement strand
TTCTCCTAATAGCATAATCCAGCGGTGCAAGACATGCCAAAGGGATGTGAGGAAGTGGGTCTTGACCCCTGTAGACCAGCCCATTGGGCTGGCCAGGCACTCAGAGGGGATTCTATTGCACCATCTGGAAGTGCACTAGGCACAGTACCCTATGAACAGGGCAGGCCAAGGAAGAATTCTTCTTGAGCACCTCACTCTTCATAAAGCAACAGAGGGTCCTGTGGCACCTTTAAGACTAACAGAAGTATTGGAGCATAAGCTTTCGTGGGTGAATGCCCACTTCATCAGACGCAAGGAATGGAAATGTCCAGAGGCAGGTATAAATCAGTATGGAGATAGCGAGGTTAGTTCAATCAGGGAGGGTGAGGTGCTCTCCTAGCAGTTGAGGTGTGAACACCAAGGGAGGAGAAACTGCTTCTGTAGTTAGATAGCCATTCACAGTCTTTGTTTAATCCTGACCTGATGGTGTCAAATTTGCAAATGAACTGGAACTCAGCAGTTTCTCTTTGGAGTCTGGTTCTGAAGTTTTTTTGCTGTAAGATGGCTACCTTTACATCTGCTATTGTGTGGCCAGGGAGGTTGAAGTTGTCAAATTTGGTGACAATATATACCTCCAGACCAGTGGCACTGCCATGGGTACCCGCATGGCCCCACAATATGCCAACATTTTTATGGCTGACCTGGAACAACGCTTCCTCAGCTCTTGTCCACTCACGCCCCTTCTCTACCTACGCTATATTGATGACATCTTCATCATCTGGACCCATGGGAAGGAGACCCTGGAAGAATTCCACCATGATTTCAACAGCTTCCACCCTACCATCAACCTCAGCCTGGACCAATCTACACGGGAGGTCCACTTCCTAGACACCACAGTACAAATAAGCGATGGCCACGTTAACACCACCCTATACCGAAAACCCACCGACCGCTACGCCTACCTTTATGCCTCCAGCTTCCACCCCGGACACACCACATGATCCATCGTCTACAGCCAACCGCTGAGATACAACCGCATCTGCTCCAACCCCTCAGACAGAGACCAACACCTACAAGATCTTCACCAAGCATTCTCAAAACTACGATACCCACATAAGGAAATAAAGAAACAAATCAACAGAGCCAGACGTGTACCCAGAAGCCTCCTGCTACAAGATAGGCCCAAAAAAGAAACCAACAGAACTCCACGGGCCATCACCTACAGTCCTCAGCTTAAACCTCTCCAATGCATCATCAGTGATCTACAACCCATCCTGGACAATGATCCCTCACTTTCACAGACCTTGGGAGGCAGGCCAGTCCTCGCCCACGGACAACCCGCCAACCTTAAGCATATTCTCACCAGCAACCACGCACCGCACCATAACAACTCTAACTCAGGAACCAACCTATGCAACAAACCTCGATGCCAACTCTGCCCACATATCTACACCAGCAACACCATCACAGGACCTAACCAGATCAGCTACAACATCACCGGCTCATTCACCTGCACGTCCACCAATGTTATATATGCCATCATGTGCCAGCAATGCCCCTCTGCTATGTACATTGGCCAAACTGGACAGTCACTACGCAAGAGGATAAATGGACACAAGTCAGATATCAGGAATGGCAATATACAAAAACCTGTAGGAGAACACTTCAACCCCCCTGGCCGCACAATAGCAGATGTAAAGGTAGCCATCATACAGCAAAAAAACTTCAGGACCAGACTCCAAAGAGAAACTGCTGAGCTCCAGTTCATTTGCAAATTTGACACCATCAGATCAGGATTAAACAAAGACTGTGAATGGCTATCCAACTACAGAAGCAGTTTCTCCTCCCTTGGTGTTCAACCTCAACTGCTAGGAGAGCACCTCACCCTCCCTGATTGAACTAACCTCATTATCTCCATACTGATTTATACCTGCCTCTGGAAATTTCCATTCCTTGCGTCTGATGAAGTGGGCATTCACCCACGAAAGCTTATGCTCCAATACTTCTGTTAGTCTTAAAGGTGCCACAGGACCCTCTGTTGCTTTTTACAGATTTAGACTAACACGGCTACCCCTCTGTCACTCTTCATACTGCACCACTCTGCAAGTCCCGCTGCCCCGCTCCCCCGTCCGGAGCGCCGGCCCGAGTGCGGCAAGTCCCGCGGCCCCACTCTCCCGTCCGGAGCGCCGTCTGGAGCGCCGGCCCGAGCGCGGCAAGTCCCGCGGCACCGCTACCCCGTCCGGAGTGCCGGCCCGAGCGCGGCAAGTCCCGTGGCCCCGCTACCCCGGCCGGAGCGCGGCAATCCCCACGGCCCCGCTTCCTCTGGCTGAGCACGGGGCCCTCTTAGGCGTGGGGCCCAGTTTGGGGGAATCGGCTAAAGCCGGCCCTGCTTCCAGCCCCATATGACTATTTCTGAATGACAACTTATCTTTAAGGGAAAACCCTAACAGCAAAGAGCGGTCATTCTGTTTCATGGAGGAGTTCAATATTTGAAATATGGCTTTTTTCCAATTTGAAACAAGTCCCCAAATTTTCAAAATTCTCTGCAACAGGGGCTAGAGCCCAGTGTGGGCCACCCCACCAGGCAGACTGCCTTGGAGTTGTGGACCACAGCGCTTCCAAGATCCACAACTCTAAGGCAGTCTGCATGATGGGGCTACCCTGGAATTGCAGACTCTGAAAGTCCAGCAGGCAGGTTTATGAGGAGCTGGGGAGTCAAACTGGCAGGAAACCAAGCAGGTTTCCATTGGACCCTTACTTGGGTTCTGTTGGAACTTGATTAAAATGAAATCATCTCCACAATTTTGATAAATTAGTAAATTTTGATGAAAAATTGTTTCTCACCATTCTTACTCAAATTAAGAGAGGGAAAAATATAACAATGCAGTGTACCTACATTTCTTCAGAACACTACCTGTTGTATTGAAGAAATGTGCTACATAACATCTAAGAGCTAGTTATGAGCAAATTATGTGACTGTTTTGAGGTAAAATGTACGAAAAGGTTAATCTGATGCATTATCTCCAGTCAGTTCCAAAATAAGGTACAGACTTCTTTGGGAAAGACATTGTCATACAAAGATTTTATATTTAAAAAAAGAAATCCAGTCACTTAGGGTCCAGATTCTGCTACCCTTATTCACATAGATTAACAACTCGCTCCCATTGGAACCTACATGATAGTGTTATATTTCAGGAGAGTTTTAGAAAAAATATTAAATAAATCTCCTAAAGTATCACTGACCTATAGTAAAATAAATAACATGAATAAACTACTATGGAATAAAGGTGAATGGGAAAGATTAATGTCAAATCTATTTGTGTGTACCAATATATAGTACATTGTGGTTTAGTTTAGTTTTCTAATAGGTACTTTTCAATTACTGGACAAGCTAAATTTACTGTTTCTAAAGCCTCCTCCTCCTCCTTTCTGTGTAAATTTATGCAACATATAATCTGATTTATACACAATGGGGAGGGAAAGAGGGGCACCATGCTTGTTATGCTAAGTCCTTTTTTGAGAGTAGGCCTGAAAGCTATCAGTTTAAGAATTAAAAAGGAGTGGATCAGCCAAGGGTTTAATCATATTTTGGCCTGTATGAGAGTGGTGCAGACTGTATGAAGAGTGAGGTGCTCAAGAAGAATTCTTCCCTGGCCTGCCCTGTTCATAGGGTACTGTGCCCAGTGCACTTTCAGAATCCCCTCTGAGTGCCTGGCCAGCCCAATGGGCTAGTCTACAGAGGCCAAGACCCACTTCCTCACATCCCTTTGACATGTCTTGCACAGCTGGATTATGCTATTAAGGAGAAGGTTTTCTGTTCAAGAGAGAACAGGGACAGTAATTGCACCCAGGTACTGGGGAGGGAGGGAAGGAAGAGAAGGCTTCTTGCATCCTTGTCTCTCCTTTAATATTCTTGATAATGCTGTGCACCAAAAATTACAAGCATGACTGCAGTGCACAGAAAATCCACACACACACACACACACACACACGCCCCCAGCAATAGTTAACATAGAATACAATTATTACTGTCTGGAATATTTCAGAGCTCATAATGGTGAATGGAGTGCGGCAAGCCCCGCGGCCCCGCTACCGCTGCCGGAGCGCCGGGCGGAGCGTGGCAATCCTGGCGGCCCCGCTACCCCAGCCAGAGCGCCGGGTGGAGCGTGGCAATCGCCGCAGCCCCGCAACCCAGAGCAACCGTGCGACCCAGGTCTGCCCGCGCTCCGGCCGGGGGAGCGGGGCTGCGGGACTTGCAGTGCTCGGGCTGGCACTCCTGCAGGGGTTGCGGGGCGGCGGGGCCCTTAGGCACGGGGCCCGATTCGGGGAATTGGCCTAAAGCCGGCCCTGGAACTAGGCACTTCTGTTAGGATCATCAGTGAAGTGACTCATATTATGGCTGATTATATGGATGAGCAGCCTAGTGAAGGGCAAGCTGAAATTCTTGTCCATTTTCAGTCTGTTTTCTCTGAATTCTTCTTAGAGGAGTAATCAGAGTCCCATGTTTGCTAGATTGGTGTGCACTGATGAAGAGCCAGAGAAGATTGTCAGTGTTATCATGTCATACTTTATATTCAAACTCCATTAATAGTTTTAAAAGAGTTAATACACAATTATTCGATGTTTTAATGCATGCTAAATAACCTGAATCACTACAACAACACACTTCTAGAGTTCAATTGGCTTGTCAGAATTTGATTTGATTTTTTTTATGTTCATGGATGTTAGAAATTTTATTTTTAAGTTTTATTTTTTATGTTTAGCCATTTAAATGTTCACAGTTTCACAAGATTATGGATTTTAAGGATTTTAACTTTTTATCAATTAACATTTTTACAGTTGCACAAAATTATGAAGGGTCAGACAATAATTATTTAATGACAGTAAACACTGAGATTCAAAAATGTAGAATTTAGTAACTGTTACAATACAAATTGTTAACATCATTTGCCAAAATATACAAAGTAAATATCCTTATATCAAACTCTAATAAGTTATCAAAAAGCATTTTTCTTACTTTGCCTATCTGTAGATTTTGATTATTAATGATGGTACTATTTTCTTTTTGGTTTGTGTGTGTATGGTGGCATTTACCAATAATAATCTAATCCTTCCAAACCTATTTATAACCATGGCTAATAACCATCTACAATACCTTCTACTGATGTGATTATAACCATTTGTAACACATTATACTCATGTCTATAACATACTTATAACACCTATTAAACGTTTATTAACCCTTTAAAACTATAAATGGAACCATAATATAAAGTGTGACTTATCTTTCTAGTGGAGTTATAAAATTAAAGTATTTACTGAGATTTTTAAGCCACACTCCTCATTGTAGGGTGAGGGGGATGAAGATTTCTCTGGTGTCACTCTTGCTGACGATACCTGTAAGGTTTTGGGGTTTTGGGGGGGGAAGGGGGGATGCCTGCAAGAATAGAAATATAAAAACAATGTTATAGACTACAAGTGTGTTCTACTTCAAACCTCCACTCCACAAGGGGACAATTTAAAAAGAAATCTGCAAAATCTTGTTATTGTGCCCTCCAAAGGATGCAACTCCTATCGACACCAATGGAAATTCTCTGCCTATATGAAGAGTGAAACACTGGACTCATTCAAGATCTGCTGCATTAGATGTGAGAGCAAAATCTGCCTTCTAAGCAAAGAGCCTATGTTTAAATGTTCTTTCAGCAAGTGTCATGCACGAATGGAATCCATATGGCTTCCAGCTTTCTAATGGAGAAGCATCTGCATTTGTGTATAAATATAAATTTATTTTTGCAAGCTATTTCCAAATCTATTTTTGTTCATGTTCCCCCCCCGCATCACCATTTTTAGTGTTTCAGAACAATGCTCCTTGAATAGGCTGAGGCCCATGGGAATACATTACTTTTGATGTTTTTTGGAATTGACTTTTTTATTGAATTTTCTAAAGAATCAAAGAACAATATAATCCCAATGCCAATAAAAAGCAACCAGGGATCCCACATAACCCCTAAATTCCATACTCTATTAACAGAATCCTATGGAAGGAACAGATATCATTCTTCTCTGAATGCTTCCCTAAGCCTAAACATACCTTCCCAAACTTTGGGTGGATTGCATTTAGTCAGCTAGCCTTCATCCTATCCTCAGTTGCATGTAGACTCTGAGAAAAGAAGAAACCTGTCCATATCTAAGGAGATATAAATACTAGAAATTACCCAATACCACCCACTTTGAGTCTTCTCAGAGACAAAATAATAGTTACACATTCCTAGTGGTCAATGCTATCAAATTTAGCCAGCATGGACACCAGGTCTTTGTTCGTCTAAGAAAAGATAATTCATTAAGAAAAGCAGTGTGGCTGTTCCAACCCCCTGAAAGGGGTCCAAGAATTAGAAGTTAATGCCAGAGATGCTTTGCCACAGCCTTATCACTAATCTTCACCAAACAGGAAGACTAGAAACAGGATAATAAATGGCATGATTATCAGTGAGAAGTGATTTCCTCTGTCTCAGAGATGCTAGTACCCTGCCTTCCTTTTACTTCATGACTTGGACATCGGCAGTCTAAACTAGTGATTAGAGCAGGAGTTAAGATACGTCAGATACCAGGAGATTAGAGTCCAAGACAGTCCAGAAGGCAAGCCAGGAGTCAGGCAGAATCAGGTTACCAGAGTCAGATAGTAGGAGAAGCTATTACAGAGGCAGCACTTCTAAGACAAGACAGTTACACAGACAGCTTCCTGTTCCTGTGCTTGGTTGAGATAGAAGCTGGGAACCAATCAGGACCCCAGCATTCCACCAATCAGAGCAAAGACTGTAGTTCTCTGTCAGAGTTCAGCTTCTATGCTAGCAACTGTTAGCAAATTAGTAAGTGGTAGGTTGGCCCTTACTAGTATCTAAAAGCCCCATAGACCAGGGCTCAAGACCTGTAGTCCCTGGTGGTTTGGGAGAAACTGGCACCCTTTTTCTACAAGGAGCTCAATACCTCCCCTACTTATATAACTATTTTTTGTACACTGGAGACAATCATAAAACATAAGAACGGCCATACTGGGTCAGACCAAAGGTCCATCAAGCCCAGTATCTTGGCCTCTGACAGTGGCCAATGGCAGGTGCCCCAAAGGGAATGAACAGACAGGTTATCATCAAGTGATCCATGCCCTGTCATCCAATTCCAGCTTCTGGAAAACAGAGGCTATGGACACCATTCCTGCCCATCCTGGCTAATAGCCATTGATGGACCTATCTTCCATGTATCTAGTTCCCTTTTGAACTCCGTTATAGTATTTGGCCTTCACAACAGCCTCTGGCAAGGAGTTCCCGAAGTTGACAGTGCATTGCATGAAAAATTCTTTCTTGTGTTTGTTTTAAACCTGCTACCTATTAATTTCATTTGGTGGCCCCTTGTTCTTCTGTTATGAGGAGTAAATAACACTTCCTTATTTACTTCCTCTATACCACTAATGATTTTATAGACCTCTATCATATCCCCCCTTAGTTGCCTCTTTTCCAAGCTGAAAAGTCCCAGTCTTATTAATCTCTCCTCATACGGAAGCTGTTCTATACCCCTAATCATTTTTGTTGCTCTTTTCTGAATCTTTTCCAACTCCACTATATCTTTTTTGAGATGGAGCGAGCACATTTGCATGCAGTATTCAAGGTGTGGGTGTACCATGGATTTATATAGAGGCAATATGATGTTTTCTGTCTTATTATATATCCCTTTCTTGATGATTCCCAACATTCTGTTCACTTTTTTGACTGCTGCTGCACATTGAATGGATGATTTCAGAGAATTATTCACGATGACGCCAAGATCTCTTTCTTGAGTGGTAACAGCTAATTTAGACCCCATCATTGTATATGTATAGTTAAGAATAAGTTTTCCAATGTGCATTACTTTGCATTCATCAATATTAAATTTCATCTGCCATTTTGTTGCCCAGTCACCCAGTTTTGTGAGATCCTTTTGTAGCTCTTCGCAGTCTGCCTGGGACTTAACTATCTTGAGTAGTTTTGTATCTGCAAATTTTGCCACCTCACTGTTTACCCCTTTTTCCAGATTGTTTATAAATATGTTAAATAGGACTGGGCCCAGTACAGACCCCTGGGGGAATCTTTTAACCAGTTACCAATCCATGAGAGCACCTTCTCTCTTATCCCATGACTGCTTATTTTGCTTAAGAACCTTTGGTGAGGGACCTTGTCAAAGGATTTCTGAAAATCTAAATACACTAAAAGTCATGAGATCCTGAAGTTGACTGGGGAACATTAGGTAATTAGTGGGTCTTTGAAACCATATCCTTTACAGGCTGTTAAAACCAGCAAGGAAATATTGGTTGAGCAAGGACCTTTCGCCGGTTTGTTCAAGCGATGCCAGAACCCAACCCTCCCTTGCAGAAATATTTACAATCGCCATCAACATAGGACACTATTTCCCCACTAAATTTAGCTACTTATAAGGAGCACAGATCTGAATTGTGCATTAGCTCCAAAAACTCAGTGAGTTATAATGAACAGAACTCAGTAAGCTAAGATGTTACATTTATCCTCTTCCCCTGATGTACAGAGCATGGAATGGCTACCACTGAATCAATCAGTGTTATGTATGAAGTTGACGGAAAATTCCTTAGAGCAAGAGACAACTCAGATTCACCACTCCATCAAACACCTGGAACAGTTCCATATAGTTGCTGTGATGGAAGAGAAGAATAATTTCTTAACCGCCATCACATCCATGGGATAAGACTTCATAACATTGTTTATGTCACTATCAATAAGACTCAGAGTATTATTTCTACCACTGGTACTCCAACCTCCATTCCTTCCCACTCAGGCTATCTATTATGACCTAGGAGGAAGCCACAGAGAGTAGTGTTTAGAAGCCAGTGAATTGATAATAAAAGAGAAATGATGATTATAAGTTTCCTCCTAGGCTAACAATAAAATGGTCCATCAGCTGTACAGCACTCCTCTTCAGAGAGCTCTGAAGCCCAATCAGTTCCATCAGTCTCAATACAAACCATGACCAATCCCCGTGGGACTAAATATGATCCCTAATCTCACACCAAAGAAGATAATGATCTGACTTGGCAAAGATATACTCCTAATCTCCAATGTAAATTAGAAAACAAGGTCCCCAGTATGACTAGATTTATTTATGTGCAGAGCCAAAAACCATCTGAGACAGTGCTTGGATTGTGAGGGCAGTCAACACATTTTGAATCAACCTAATGCATGACTCTGCATGAGGGTTATCAGCAGATATGACAACAAATGATAGAGACAGATACCAAAAGTTGGCAGCAAATCTGGGAATTGCAGAATGTTTGAGTTAAAGTTTTGTAGAAGAGATGTGATAACAGAGTGGCTTGCCTGCAGGCTGGAGAGGCTGCAGCTAAGCCAGCTCTGATTAGAAGATGAGAGGAATTAGGTGATTCCAATACAAAAGGCAGCAGGAAGCTTCAGGGGTGTGTGATTGAGAAAGTAGCTAAGGGTATGTCTATACCAGTGGTGGGCAACCTGCAGCCCACAGGCCGCACATGGCCCATCAGGGTAATCTGCTGGCCGGCTGCCGGACAGTTTGTTTACATTTGCACGGCCGCCCGCAGCTCCCAGTGGCCACGGTTCGCCGTTCCCGGCCAATGGGAGCTGCGGGAAGTGGCATGGGCCACAGGGTCATGTTGGCCGCTACTTCCCACAGCTCCCATCGGCCGGGAATGGCAAACTGTGGCCACTAGGAGCTGCGGGCAGCCGTGAAAACGTAAACAAACTGTATGGTGGCCCACCAGCGGATTACCTTGATGGATTACCCCGTGGGCCACAGGTTGCCCACCACTGCTCTATGTTTAACTCCCTCAATATGAGTGCAAGATTCTCCCCTTAAATCATAGTGTTGCTGTCAAATTATGTTCCATCTACATATGTTGTATTGCCATTACTGGTAATTAATACCAAAAAGAGCAGTGTGTCTAATGATTAAGGCTCAGCTTATAATCAGAAGACCTGGAAAAACATAGTGGTGAACCAAGTCACTGCATTCTATTCCTAATTCTGCCACTGACTCACTGTGTGGCTTTGGGCAAGGCACTTCTGTATCTCAGTTTCCTCACCTATAATATGCCTTGAGACCTTGCACACACACAGAGGTTTGTATACATTCAAATAAGCACTAGTCATTAAAGAAAACTGCCTCATTCGATGTTTACGTCATGACTCAAGGTTTCCTATACTTTGGGCTCAGGTAACTGCTGCTACCATCAAAATTTGCATTTGGAAAATTTACCTCATGTTACCCCTCACTCTGCTCCTTTATTCAGAGGACCCTGTCCCAGGAGTGGAGTGCTTGCTGATAAATATGGTAGGTACTCTTCAAAGACCACTGCAGGAAAATCCCGTCACCAAAACTCCATTCCAGACCTGATTAACAAACTATTACTTTGTAAGTGACAAGTAAACTGATAAACAAACTAATTTAAAGTCCTCCCCTGCCACCTTAAGCTAGGTCTCAGAATAAAACACCTCCGGCCAGCAAGCCTCAACTCTCCCTTCCCCGGGTCCTTGCTCGACTGCTGGAGTTCAAATGACCATTCCATGGGTGGCTTCGGGCACCAAAATGGGCCTTTATAGAGTACTTGGACGTTATAACATTGTCTCACATCCACTCATTAGTTTTAATTCCCGTATGACCCATACATAAAATAACATTAATTGAACACATTACCCAACATTCTCCACAGTGGATCTTGCATGTGTACTTTCAACATGTAGCTACCTCAGCCTCAAATCTGTGATATGCATCTTGCCTTCCTTCTAAAAATTGGCAGATTACTGATAAATTTTTGCTATACATGTGCAAAATTCACATCCTTAAATCTGAGCCAAAACTCATTCAGTTTTCAACAGGACACTCAAAAGCACTTTTCAATAAGACCCATTTACTTCAATCCATGTCAGTTATACAACTGTTCATACAGTTACAGAAATGGTTTTGTTTGCAGGACCATGCCCTTAGAGTTCTCCAAAAATGTCTAAGGTACCACTTCAGCAGGGTATTTAAGCATATGCATCTCTTTAAGCACCTAAGGGCTCCAACTGAAGTTAATGGGGCTACTCACATGCTTAAACTTATGCAAATACTTAAATGCTTTGCTGAATCAAGACTTAAAAGCTCAATGTTTATAGGGTAAAAGAGACCCAAGTTTACTTAGTCTTCAAAGCTGGTATGACTTCAGAAATACTTAAAATTAACATGGCCATAGTGGCAGATTGCTGGAAAAGTTACATGATGCAGAAATTATTTATTAAGTTATGGCAGAATTCTCCATATAGTCATAATTTCTAGTTCACTGTTAATGATAAAATGAATGATAACATAGGTTTGAATAGTCCTTAGAATCCAGCAGTTGCTTTCTTTGGATTTTATCCAAAAGTTCTATCAACAGATAGATCAATTCAGAGGGTTTTTTTTTTAAATCAACCTATCTGAGCTGTCATAGATGAGACAGTAAGGATATAAAAGAGAAGTACACTGATGAGTGAGTAAATGGACTCGGTGTCCATACTATGCAGTACAAAAGAAAAATGTTAAGAATATGTAGCTGTTAGACTTCTTTTCATACCTTTGTGTGAAGTAGATTCAAGAACCATGAATTACCTAAAACCTCTGTCAATATCTTTTCTATAGTGTTATAATTCTAGGCTTTAACATATAAAATTATGTGATATACTTAGAACTGTTGCTTCTATTGTCCAGATCCTTGGGTTCAGCCAAGCTGAAAGTGGGTTCATGTAACCTTTATGGTTCTGTGATTGTGGGCTGGCCAAGGGGTAGTTCTGACCCAAGTTTAAGTTAGAACCACCCTCAGGATGCTCTATTTTACGCCTGCCTCCAAGAGAATACCCGGAAGAGATTGTTTGGCCATCTTCTTCCCTGCTTCCACACCTCCTGAAGACAGGAGAATATCGCAAAGGGGTGACACTCAGTTGGCCAGAACCACAGGCTTTGTGGCTCCTTTGCATCAGCAAAACAGCAGAATGGGGCTGTAGTAGACTAAGATTAAAGTTCTGTGACTTTGGATTCAGGTAAACACATGAATGATATACACTGTATAATGACATCATTTTGTATTAGTGTCATTGGGGTTTTAAGTTTAAATGATTTTGCTCTTTTATTACTTAAAAAATTGCTGTCTTAATTTTGGTATATTATGTATATATTGTAGGATGTTTAAAAGAAGGAAACTTAAAATGGTAAATTTAATGCTTACCCCATTGGAACTATAAAAATATTGTGAAAACATTTTATTGAGATGAATATGTGTGTATATATTATAAATATAAAAATATACTTTGCAGGTGAAGAAAGTAATCTGGACAGCAAATATATGTAGGCGAATTTAAATAACTGAGAATATACAATGTACATCTGAGTGACAGCAAGATTTTTGGTGGATTCATGTGTGCTAAATTAAGCAGGTATTAATTATCATCAGGACATACTTTACATTCAGGGGCGGCGAGCTGTATGGGCCCATGGTGCCTGGGCTCCAGCAAATTCAGGGCCTGGGGCGGCCCGGCTCCACCACCACCACCTTGCAGCCGGCTACAAGGGAGCAGCGCTGGGGGCAGGCTGATGAAGCTGCTGCGCCTGCGGAGAGAGGAGCGGGCACATGGCAGCACCGCCCCCCCAGCAGGCGACTCCGAGTCAGCTCCACAGGGGGGTGGGGGCTTATCCTGGCTAGACCTCCTGAGCAGCAGCCTGGGGGGGTTGGGTGAGTGTTGTGCTGGGGGAGGAGGAGAAGGGCCGCCCTCCCCCCCTGGAGCTCGCTGCTGCCGGTGGGAAGAGGGCTGGGGGGAGTCCTCCTCTCTGCCCCCCAGCCCCAGGGCAGCCTGCCTGCTGCACCCCAAACTCCCCATCCCCGGCCCACTGTCCCAGCCCAGAGTCTGTACAGGCACCCAAACCCCCTCCCAGACCTTGATCCCAGCATCCCAAACCCCCTTCCAGAGCTCACACCCCCTCCTGCACCACAACCCCCTGCCCCAGCCCAGAGCCTGGACCCAGCACCCAAACTCCATCCCAGAGCCCATACCCCTCCTGCACCCAAACTTCCTCCCAGAGCCTGCAACCCAAACCCCCTCCCACATCCAAACTCCCTCCCAAAGCCTTAGGCGGGCGGGGGGGGTGGAACTTGGACCCATTCTGGGCACCACCAAAAATTATACAAACCTGCCACCCCGTTTACATTATATCTTTCCTGTGCCAATGTTGGCACACAGGACAGACCAGCAGTGGCTCCAGGCACCAGCGCTCCAAGCGCGTGCCTGGGGAGGCAAGCCGCGGGGGGCACCCTGACAGTCCCTGCGAGGTCGGCAGTCAGGCAGCCTTCGGCGGCATGCCTGCGGGAGGTCCGACGGTCTCATGGATTCAGCGGCAATTCAGCGGTGGGTACGTCGAAGCCGCGGGACCGGCGGACCTCCCGCTGGCATGCTGCTGAAGGCAGCCTGCCTGCCATGCTTGGGCCGGCAAAAAAGCTAGAGCCGCCCCGGGACAGACACTGGTCTCTTCTATTTCTGTCTTTCTGCTGCTGCTGCTTCCTTCTGCTCTATGGTGTAAAGATTGTGTTCTGCACTCTCTGCTAAGGGTTCTTCTCAAGTTTTCTCTTGGGCAGCCTCTTTTCCTTACAACAGTTAATTTCCACTTGATGGCTTCACATGGGAGTCTGAGTTGGCAGCTGGAGTACATGCCTCAGATATGTCTAGCGCTTCCTTTTGATTCTAGTGGAGGCAAACTGCTGGCTGGTGATTTCTTGGATCTCTCCATTAGTGATGAAATCTTTCAATCCAATGACTAGGATCTTTTGTAGGCACTTATTTTCAAAAGCATCTAGTTTTGTATCTAACATTTTGGTAGATCTTCAGCTCTCACAGGCTATGGGAGCACTGAGATTACATTTGAGTTGAAAATTTTCAGTTTTGTTCTGGTAATATACATCCTTGATTTCCATACATTGCTGAGTATAATGAATGCTGTAGATGCCTTTACTAACTATGGTTGCCTTTCCTTTCATCAGGATATGGTCATATAAATATTAATGCTGAAATGAAAAAGAACACTAAAAAGAATAGAAGTGACAATGAATGTGTGATAACTAATACTGTGTTTTTGCCATTTTTTTCCAGTTCCATATGTATAATCTATGGTGGATATGGTTTAAGATGCCTGGTTTAATATGTTAACTAGATGGAATATTTGTCATAGACTTCACATAATTTTACCTGTTGTGGCAGGAAGACAGCTGATATATAAGGACCTTGGATCTGTGTTTTAATACCTTCCTTTTCTTTTTTCCGGCTGGAGCCAATTGTGAATTTCCTGGCTTTTGGACATTTGTTTATCAAACTACTTTGTTATTTTTAGTCCACTTTTAAGCTGTTGATACACATTTATGATGTAAGCTAAACAGTGATATCTGAAACTTGTTTTCAAAGCAATTTACAAACACAAGCTTTTTAACTCTCACAAACCCCCTGTGAGATAGAAGGCGAGTAAGGTTTAGAGTCCATATCTTTTGAAGCTAAGTCCCATACCTAATACTCATTGACTCTCAGACTTTCAGGCCAGAAGGAACCATCATGATTATCTACTCTGACCTCCTGCAGCTCTCAGACCTGCACTCATCAACTTCTGCAATAGGTCCATAAACTCTGGCTGAGTTACTGAAGTCCTCAAATCTTGATTTAAAGACTTCAAGTTACAAAGAATCCACCATTTACTCTATTTCAGTCCAGCAAATGACCGGTGCCCCATGCTGCAGAGGAAAGCAAACAAAAAACAAAACAAAAAACCAGGGTCTCTGTTAATCTGACTTTCGGGCAAATTCCTTCTGAACCCCATATATGGCCAGCAGTTAGACCCTGAACATGTGGGCTGAGATGTACGAACCAGACACCTGGGATAGAATTCTCTGTAATAAGTCAGAGTCCTCCCCATCTAATGTCCCATCTCCAGCTGTTGGAGATATTTGCTAATAGCAGTTGCAGATGGGCTGTATACCACTGTAGGCAATCTCATCATACCTTCCCTCCATAAACTTATCAAGCTCTGTCTTGAAACAAGTTAGATTTTTTGCTTCCATTAGTCCACTTGGAAGGCTGTTCCAGAACTTCACTCCTCTGATGGTTAGAAACCTTCATAAAATTTCAATCCTAAGCTTGTTGATGGCCAGTTTATATCCATTTGTTTTTGTGCCAACACTGACCCTTACTATGATAGGTTTGGGGATGACCCCGTCCAGTGCGGGGTGAGTGCGCCCCGTCACACTCCTAAACCCCAGTCAATATTCTCTCCCTTCTTAGCAGGGGAGTGGGGCCCAATGGCCAAAGGTGATAAATTGGTCCCCGTCAGCATGGCAGTAAGGCCCGGCGGCTATAGTTAGTAAGTTCGCCCCAGTGAAACAGTGTTACACGGCCAGCGTTGATAGATTCACCCCTCTTTGCGTGTTAATATGGCCTAGTAGCTACAATCAGTACAATCACCCCAGGAAGAGAGGGCAGTAAGGCTTAGTGGCCAAAGTCCATGGGTTCGCCCTTCTCGGCAGGGCAATGAGGCCTAATGGCTAGAGTCAGTTTACCTGCCCCAAGAGCTGGGTAGTACGGCCCAAAGGGCAAAGTCTATAGATTTGCCCTTCTTAGCAGGCCAATGAGGCCTAGTGGCCAAAGTCAGTAAATCCACCTGGTTTTCAGGGCAATGGGGCCCACTGACCAATATCAATAGATTTTCCCTAGTTAGCAGGGCTGTAAGGCCTAGCCGCCAGAGTTCATATATTTGCCCTTCTCAGCAGGGCAGTGAGGTATAATGGCTAGAGTCCCTGTATTTGCCCCTAATAGCTGGGCAGTTTGGCCCAATGGCCAAAGTCAATAGGCTCACCCCTCTTAGTGGGACAGTAAGGCCTAGTAGCCACAATCAGTACATTCACCCCAGGAAGGCAGGGCAGTAAGGCCTAGAGACCAAAGTCAGTCAGGAAGGGGGCTGCCACACACAAGGAGGGGGTTGGCGGCCCTGGTAGGGGGGTCCAGCACCCCCCCACACACACACTGGACCCCCAGCCCAGAGCCCTGCTAGCAGCAGGGGTGCATGCCACTGAGTCAGCAGGGAGGTTCTGACTGAAACACACTGACTCAAAACACCGTCTCACTAATTGGGCCAGTATCTAATTCCCCTGGGCTGCTTCCTACTGTAGTTCCCATTGCTGCAGTCTGGGCGTCTCTGCTGTCTCTGTGTTCCCCAGTCTGCACTGTCCCTGGTGACTCCTGATGCAGGGGGATCCCGGTAGGTGCCTTAGCATCTGCTTGGGTTACAGCGTCTCCGGCCTCGGGCTTCAGCTGGAGCCAACGGAGCACATCCTTCCTCCCCGGTGGTCAGCCCCAACTGAGCTGAGCTGCTCCCTCTTACACGAGTGCTCCTGGAGCATGCTCAGTAGGATAAAGGGGACATGGCTTCCTCAACCCACAATGTAAGTTTAACCCTTCCCCGTCCAGTGCGGGGTGAGTGCATCCCATCACACTTACTCCTTCCCTGGTGTTTACCATCTCATGTATTTATAGAGCACAATCATATCTCCCCTCATTCTTTGTTTTGTTAGGCTAAACAAACCAAGCTTCTTGAGTCTCCTATGGTGAGGTAGGTTTTCAGTTCCTCTGATCATCCTAGCAGCCTTTCTCGGCACCTCTTAAACAAATTGCACCCAGTATTCCATTTCTATCACTCCAGTTTTCACAGTTATCCAAATTGTCTTGTATGATATTCAGGTCTTCCTTCATATTGGCAGTACCTCCCAACTTTTTGTCATCTTCAAATTTTATTAGGACTTTTTGTTCCAAGGTCATTAATGAAAACATTAATAAGATTGATCCCAAGACTGATCGCTGAGGATCTCCACTAATAACCGCTCTTCAGCTTGACAGTTCATCTTTCATCATGACCCATTATATTTTCCCCTTCAATCAGTTCCTCACCCACCTTTCGATTCTTGTAGTAATCCCCATCTTCTCCAGTTTAACTAATAATTTCCCATGGGGAACTGTATCAAGTGCTTAGACCACAGAGCTGTCTGGGCAAGTTAATTAACCTCTCTGTGTCTAAATTAACCTCTCTGTGTCTAAATTTTGATTTAGTAATCCTAAAGACATGCACCATATTGACTCTTTTCTAAGCCTACGAAACCCCAAGGATCTAGTCAATCACTCATCTATCACCTCCCTTCATTTGCACAATAGATTACCCATAGTTTGTAACTATACCTTAACATACACACACACAGTCATTGGAGGTTGATGCTGTACTTTTCAATCCCTTTTCCCTCTCCAAATCTTTTCCCCCAAAGCGGATCCAGTGAATGCTTTGGCACATAAAGTAGAAGTGGTTGGAAAACTCATCCACATATGTATTGTGAGATGAACTTCTCCACACTCCTCCTCAAGTTATCAGATAGGAACATCATTAAATTGTGTGCCAGAATGGCAATAAGTAGGAGGGCAATGAAGATCCCAATTTTATTGAGAAACAGACCCAGCAAGGTGTTGTGAGGGCTCAGCACCTCTGAAAAATCATGCCATAGCTGTCTCAAGCGGGACAAAAGCTGGCAGCCAGAACTTGGGGACACTACTGAACATTTCAAGTGAAGAGAAATATGTTCAAAGGACAGAATTCCAAGTTTGTCATGGTTTTTTTCTTGTATTGACATTCTTTCCTCTAATACTTTAGTGTCATGTAAGAGTCTGTTATTGTGTAACTCCTTTTATTGCACATTTCCCCCCTTGTGTTTTGTTAACCTTGTTGTAGAGCTCTACAGATATAAGACCAATTCTGTCCTTGGATAGACACGTACAATTCCCATTGATTAAAAGTGCAATTGGATCCTTTGCCTGCAAATAAAGCAAAATCTGATATATATACACTGCTGTAATCTTACTATCGAGCACTCTCTAGCCCCATAATGATGACACAAAGCAAAATAAATCTTGTCTCTCCTGAGACCTGGAAGACAAGGGAATAATATGTAAAGCATTAATCTCAGGCCTCGTCCACCCTAAAGCTGAGAGAGCACTAGAAATATGTGTTGATTCCGAGAATCTTGAACAGCTTCTCTGGCCAGCACAGAAAGTATTTTTTTAAATAATCTTAGAACCATATTATAAATTTAGAAAGGGACTCTGTGGTATGCTTTGCTTTGTTGGGATGCTGCCAGTCACAACAGGTAGAGAACATGATGTCAGCAGGTATTCTGTACATGTACAGCTATCAGAATAGATATGAAGAGAACCATGAGGCCCATGTAAACTTATTGTAGCAAACGCTGTACATGTCCTATCATCTCCACCCCTCCCACTGCTTGTCACCACTATTTGTCACATCATATCTACAGTTAGATTATTAGTTTGTTAGGGCAGCGATCTTGTCTTTCTAGCTATCCTGTAAGATTTGAAGCTGGTCAAAATTTTTCATAAAACTTCTTTTTTGTTAAAAAGTGGCCTATTTTAAATGACCTTTTTTTTAAATCAATTTTGTGAAAGTTTTTCATTTTAATTGAAAATGTTGTGTCTTTTTTAATATTTAGTGAAAACATCAAAAATGTTATGAAAAATGTTACTGAAATTATCTGTATGACAGAAAGTGGAGGTTTTGGTAAATAAAAAGTTTCCACTTACAAGAAAAAAAAACATTTTTAGTAAACTAAAATTGTTGAAAACCATTTTGATAACATTGTTGATAAAAATTTCAAGAAGCATTTTTTTAAAATTGCAAACATTTAGAAAAGCAAAAAAAATGGTTCTTTTTCAAAAATTCAAAAGCAAAAACAAGTTTGAAATTTTGCATTTTTTTTAAACTACTTCTGTATTTTTGAGTGACTCTAGTAAAGTTCCCAGCCCTCCTCTGAGGATTGTGAATAATAACTAACATACTAAGTAATCCTCAAAGTTGATCAGAGAATAGAATTTAGCCATAACATTTAAAGACTAGAGCTGCTTAGGCAATAGCAACTAACAGAAGTTTGATATAAAACCTGTAGTTAAATCAAAGTGAATAACAATGTAAATACTTGGAGAAAAATACTGAAATTGAGACAGGATAATGTAAGCATAAAATAAGCTTATTTTATAAATTTTATATATACAAAGCACTACATTATCAAGCCTGATATAAAATGCAGCAAACACCACAATTTTTAAAATGTCCTGTAGATGGCATAAAAATACTAAGAAGGACTTAAGGCATCATTATAGAAGCTAAGAGGGGATTTGTTTCTATGGAGCTTGTTGCTACAAATGAGGCTAACACTGAAAACAAGTAATTCAGAGAATATTTGTGCTGTTGCTTCACAGTGTATCTTGAAAATAATGGCATTATTACATTTTAGAGAAGAAGGATGGTCCAGTGCTTAAGGTACTATACTGGGTCTCAGGTGATCTAGATTCAATTCCTAGCTCTGCCAATGACTTCTTCATGTCACTTAATCTCTTTGCCTCAGTTCCTCACTTTTATAATGAGAGCAATACTCTCTAACTTTCTTCTAACTTTTGTCTGAAAGCTTTTTGGAGAACATTCTGTCTCTTATTATATGTATGTACAGTACCTTGTCTAATGGGGACGCAAACTCAATTGGTCCCTCTATGTGTTATTGTAATAAAAATAATTCATAATTTACTGGAAAAAATGCAAATAAAAATCACAACTAATGTTCTGAAATTATATTAGGGATTATTTGGTCACTCTAGGACCACAACGATAAAGACTAATGTCAGTAGCAAGAAGTTGATTGTAAGCTATTTGAGGGAAAGGCTAATTCTTTGTATATGTCTGTATAGGGTATAGTGCAATGGGGCCCTGTGATGGGGCAGATAGTCCCTATATTGTCAAAAAGGGTTAATGAAAGCCTAGGGAGCCAACTGGCCCCACCCCACTAGCCTGCAGCACATGTCAAGCAGGAAGAGTGGAGTTAAAAGTGGGAGACCTAGCCCAGCTCAGGGCTGACCAGGAAGGAGAGAAAAGCTCTGATTGTTTTGATGGGAGAAAAGCCTTGTTTCAGCCCAGAGATTATGTCAGCTTGCCAGCTGGACAAGCCTGTGCTAGAAGGAATGACCAGACCCTGGGGAATCAGCAGAAGCATGGATTGTTTGGCGACAAGGTCTAAATAGAAGAGGGTGGAGGGGTCTCACCAAAGGTTTTTGGGACAACTGTGTTTTAAGTTGTTGGGGTTTTTTTCGTTTCTGATTTCCTTTGGAGTTTAACACCCTACAAGGGGTAGGATTTAAGTGTGCCTTGGCCAGGGGGCCAAATCACAGCTCCCACAGACCTCACCAAGACAATGACCTGCTGGATGAGACATGCCCTGATGGACCACAAGGGGGTGCCAAAGTGGCAACCTGGTCACAAACTTTGCAGAGACTATGGGCAAGGAATTAGCCCCTGTGGAAGGAAGCAGGTCAAGACTTCAAACAGGTAAACACCTATGGACATAGATGCTGGAACTAGGGGTTCTGCTGCATCACCTGACTTAAAGTGGTTTCCATCATATACAGGGTTTACAGTTTGGTTCAATGACTCTCAGAAAAAAAAACAAACCCTGTTCCAGCACCGCTACCTATGGAAGCGACTCCCAGCAGTATGGACATGGAACAGCTACTGCAATGGATGGCAGAGCAGAAACCCAACGCCACCAGCAGCTCCTACCGCAGCTGGCCATCCAGCAGCAGGAACTGATCTAAGATTTAAGCTGCTCAGCAGTAACTGAAACAACAGCAGCTAGTGCAGCAGGTTGTGACCCTATTGCAGCCTCCCGCAATGGCTGGGCCTTCTGCCACGAGTCGAGCAGCGGCACCCAGGAGCCGGCAAACAGGGCTGCTAACAGGGGAGTTTAAGTGGGAGTTTGCAGGGGGAGGTGGAAGGGGAGGCAGGAGGGTTCGGTGGGGCGTGTGCTTTGCGTTCCCAGAAGCAGCAGGCAGAGACCATAGCAGTCATGAGCCAAGCAGCGGGGGACACTATGCAGATGATTGCATGCAGCAGTTGTGGTATGTACATGGTCCTCGCCGGGGAGCCTGAACAAAGGTATGTGTGTATGAAATGCCGCCTAATAGACCTGCTAGAGGAAAAGATTAGAGGGCTCCAGATGCAGGTAGATACTATGGTGGAGTTTAGAAGGGGATTCGAGCAGCTAATGGAGCAGAAGCTGGGTGTGGCAGAAGGGGAATGCTCAGGGGTGCAGGTGGAGGCACAGGCTATGGTCTGTGAGGGGGGAAGGTCAGGGGCAGAGCAAGATCAGTGGAAGCATGTGACTGTGAGGAGCAGGCCAAGGAAAAGGAGGGCTAGTGAGGGGGGAATAGAACTCAGGAACAGGTTTGAGTGTTTGGATAACGAGGAAGAGAGGCGGCAGGTGGTAACTGATGGTGGGGGGGAGAGGAAGAAGAGAAGAGCGGCTAGTCCAATAGAGAGAGGGCAGGAGTTGATGGACACAGCACCTATACTGGGCCCCAGTAGGATAGAGGATGGCACTAGGGGGACTATAAGGGAAAATAGAGAGACACAAGAGGTACGACTACAGGGGACAGGGGATAGATTTGTACAGAGTACTGTCACCAGGCAAAGGCAGGTTTATGTGATTGGAGACTCCTTGCTGAGGAGGTTGGACAGGCCTGTGACCAGAGCGGACCCTGAAAACAGAAGGATGTGCTGTCTGCCGGGCGCTAAGATAAGGGATGTGGACCTGCGGTTGAAAAGGATCCTAAAAGGAGCAGGTAAGAACCCTTTGATCATCCTTCACGTAGGAACAAATGACACAGCTAGGTTCTCGCTAGAGAGAATTAAGGGAGATTATGCCAGGCTGGGGAAGACGGTTAAGGAAGTGGAGGCTCAGATTATCTTTAGTGGGATTCTGCCTGTTCCAAGAGAAGGACAGCAAAGGGCTGATAGAATTATGAGGATAAATAGCTGGCTAAGGGAGTGGTGCTATAAGGAGGGCTTTGGGATGTATGGCCACTGGGAGGCTTTCGGGGACAGACAGCTGTTCTCGCGGGATGGACTTCACCTGAGTAGGGAAGGGAATAGACTTCTGGGAGGGAGGCTGGCTCATCTCATCAAAAGGGCTTTAAACTAGGAACTTGGGGGAGACGGTTGGGAGATGTTCAGTAAATCTCCACGCCAGATTCCAACACTGAAAAGGAGTGTGAGGAGATAAGCACAGACATAGGTGGGGGTAGGGAATTGGACATAAGAAAGAGGGGGCGGATGGACAGCATGGGGTCCGTTCCAAATTGCATAACTAATGGGAGAAAGGATAGACAGCATACGGTAAGATGTTTATACACCAATGCGAGAAGCCTAGGTAACAAAATGGAGGAATTGGAGCTCCTGGTCCAAGAAATGAAACCTGATATCGTAGGAATAACCGAAACGTGGTGGAACGGTAATCATGACTGGAGTACAGGTATGGAAGGGTATGTGCTGTTTAGGAATGACCGGAAAAAAGGTAAAGGTGGGGGAGTGGCGTTATATGTCAATAATGAGATAAAATGTAAAGAAATAATAAGTGATGGGATGGATAAGACGGAGTCTGTATGGGCAATAATTACACTGCATAAAAGAACTACTAGAGCCTCCCCCGAGATAGTGCTGGGGGTGTGCTATAGACCACCGGGAGCTAGCCTGGAGGCGGACAAAGAACTACTTAATGTTTTTAGGAAAGTAAAAACTGATAAGAACTGTGTCATCATGGGGGATTTTAACTTCCCAGATATAGATTGGGTAACAAATGCTAGTAACAATAATAGGGCTCAGATGTTCTTAGACGTGCTAGCAGATGAATTCCTTCATCAAGTAGTAAGTGAACCAACGAGGGGGGATGCCATTTTAGATTTAGTGCTGGTGAGTAGTGAGGACCTCGTTGAAGAAATGGTTGTAGGGGACAACCTTGGCTCGAGTGACCATGAGCTAATTCGGTTTAAACTTAATGGAAGGATTAACAGAAATGATACAGTAACTAAGGTTTACAATTTCAAAAAGGCCAACTTTAATAAATTAAGGCAACTACTTAGGGAAGTGGATTGGGCTAACATACTTAGGGATCTAAAGGCAGATGACGCCTGGGATTATTTCAAGCAGAAGTTGCATGAGATATCTGAGGCCTGTATCCCGAGAAAGGGAAAACGATTAGTGGGCAGGAGATTTAGACCTAGCTGGATGAGCGGGAGTCTCAAAGGGGCGATTAAGAAAAAACAGAAAGCGTACAGAGAATGGAAGAAGGGAGGGATCAGCAAGGAAACCTACCTTAGTGAGTTTAGAGCATGTAGGGATGCGGTGAGAAAGGCCAAAAGCCGTGTAGAGTTGGACCTTGCGAGGGGAATTAAATCCAATAGTAAGAGGTTTTATAGCCATATAAATAGGAAGAAAACAAAGAAAGAGGAAGTGGGACCGCTGAAGAATGTGGATGGAGTGGAAATTAAGAATAATCTAGGCATGGCACAATATCTAAATGAATATTTTGCTTCGGTCTTTAATAAGGCTAATGAAGGGTTTAGGAATAGAGGGAGTAGGACAGAGGGGAATAGAGGAGGGGGGATAGACATTACAGTATCAGAGGTGGAAGCCAAACTTGACCAGCTAAACGGGACTAAATCGGGCGGACCGGATGATCTCCATCCTAGAATATTGAAGGAACTGGCGCGAGAAATTGCGAGCCCCTTGGCGACAATTTTTAATGAATCTGTAAACTCGGGGGTGGTACCGTTGGACTGGAGAATAGCTAATGTGGTTCCTATTTTCAAGAAGGGGAAAAAAAGTGACCCGGGTAACTACAGGCCTGTTAGTTTAACTTCTGTAGCATGTAAGGTCTTGGAAAAAATTTTGAAGGAGAAAGTAGTTAAGGACCTTGAGGTGAATGGCAATTGGGACAGATTACAACATGGGTTTACGAAAGGCAGGTCGTGCCAAACCAACCTGATCTCCTTCTTTGAGAAAGTAACAGACCTTCTAGATAAAGGAAATGCGGTGGATCTAATATACCTCGATTTTAGTAAAGCGTTTGATACGGTTCCGCATGAGGAATTATTGGTTAAATTGGATAAGATGGGGATCGATAGGAAAATCCAGAGGTGGATAAGGAACTGGTTAAAGGGGAGACTGCAGCGGGTAGTACTGAAAGGGGAACTGTCAGATTGGAGGGAGGTCACCAGTGGGGTTCCTCAAGGTTCAGTTCTGGGTCCGATTTTATTTAATCTATTCGTTACTGACATCGGAACCAAATGTAGGAGTGGGTTGATAAAGTTTGCGGATGACACAAAGTTGGGAGGCATTGCCAACTCGGAGAAGGATCGGGATATTCTGCAGGGAGACTTGGATGACCTTGTAAATTGGAGTATTAGTAATAGGATGAGATTTAATAGTGAGAAGTGTAAGGTGATGCATTTAGGGATGACTAATAAGAATTTCAGTTATAAGCTAGGGACACATAGGTTAGAAGTGACTGAGGAGGAGAAGGACCTCGGAGTCCTGGTTGATCGCAGGATGACTATGAGTCGGCAATGCGACATGGCTGTGAAAAAAGCTAATGCGATCTTGGGATGCATAAGGCGAGGTATTTCTAGTAGGGACAGGGAGGTGCTGCTTCCATTATACAAGGCACTGGTGAGACCTCATTTGGAGTACTGTGTGCAGTTCTGGTCTCCTATGTTTAAAAGGGATGAACTGAAACTGGAACGGGTACAGAGAAGGGCAACTAGGATGATCCGAGGAATGGAAAACCTTTCCTATGAAAGGAGACTCAAGGAGCTTGGTTTGTTTAGCCTAACCAAAAGAAGGCTGAGGGGGGATATGATTGCTCTCTTTAAATATATCAAAGGGATAAATACCAGGGAGGGAGAGGAATTATTTCAGCTCAGTGCTAATGTGGACACGAGAACAAATGGATATAAACTGGCCGTGGGGAAATTTAGGCTTGAAATTAGACGAAGGTTTCTAACCGTCAGAGGAGTGAAATTTTGGAACAGCCTTCCGAGGGAAGCGGTGGGGGCGAAGGACCTCTCTGGCTTCAAGATTAGGCTGGATAAGTTTATGGAGGGAATGGTTTGATGGGATTACGTGATTCTAATCAATTAGGCAATAACGGCCATCGCTGGTAAAATGAGGGTCTGGCTAGAGAATCTTGCCTGTATGCTCGGGGTTCTGCTGATCGCCATATTTGGGGTCGGGAAGGAATTTTCCTCCAGGGTAGATTGGCAGTGGCCCTGGAGGTTTTTCGCCTTCCTCCGCAGCATAGGGCAGGGGTCGCAAGCTGGAAGATTCTCTGCGACTTGAAGTCTTTAGATCACGATCTGGAGACTTCAACAGCAGAGCTAAGGGAAAGTGGGGGGGTCAGCTTTTGTGGCCTGCATCATGCGGGGGGTCAGACTAGATGACCATGTTGGTCCCTTCTGACCTTAAAGTCTATGAGTCTATGAGTCTATGAGTCCAGTGGAATACCTAAGACCTTACAGAGACAGTGACCTACCAGCAGAGACCCAGAGCTACGTGTGTTGTGCCCTGACAGGCCACAAGGGACTACTGCAAATACATAATAATAAATAGTTCCAAAGGGCCTTAGTCACACTGGGATGCACGTATGAGAGTAGTCCCATTGGCTTTAATTGGGTTATTGACATTAACATGAATAAAGTTTGGACAATTAGATCAAAATATTTAAAATCAAAGTATCTAAATAAATCTTCACCTCTCATAACACTATACAATTCCATTCCAGCACTGATCTGCATGTTCATCCTATAGCAAATAAGCACACACTGAGATATGGTCAATAGGAGCTTACTGTACGTTACTGAGAAAGTTGCTCCATAGGGAAGGGACAACATGGAAGAAAGCATGATGTAGGGAGTGGCAAAAGGCGACAGAGGAAGCAGTTAGGAGAGAAGCTACACAGAGTGAAGGGAGGATGGAAGGTGTCAGAAGAAAAGAGGGTGTGTGATATGTTTCATTCTATAATTATAATGAGAAAATATTTAAGATTTTCCTCCCAAATCCAATAGTATTTTAAACTCAAAATGAAGGAAAAATAACAGGTAAAACTACATTTCGGGGTGCCTCATAATCCACCCTGCAGTTCCCATGACAAAAAACACTCCCTGTAGTACAAAAGTAATTACAAGACTCCAGTACTGTATTATCATATGTTCCAAAGGAAATGGCTGTTCAGAATAGAACACAGCAAGATTTTTAGCTAAGAACAAGGGCTCAGATCCTCAAAGGTATTTAGGCACATAACTCACATTTAAATAAACTGGAATTAAGCAACTAACTACTTTTGAGAATTTTGGGCCAAGATTCTCAGCTGGTGTAAATTCATGTCATGCCATTGGGTTCAATGAAGCAACATTAATTTACAGGAACTGGTTTCGTGTCTCCCTTTTAAAGCATTTAGAATTAGAATCCCTCTGGGGATCACAATATTAAGCTATTAAAATAGAAAGTTTCCCCTCCCCATTATTCTCCTGACTTGATCCTGGCTATGTAATCTTGCTTTCATACTGATGTGATATGAACAAAAGACACTCCTACCACAGAAACTGGAGAGTCACAAAATTAGAAAGTTACACAGTAAAAGAAAGAATAGGTACAGATTATTATAGGGAGACATGACAGAGAAAGACTTCTTAAATTAAGTTAAAGAGTATGGTCCTGGGTCCTGCAATTGCTGGTGCATTGCTCTGCCTGCATGATGGCCTATTGAAGATGGAGCGCTGTATGACAGCTTGAGTGCACTAGTTGACTTAAGTTCAAGGTCTTGGTCCTTATCTTCAAAGTGCTCAATGGTCTCAGCCCAGGGTAGCTAAATGATAGACTACAGCTCCGGGATGAAGACCATGGTGACAACTCCACTCCTCAGACACAATGGAACTTTTAACCACACAGTTAAAGATCCTCTGTGTTGGTGACAGGGCTTTCTCAGGGACTGATGTGACACTCTGGCATGAACTCCCACAGAAAATAAGGAACATCACAATCCTTACTACCTTCTGCTCCAAGTGCAAGGCTCACTTCTTTGGCCTGCCTTCTCTAAGGGCTGGTCTACACTGGGTGTGTGTGGGGGGGGATCGATCTAAGATATGCAACTTTAGCTACGCTATTTGCATAGCTAAAGTCGAAGTATCTTAGTTCGACTTACCTGGCCATCCTCATGGTGGCAAGTCGACTGCTGCGGCTCCCCCGTCAACTCCGCTTACTCCTCCTGCTGAGGTGGAGTAAGAGCGTCAATTCGGGGATCAATTTATCGCGTCTAGATGAGACGCAATAAATTGATCCCCGATAGATCGATTACTACCCACCGATCCGGCGGATAGTGTAGACGTGGCCTAATACACACAAAGCAGCCTGTGCAATTAAAAATTAAAGCAAAATAGAAAAAACCCTAGCAAAACAAAACACTATGTTGCATAATCAATTTTACCTCTGAGGAGAGAATGAGAGAAAGAACAAACCACAGGTGACAGATGCTGCTAGTCATGTCACTTAATAAGCTATTGGAAGGTGCTCAGATATTGCAGTGATGAAGGTGATATAGGAATCTATATACAATAGAATAGGATCAGGGTGTCAGTTAGGTTTTGATAATTCTGACAACACAAAATGAAGGTTAGATCTCTCCTAGAAATGTATGTGAAATTGACATTGAGAGAAACTCACATAAGCAGTGATTTTTCCACCAGCTTTCTTTTTGATCTATAAATGTATAACCATTATGCATTTCATCACTATTAAATACTGTATAATTATTATTATTGTGCAAATTACAAAGACACAAAACTCCTTCATCATCAATGTATAACATCAGAGAAAGCAAAATTGCACATTGCTGGTTTCATAAAAATATAAATTGATGATAACAAATTAAATAATTATTTCAGACTATTAACCCACAAGGATACGCCCGCAAAAATCAATATCCCAACAGTTGTTGGAAGCTAACCTTTTATGTGGCACTTGTCATTTTAGATTATAAGACCTTCCAGGCAGGGACCATGCCTTCATACAAAATACCCAGCAGAATGCAACTCTAGTCCTTACTAGGGCCCTTGGCAGCTATTATAATGCAAGTAGTGATTAAGAACAATACATTTATTATACATTTGGACAAATCCTGTCTTATCTACTTTGGTGATGAGTTAATCTTTTCCTGAAAATAAGAGTTATAGAAGTAATTTAAAAAAACCAAGTGATCCAAGCTTCCTCGTATATTTTATAGAGGTGCATGTTCAATAAATGTAATAGGGATGAGGCAGAGGTGGGAGGGAAACAGGTGATTCATTTTAATGACTCAGAGACACAGAATTACTTATCTTAAATTTCAGGTTATCTGTTTTCTCAGTGTGTCATGGAAATGACTCACTAATGTAAATTTATTGGGAAGTAATACCCCAAAGTACTAGGATAAAACAGAAGCCATCTTAAAAACTTTTTTTCCTTTGCACCAGTATGTTTGTGATCATCTTTGGTAAAGAAAGCTCCTTTTGACATTTAAAGCACATCTGGAAGTCCAAATGCTTTGCTGACACTTAAAACTAAAATGATCTAATCTCAAATCATTCAGTGTTCATTCCATGGATTAATTGTGTTACTGCCTTGGCATAGTACACTGTACTGATTTCCAGCAATGTCTTGAAATGATGTTGTGCACTTTGGAAAAACACAGCAGGGATTTAGCTCATGCAGGAGCGGCGCCAGGGTTTTTGGTGCCCTAGGCGGGGGTCCTTCCGCACTCCCGGTCGTCGTTGGCAATTCTGCGGCGGGGGGGTCCTTCCGTGCTTCCGGTCTTCGGGGCACTTCAGTGGCGGGTCCCAGAGCGAGTGAAGGACCCGCCGCAGAATTGCCGCCGAAGACCCGGAGCACGGAAGGACCCCCCGCCGCCAAATTGCCGCCCCCCCCAAATCCTCGTGCCCTAGGCGACCGCCTAGGTCACCTAAATGGAAGCACCGGCCCTGAGCTCATAGTGGAGGGGGAAATTGGAGAAAACATCTTGGTTAAAGACTAATTTTAGAGATGCTGAGTGCCCACAGCTTCCACTGACTTCAAATGAAATTGAGGGTACTCATTATCTCTGAGAATCAGGCCCTAGAGATCTCGAGCTGGGCACACAAAAATTGAGAAGCCACTTTTGACAATATGGACCTCCATTTCCCTGACATCTTTAGGCAGCAGGTGGAGGAGAAAATACCACCCGTGCATTCACAATTAATTCTGACTTAAATGGAAGAAAACCATTAATCAGTTACTGCAGATATGAGATGTAAAATTTTACCAGCCTCCCTGCTTATGGGCAGTCCTACAAGTGTACAGCTGCCATGTTACAGAGAGCCCCAATCTTTTCTGTCAATATTCATAATATGGTTCAAGAATCCTTAGCACTGATTGTCTTCAACCCAGGTATCTAGCCACACAACACTTGCATGATGACAGAGAAAACAACAGATGACAGACACAGGAGGTGCAACTCTCTTCTATCTACTAGAGGACCACAGCCAACAACTGTAAATGAATAAGCATTACCACCTCAGTGAGGAAGGTCACCTGTTCCTGCTTATTTGGTTTATACGTTATTCTGTTCACGGATGCTATGGCCAGAAGAGACCATGCTGATCATCCAGTGATGTTCGTATCATAGGTCACAGAACTAATACACTACTAATATTCTCTCTGAGTTTTCCATCCCTAGGACTCTGTCTAGGGAAAATGCAGGAGTATTTCAATTTAATCTGTCATGAAGGAAGGGAGTGTGTGTGTTTTTTATTTTATTAATTTACAGGAATTCAGCATTATACCATAACAGTCATTACTGAGGACAGAAGAAAGCTGAAAACTACAGAACAGTATTTTTATATGGTTTTGTTTAAAAAAACAAGTTCGAACACCATTTATTATGACTCCAATAAGCACCAGCAGTGGCTTCTGTGAACTGCAACATATTAGAACAACGGCTAGAAGGATGCCACTAAATATCCTAACTGAGAGTTAAGCTTCCATAAAAAATGTCAAGGGAGGACTCCTGAGTGGTTGAAACAACTGTACATCTCCAGATGCCATATTTAATTTGAGGTCTACTGGACCAAGGGCAAGGAGGAATAGAACACTCTAGTATTTTGGCCAGCCCAGGAAGAAATTTACAAGTAGAAAATGCAGTTTTTATGTTTTTTTGCTTCAAAGGAAGCCTTCAGTGAAGCATCTGAACTTTCATGCCACAAGCAAAACTTGTAAGAGGGCAAACATTTGCTAGTTTTGTTTTAGGTAGGACTGCGTTTTTACAGCTCTGCCTGTCTAACAGAGAAAGACATAAGCACTTCTGCTATCTAAGCGAGCCCTATCAAGTATAAATGCTTCCCTTTTCTTTCATGTCTAACCTTTAAGTGTGCCTTGAAGAAAAAAGAACTCTCCTCTTCTGGGATGCTAAAGGGGGAGAGAAACTATTGGAGAACTGACTAGTTTTGAGATAAAAATTTCTAACTTAGTTTTAGACAGAGTCCTTCAATAATTGGCCTGCACATTAATCAGTAATTAATTTATGTGTATTAAAACATACACTAAACAGATTTAGCACCCAATACGATGTATCTTCTGAGGCATCGAATGCCATCGACTTCCACTGAAATTGTGAGAGCTAAAAGATAGCTGGTATGTCACAGTGGGATTTGGCCTTTACTGTGTGATTACTTCAAATAATTTATAGGGCCAGCTATTAGATAACAGCATCACTCATTGAAATAGATTCACACCAATTTACATTATCTAAGGCTCTGCCCCCAAAAGTATTAAAACCTCTTTGGATAGTAACTTTTCCCCCCTTGTACTGATAAGTCTAGTGCAACTTTTCTTCATCCACAATTGATTAAGAAGGTAAGGGAGTGAGGAGAGGTTGTTACTGGGGACGTGGATTAGTCCACTGGTTTTCACCACTAGAGAATAGAGTTAATTAAAATCTCATCTTTGACTATACACAAACATTAGTTCAAGTAGTCTCTTTTCGGTAAAGCTCTCAGATACTAAAGTAATGGGCAAAGGATAGATTTGATTTGATAGTAGTCATGTATGGAAATCATCAAAAAATGCTATAAACTTGCACTATAGGTAACCTTACCTTCAAAGAAGCCTACAACTGTCATGCTTGGCAGGTCAGAATTAAAGTGCATTGGCAGAGCTGTGAGGGGAAAGCTTTTATTGCAGCTGTCCTCATTATGTCTGCCTCCAACCATTGCTATTGTTCCTTCATATTCAGAAGCAATAAATGGACTCACAGCTCATACAATTCATTGAAAACCCATGGGTTGTGTTTCCATTTCACTCACAAATTTCCTTCTGGAAGTGTTTGTTCTATGGATGTGAGAGACAAGGTAGATTAGATAATATTTTTACTGGACCAACTTTTGTTGGTTTAACAGACAAACTTTCTGGTTGTTGGAACTCATTTGAAGAGTGCATCTAAGGGTCGGCAGTTCTATCTGTTCCTCTTATTGCCCCATTTTTTCTGGACTGTTTCATGTGATATGCACATAAGGATCTCAGGAGCACCACAGCTCCTTGGAAAACTTCTGCCATAGATTTGTGTATTAGACAACAACTCGCCTCCCCCTTGCTGATAGGTGCAAGACCACCATAATGTTAAAAACACACTGCAGGCAACAGGTAAAAAATGTAAAATAAACTAAGAAAAAGGACAACCAGGGCTCAGCATAATATGTGCTACCAGTTTAGCTCAACACTGGGCCATATGGCAAGGCTGGAACGCAGGGGATGAATGTACAAAGGGGGCATAAACTCACCTATTCACTCCCCTGATCCTGGGGAATCTGCATGCAGTGGTAGTTCCCATATGCTGCATAAGAGCCACCTGAGGACTTCTCTGACTTATGCTGGCTGCTTCCAGCCCGAAGGGCCTAAGACTATAGCCAGGGATTGGTGTTGCACAGGGGAATTGTGGTCACACCTGCTTTTCTCTGTCCATGTGCACTCAGCCACCAGAAGACTGGGGTAGAGTCTCTATACTGCCTTTAAATCCACCAGAGGATTCCCCTACAATGGAGTGATCCTTGCAATGATGGGCCCCAATTCATCAATGTGTTCAAAGGTAGGCATGTGTTTAATCATAGAATCATAGAAGATTAGGGTTGGAAGAGACCTCAGGAGGTCATCTAGTCGAGCCCCCTGTTCAAAGCATGACCAACACCAACTAAATCATCCCAGTCAGGGCTTTGTCAAGCTGGGCCTTGAAAACCTCTAAGGATGGAGATTCCACCATCTTCCTAGGTAATCCATTCCAGTGCTTCACCACCCTCCTAGTGAAATAGTGTTTCCTAATATCCAACCTAGACCTCCCCCACTGCAACTTGAGACCACTGCTCCTTGTTCTGTCATCTGCCACCACTGAGAACAGCCGAGCTCCATCCTCTTTGGAACCCCCCTTCAGGTAGTTGAAAGCAGCTATCAAATCCCACCTCATTCTTCTCTTCTGCAGACTAAACAAGCCCAGTTTCCTCAGCCTCTCCTCGTAAATCATGTGCCCCAGCCCCCTGATCATTTCCGTAGCCCTCTGCTGGACTCTCTCCAATTTGTCCACATCCCTTCTGTAGTGTGTGGCCAAAAACTGGAAGCAATACTCCAGATGTGTCCTCACCAGTGCTGAATAGATGAGAATAATCACTTTCCTCGATCTGCTGGCAATGCTCCTACTAATGCAGCCCAATATGCCACTAGCCTTCTTGGCAACAAGAGCACACTGCAGACTCATAGCCAGCTTCTCATCCACTGTAATCCCCAGGTCCTTTGCTGCAGAACTGCTGCTTAGGCAGTCGGTCCCCGGCCTGTAGCAGTACATGGGATCACCTTGCTTAGTTGGGGACATGGATATGTGCCAGCTCTACCAGATTCCACTGGTGCAGTAGACCAAAGCAGCAGCACTGCATCCCAGGATGTGGCCCACTAGAAAAAAGAAAACTGCCCCACATCTTTGGTTTGGAGAATCTTGCAGATGTCCTTCCAAACTGGGCAGAAAAGACAGTCCTCACCAGAAAGGCAAAAGAAGGGAAACAAGAATTAAAGAACAAAAAAATTTAGATTAGTAAATTTGAAACATACTTGCTTGTCATCGTGCATGGTATAAATATATGGATTTAGTCTTAATAACTAAGACCTATACTTGAGAAAAGAAATTTTAATCAGGATCACATTCTTTTAGCTCTTCATAAATTACCTCTTCTTATTTTTTCTATAATCCTCTTTATTTTTTTTTAAATCCTGCTTCCATACACTTACTCAAGAGGAAAGATTTCCCTTTGTGTTTCTAATACCTACCCTTAATAGCAAAGTTGATTCAAACATATAACTCCAATAGCTCTGACTGATGAAAATATTAGCATTACAGAGAGAATATGAAATCCAGTGACTTTTAACCAATTAACAAGGTG
>NW_020664399.1:5482701-5486723 GCF_002925995.2 Terrapene triunguis | reverse complement strand
TTAACAAAACTCTCTTTTGCATAAAATAGACGTGTCAACTGATAAAAATAATGAAAGCGTCCATGTCTTTACATGCTATCAAAATGTCTGTGCTCCTTGCAGCATTGAATTCTATTAAACATTAGTCAGATGTGCGATTTAAGATATGCACAGTTATAGATTTCCTTTTTAGGCTTCAGAAAGTTACACTATATAAAAGACTAACGAGGGGCAGTTATTCTTTTCTTGTGCAACTTTGTCATCTTATTCACAGCTTCCTTTTGTTGCTGTTTGCCCTCTCCAAGGCAAAAGTCATTCATTTTTTAAACAATTTTTATTAGTGGATTAGCCTCATGACATGCACATCTTGGGCTAAAGCCTCAACTGGCATAAATCAGCATAGCACCATTAAAGTCAATAGAGTTATGCTGATTTACACCAGCTAAAGATTTAGCCCCTTATTCTTATCAAGACTCCAGGTGGGTGAGCAATTATTTATGTGGACAATAAAACCAGGAGGCCTTATTCACCACTGTGTTATTGCACTGTTGTGGTAGTGTAACTCTACTGAAATTGATGTAGCTACACCAGCATAAAACTGCAGCAGCGAATGGTAAATGTTGCTTGATATAATTTAAGTCAGCACATCTACAATAGCAGACCATACTGAACAGTTACTGTTTCTGTTCCTTTTTGCACTGACAAAACATGTTTTTTAAAAGGGTGTTCGTACCAATCACTTTCAATGGATCACATAGTTTCTTCCACTTTATTTCAATAGAACAATAGTTAATTGGAATTGGTTGGGTTAACAATCTCAAAAACCTGCTTCCCATTTATGTCTAGTAACATAGACTGATTTTTCAAAGGCTCAAAGGCAGTAGCACCCAACTCCTATTGAAAGTCACCCAGAGTTGGGTACCTAGCTCTGCCCTCTGCCATTAAAAATACCACCTTTAAAAATTAACTTTTGGTTTGAATGAAGGAAAACATACATTGCCTGCTTTTCAAATCAAAGCATTTTAATAAATAAACTAATGCTGATGTAAAATCCAATTACTTTCTGTATTTCAGCATTAGCTTTCTTTAAAACATGTTCAAATAAGTGTCTGCAAATAAATACTTTCAGATGCTACCTTTAAAATAAGAGTATTATAAAGGAACAGGAATACAGAGTGAGGGGCCACATCCTCTGCTGGTTTAAATTGGCACAGCTTTATTAATGTACATCATCTGAGGATCCTAGTACCACATAAGGAACACACACTGAGCCACATTTTCCTTTTACACCAATGACACACCACTATAACTCAGTGGAGTTCAGTGGAGTTTATTCCAGTTTAGTTGATAGGAGACTCAGGCCAAATGCCATTATAATAAGCTCAAATGGCAAGCAAAATAGTTTCTCACTTTAAAAAAAAACATAAACAGGGTACACTCCTGTACTCCATACTCCGGTTGCTTCAGTAGGAGCTTGAGTTACAAGGAAATTAAGATCAGTCCAATAAAATGCTAACGTATATAATCCTAGTCTTTTTCAAAATATATATTATAAAGAATATAGACTCAAGATCAATGGCTGGGGCCCAAAATCTCTCAAAGAAGTCATAAAGCTCTGGGCTATGGCTGATAACTCCTCTCCTCTGCCACAATAGAACTTTGGGTGAAGCTCATCTGTGCAGGAGACAGAGCTTTCTCAGAGGCCAATTGTATAGGACTATTCATTTCATTAAAATTAAGCACATACTGACTTGTTTTGCTGGATTGGAGCCGTAGATTATAATCAACCTCGATCCAGATTTGAGGTTCAAAATTTCAGTGGTATTTGGATCTGAGGTTTCCATTCAGGCCCAACATGGGCGGAGGGTATAATAGGCCAGGGGAGGCTCTGCCTCCTCTGGTGCTGTGGCTGTTGCCAAATGTCCGGTTGTGGGTTTGGTGGGGAAAGTTTTTGCTTTATTATGCCCTGTGCAGGTTCCGGGGCAGCTGAGGAGACAGTATGTGCTATTCAGCTTCCTGGGTTCATCAGTAATCTCTCTGGAGTCTAGAGAGATTTGGGGCATATCAAAAGCTCAGGTTCTTCTTTGGGAAGAGATGCTGTCACACTGTGGCTTTTCCTGGACAGCTTGGAGTCTGGGGAGGAGAAGGGAGGGGAGGTGCAGCACAGCTGTGGCTGGGCCACAGCTCCTCTGGGCAAGTGTGTGGGGGTGGGGAGGCTCAAGGCTCCTCTGGGCAGGTGTGTGGGGGCTCAGCCAGGGCTCCTCTGGGCAGGTGCAGGGGGGTGGGGTTCTCAGTGCCCAGGCCTCTGGCCAGCCCGGGGCTCCTCCGACCAAGAGGGGAGCTCATTGCTTTGGCTGCGGGGGGACAGGAGTCTCGGGGCTCCAGCCCGGGGGAAGTGGGGAAGGGGCAGAGCTATGGGCTAGCCTTCCCAAAGGGGCTCTACTTGTTGCCCATGAGGCCCAACACTGTAGATGCCCTAAAAAATGTCTTCGTTCTAAAAATAAAGGATAAAGGTACGTGGGTTGGTATTGAATGGATTAGGTATTTAATCCAAACTAATTTACACCCTTAATTGTTATTGACTTTGTGCCTTTAAAAAAAATCAATTACAAAGAAAATTGGTAGGCTTGCCATCTATGAGGTAGCCATAGGCAGTGTTTGCTGTCTGTCATCTTCATTCCAAGCGTGTTGGACATAGGCAATTTTTCATTAACATGTCCAAGGGAAAGAGAATGAGAGAAAAAATGCTAATGGAAAGTTGCCTAACATGATTATTTATTGTCTTGGGCCTCATGACACAATTACCCCAATTTCGGTGACTTGGTCCTCTTGTTTTCCTAGCTTTTTACTCATTTTACTCATTTTCAGGTGCATCATCTTGTGGTTGTTGGAAGCAACTTCATCACTGAGGCAAAGGAAAGTAAAATGTTTTTCAGCTGCTAAACTCAACATCAACTGTTGTGAGAACCTGCCTTTTTGCAAGTGACTTTTAATGAGAAAAATAAACCCAAAAGATTTGATTTGCCAAAGTGGATTTAAACAGGGTTTTAAACATTCCTTTGTTCATTTCTTAATAGCAGTTGGCTGTTTGTGCATTGCAGGTGCAGACCTCTGCCTAGAGCTGGCTCTCATTTGCTGGAACATATTTCTGAACCAAATAACACTTGCCAGCGTAGCTTCTGGAAAGAAAGTACTCCTCTTTGTTCTCTATGTGCTTCAGAGTGACAGTTGCACACTGTTGCAGTCATAGGGGTCTGGCACAAGAGGAAAACAATAGCCTGCTGCTACCACAGGCTAGCAGCCAAAATGCTTTGTGCAAGCTAGCATTCACACCAGCTGTCAGAGAAGGACCTGCTCTCAGTTCAGCCAGAGGCTAATCACAAATAGAAATCCATTCCCTAACTCAATGAGCTCAGGCCACTGCCCTTTAATAAAATATTGGTATGATTAAGATAATTTATTTTTCCTTCTGGAATATGGCAGGAACCACTGAAAGCAATAGTTAGAACCAAAAAGAACAGAAGTGCTGGGGTTTTAAGCATGTTCTACTGTGGGGGAAGAATCTTTAGTTATAGTTTCCATGTTGGCCATATTGGTTTTTAACTATTTGTTTTTAGCCTCCAGGTTGGAAGACCATCTTCATGCCCACTTTTGGCACCTTTTCTAAAAAGTGCGGGGGAAAAGGGAAGGTCACCTGACTAAAATCTGCCCAGCAACAGCAAGGTTCTTTAAGGGGCATTTACCTTGTTATATTTCCCGAAGTGTCTCTGTAAGGACTCTTGGGTTCTGGCTTCAAGCCAATTCTATCTGTTGACAGCCGAGTTTGTTTTATTATTAATAGTTAAGTTGGGGGTCCTTATTAGCTGTACACTTGTATTTTGTTAGATAAACTTGCCTGTTTGCACCTCACTATTCAGTCACGTCTCCCATTACTAACTAAGCAGGCTGGTAACTACATATGGGTGGGGGCAGAGAACCTGAGCTCGTGGCCTTCTGACACACACACACACACACACACACACACACACACACACACACACACA
>NW_020664399.1:5456752-5482691 GCF_002925995.2 Terrapene triunguis | reverse complement strand
ACACACACACACACACACACACACACACACACACACACACACACACACAGAGTCTAGGGCTGACTGATTCGGTCCTTGCCCCAACAGTTTATGGCGACCGCGGCAGGACCCCCTTCTCTTTAGTTAGCATTTTATTTGATTGTTTTTTCTCGGTTTTGTCAACAACAAGCAGCTCAGTAAGTTGTGTGGTTAGGGAACCATCTCCATGGGTACCGGAACGGTGACAATTGGTGGGTTAGCCTGTGTGCCCGCAGTGTGTGCTGGTGTTTCCCGCAAGGGTGCCATTGCACCATCAGCTCCCTGCCTAGTGGCAACTAGGAGGAGCCACTGGCCTTGACTACCTATTTTACCCCCGCCAGGCCGGAGTCAAGGAGGGGCTAGTCTCTAGACAGTGAGTGAAGGATCGGCCTCCTTCAGTGGGCCCAAACAGTGTGGGTACTGTCAGTTTGAGTTGCTGCTTGCCTGCACTTCCAGGCCACTAGGTCAGAAAGCAAGCAGACAGTCTGAGGCAGCAAAGCCTAACCTAGGCCATGGTATGTGGCAATGCCCAGTTCCAGGTTGAGGCTGAGCCTGGATTGCAGATAAATAGCGGCTTTTACTCAGATCGAGCAGGTTGTACCCTGCCTCGACATAGCGGACAGAGCCCTGTTCTACGTAAATAGCCAAGCTGATATTGAGGTACTCCTCAGCCAGTACTGAGAGCCACCAGGTACCTGCAAGTTCTTGTAACCTTCAGGGCTACAGCAAAGAGGCCTAGTGGTCTCAGGTCCTGGTTGGTCAGCCAAGCTATCACAGACCAACATGTGCACCTGGATCATTGGAGAAGCCGGGCGGTTACCGGTACAAAATAAAAATTCCATTGTATACTGTGTGGAGTTATTTGGAAAAGGGAAAAGCCCTTGGGCGGGAGGGCTGATCAAGGGGTGCAAAGCTTATTCTACCCTTGTAAAGTGTTGGGAGAGGTTTGTGCAGGGAAAGCCTGCTCCCAACAAAAAGTAAAAGAAGTGGGCTCTGATTTACGGGTTACACATCATGGCCAGGGAGCTCCAAGAGGTCTGCTGCTCCCAGGCAGATAGGATAGCCCAGTTACAGCAGCAAATTGGAGCCATGGATGCTGAACTAGAGAAGTTTCAGGGTCGGGTAGAGGGGTTGGAAGCCCAGAATGATGGGTATCTCGCCCAGGTTAGTCATTTGAATTTACAGGTCCAAGACCTGATGGACACTTTAACCAAACGAGATAAAGAACTCCATCAGGCTGCCGTTAAACAGGAGGAGGCTCAAGCGGCGATCTGGAAGCTAATGAAGGAGCTCGGGCCTAGCCAGACCAAAGAAAGTGAGCACTCTGATTGTTGGCGGGAACTCCAGAGGCTCCAGTCTAAGCTGATGCAGACTCGGGAGCTTCTGAGAGGAGCCTGCAGAGACACCCTGCATAAGGACTCTGAAGAATCAGACAGCTCTTCCAGTTCCAATGACCCCAAAATGGAAAAGCTCCATCGACCAGCTAGTCTACATAGAGTTAAAAGGGTGGAAGAGAAAAAACAACCATCTGCCCCACCTGAACTCAGTCCACCAGCATTTAAGGGCTTGCCTATTGCACCAATAACCACCACGGTGGTGAGTTATGGGCCAGGGTCTGCAAGGCCAATAGAAACATGCCACAAAGTAAAATTGTATACACCTGAGCAAGCCCATGCGACTAGGAAAGCCCTCAGCCCTTTAACCAGGGATGCTGTTTTGGACTGGCTAGCCAAGTATGTGCCTTTCCAGGTGTAGGAGGTGAGGATATAGCTGACTTGGTAGTGTATGTCCAATGAAGAATTTGGTGCCTTGCCCATACACCTGCAAGAGGGGGATGTAAGCAACTCCTTGCAGCTGTATGAGGGCATTTTGAAATTTTACTACCCTCACCAAAACCTCATTGGCAAACATTACTCCAAGAGACAATGCCCCCAGTGAGAGGTCGGAGAAGTATCTAGGCTGGAAAAAGCTTTTATATTGGTTGGTCGATGCCCCCTCCTGCGATACAGAGTTCTGGGAAGCAGTTCTCCGGGGTTTGACACCAACCCTCAGGATAGCTCTTGGTCGATTGGACCCTCAGAACATCTCCCTTGAGAACTAGAAGACTGCCTGCGGGAAGCCCACGAAATCCAGCGAGAGGCCTTTCCGGTGCCTGGAGCTAAGAAAAAGGTGGCCACAGTAACAGACAAAGGTAACAGAAGCAAGGAGTCACCCAAGACCAAGAGGCACCAGCAAGAGGGCAGAAGATCCCCGCCGCAACAGAGAAACTGAAGATCTCCAGACCAGCAAAGAAAAGGCAATCACTTCGATGGCCAAGATAGGGAGGAGCAAAAGACATTTCGGAATGGCATATGGAAGAGACTTTTGCAATATGAAACTAGGGAACCCATAGACCACCATCCCACAGAGGAGCTGTTACAGAAGCTGGCCCACCACTGGGAGAATAACATGAGGGGGAAAGGAGTCCAGGAGAGCTGGCTGTATTTTAAAGAATTCTTATTGAGGTTGCAGGAAAAAAACATCCCAATGTGTAGAAAGAACAGTAAATATGGCAGGCGACCAGCTTGGCTTAACAGCGAAATCCTTGCTGATCTTAAACGCAAAAAAGAAGCTTGCAAGAAGTGCAAGATTGGACAAATGACCAGGGAGGAGTATAAAAATATTGCTCAGGCATGCAGGAGTGAAATCAGGAAGGCCAAATCACACGTGGAGTTGTAGCTAGCAAGAGATGTTAAGAGTAACAGGAAGGATTTCTTCAGGTATGTTAGCAACAAGAAGAAAGTCAAGGAAAGTGTGGGCTCCTTACTGAATGAGGGAGGCAACCTAGTGACCGAGGATGTGGAAAAAGCTAATGTACTCAATGATTTTTTTGCCTCTGTCTTCACAAACAAGGTCAGCTCCCAGACTGCTGCACTGGGAAGCACAGTATGGGGAGAAGGTGACCAGCCCTCTGTGGAGAAAGAAGTGGTTCGGGACTATTTAGAAAAACTGAACGAGCACAAGTCCATGGGGTCAGATGCGCTGCATCCGAGGGTGCTAAAGGAGTTGGCGGATGTGATTGCAGAGACATTGGCCATTATCTTTGAAAACTCATGGCGATCGGGGGAGGTCCCGGATGACTGGAAAAAGGCTAATGTAGTGCCCATCTTTAAAAAAGGGAAGAAGGAGGATCCAGGGAACTACAGGCCAGTCAGCCTCACCTCAGTCCCTGGAAAAATCATGGAGCAGGTTCTCAAGGAATCAATTCTGAAGCACTTAGAGGAGAGGAAAGTGATCAGGAATAGTCAGTATAGATTCACCAAGGGCAAGTCATGCCTGACTAAACTAACTGCCTTCTATGAGGAGATAACTGGCTCTGTGGTTGAGGGGAAAGCAGTGGATGTGTTATACCTTGACTTTAGCAAAGCTTTTGATATAGTCTCCCACAGTATTCTTGCTGCCAAGTTAAAGAAGTATGGGCTGGATGAATGGACTATAAGGTGGATAAAAAGCTGGCTAGATCGTCGGGCTCAATGGGTAGTGATCAACGGCTCCATGTCTACTTGGCAGCCGGTTTCAAGTGGAGTGCCCCAAAGGTCGGTCCTGGGGACGGTTTTGTTCAATATCTTCATTAGTGATCTGGAGGATGGCGTGGACTGCACTCTCAGCAAGTTTGCAGATGACACTAAACAGGGAGGAGTGGTAGATACGCTGAAGGGTAGGGATAGGATACAGAGGGACCTAGACAAATTAGAGGATTGGGCCAAAAGAAACCTGATGAGGTTCAACAAGGACAAGTGCAGAGTCCTGCACTTAGGACGGAAGAATCCCATTCACTATTACAGACTAGGGACCGAATGGCTAGGAAGCAGTTCTGCAGAAAAGGACCTAGGGGTTACAGTGGACGAGAAGCTGGATATGAGTCAACAGTGTGCCCTTGTTGCCAAGAAGGCTAACGGCATTTTGGGCTGTATAAGTAGGGGCATTGCCAGCAGATCGAGGGGCGTGATCATTCCCCTCTATTCGACATTGGTGAGGCCTCATCTGGAGACCTGTGTCCAGTTTTGGGCCCCACACTACAAGAAGGATGTGGAAAAATTGGAAAGAGTCCAGCGGAGGGCAACAAAAATGATTAGTGGGCAGGAGCACATGACTTATGAGGAGAGGCTGAGGGAACTGGGATTGTTTAGTCTGCAGAAGAGAAGAATGAGGGGGGATTTGATAGCTGCTTTCAACTACCTGAAAGGGGGTTCCAAAGGGGATGGATCTAGACTGTTCTCAGTTACCTGATGACAGAACAAGGAGTAATGGTCTCAAGTTGCAGTGGGGGAGGTTTAGGTTGGATATTAGGAAAAACTTTTTCACTAGGAGGGTGGTGAAGCACTGGAATGGGTTACCTAGGGAGGTTGTAGAATCTTCTTCCTTAGAGATTTTTAAGGTCAGGCTTGACAAAGCCCTGGCTGGGATGATTTAGTTGGGAATTGGTCCTGCTTTGAGCAGGGGGTTGGACTAGATGACAGCCTGAGGTCCCTTCCAACCATGATATTCTATGATTCTATGACCACAAGAGGAGCCATCAGCTCTAAGAGAAATCCTCAAATTTATTATGATGGGGCCAAACTTCCCCTTTTCCCCCACCTATGGCACCCATAGAAAATGATAATTGGGGAAGACCCTCAACATCGGTTACCATCAAGGCAGAGTTTGTACAATTAAAGCAAAGAATGCTCATCGACACAGGTGCCACTGTATCTTTAATCTGTATGGATGGCTCACCAGAAGCAAATTGCATCCCCACCACTAACTCTAAGGTATTGGAGGGATTCAGTGGAGGAGAATGCGTAGTTCCCTTCGCTGAACCAATGACCTGCTACATCCACATTATTGTTGCCATGGCATCCTTTGGTCTCCAATCTTTAGGGTGACAGGAACTCTTTGGGATTAATTTAATCTCTGAGTTAATGCTGACTGTGGACCTGCCAAATAGACAGCTTGTTCAGAACATCAATAACAAGCAGTGGGAGATCATCCCAACTTCTCACTGAGTGGCTGCGATCAAGGAACCTGAAGAGCTGAAACTTCCAGAATGGAATGCTGATGTGGCCCAGATAGCTCTAAAACACCTAGAAGTGTTTGCTGGGAGAAATCTCCAATGTGGCAGAAGATCCACCAAAGTTTGGGTAGATGTTCCCGATCCTAAGCCAATAGGTATCCAGCAGCTGCCAAAAAGGGTATTGAAGATACCATCAAATCCGTGCTCCAACAAGAGGTGCTAGTAACAACAGAGAACCCATGTAATTCACCAATCTGGCCAGCCATCAAGGTAGATGGAAGAACGTGGCGCCTCACGATTGACTACTGACAGCTAAACAGAGTCACACCCGGGATGGCCCCTGTAGTTGTGAAATTTAATGAGGTGATGGCAGCAATTGCTACAGGAACGAGTTCGTTCAGAGTCTTAGACTTGTCTAACACACGCTTTTCTATCCCTCTGCACCCTTCCTCCCAACACAAATTCGCCTTTATCTACAGAGAGCAGCAGTTCACTTTCACGCGTGTACCACAAGGCCTACACAACACCCCGTCAATTTGCCACAAACAAGTTTCTAAAATGTCGGACTCTCTGGAGGATAAGCAGCATATTCTTAGTTATATGGATGACATTCTGGTGTTCACCTCTAACTGAGAAGAAAGCCTCCGCATACTAGATGTCATCCTGAACCGTATAAAGACCACGGGTTTTGTCATCAACCCTATAAAGACACAGTTAGTCTCACCAGAAGTTACCTATCTAGGAATCCACCTTGGACAGGCAAGAGACCAGACACTCAACGTGTAAGCCTGATATGTAAGCTCTCTGTACCACAGGACATTTCAGGACTTAGATCATTCCTGGGCTTAACGGATTTCTCTAGGGAGTTTATTGAAGGCTTCGCCAAGTTAGCCAAACCACTGTATTCTCTGCTCAAAAAGGGGCAAGAACGGAAATGGACCAGTGAACAGTAGCAAGCCTTCTCTGCTCTAAAGCAGGCTCTTGCCTCTGCACCTGCACTAGCCTATCCAAGACCTGAGGAGTTGTTCTACCTTCAGCTGGCAATGACTGACAAAGCCATTAGTGCAGTATTGTTACAGGAACATGGAACTGGCCTACGTCCTATTGCCTATGGTTCTAGGATTTTGAGTGAGGTGGAGTGCCAGTTTAGCCCATGTGAAAGAGAGGTCCTGGCCCTTGTGTGGGCTATTGGACACTGAGAATATATTATCGGAATGGCCCTAGTGGTCCTCAGAACCACACAGACACCTGTAAGATATGTTCTCTCAGGCAGGATTAACGAAGGCAGAATATCTAGCCCCAGGCTGGTCTCCTGGACTCTTAGCCTCTTAAACAGGAACCTAAAGGTGGAGAAGGTACCACAGGTAGCATTTTTGTCATATGCCTTGCTGATGGAGGTGCAAGATCATGTTTGTCCACTCCCGATTCCTGAGACCAATCTCATCAAATCACCTTTCAAGCTGGAAGGTAGTTACCAGGAAGTTAAGGAACAAGGCCTCACCATATGGGTGATGGACAGTAGTTGTTTTCATAAAGATGGAAATCCCCAGGTAGGTTATGCTGCCTTCCAACCAGAGACTCAGCAAACTCTTCAGGGGACTGTGAGACCCTTCTCTGCTCAGGCAGCAGAAGTGGTAGCTGTCCTGGCGGTGTTATTAACTGAAGACCCAAAGGCTAACATATGCATATGCTCAGACTCAGATTGGGTTATCCAAGCTCTGTGTGAATGGATGATAATCTGGAAACAATTAAATATGAGTTCGGCAGATAGTCACCCTATAGTGCGCGCCAAATACCCGATACACATGTGGGAATTAGCCATTGATTGAACAGGCAGTACTCATCTGCTGAAGGTAAAAGCCCACAGTGTTTCCGCTGCGATCTCTTTACTGAATAACCAGGTTGACCAGCTTGCAAAAAGAGCAACTCTGATGGGAGAGGAACACTTTTGGACACACTCAGACAGCAAAGTAGCCAAGACAGAAGACAACCCTGTGGACCTATTGGCTCAACCAGACATTAAGGAACTGCAAGCAAGGGACAAGGAGATTCAAGTACTGTTACAAAAAGGAGAACATTGGGAATATCAAGTAGTTAAGGACAAGCATGGCATCATAATGGCACTCAGAAAAGATATCCAGGATCTGTCACCTGTCTTTCTGTTACCTGCTGCCTACACTGTGAATTGATCAATATGGCACATAGCCAGGGTGATTTTGGTCCTGAGAAAACTGTAAAAAGAATAACTATGGTGGCTTGGTGGCCAAGCATCATGCAGAATGTAAACAACGACATCAACAACTTCATTGCTTGCCCTGAAAACAATCCTGATGAAAGGGTAGTGAAGGGATCCATGTGACTCCAGCCCATTGGTGGTCTATGGTTTCACATCCTAATAGACTACACTGGTCCCCTACTGACTACTGCTCGAGGTCATAAGTATTGGTTGGTGATCATCGATGCATTCACCAAATGGGTGGAGGCATACCCCACCAGGTCCAATGCAGCTGCTACAACTGCCAAAGTGCTCTTAGAGGAAACTTTTTCAAGGTTCAGGATACCTGAAATGATGGATTCAGATCAAGGGCCCCATTTCAGAGGCAAAGTCACCAAAGTCCTGTGCCAGGTATTAGGGATCCACCAGAGATTATACATTGCGGCACACCTGCAAAGCTGCGGTCTGATGAAGCAGACGAACCCTAAAAACTGCCTTGAGAAAAATAGTCAGCCAAGGCAAAGCCTGGGACAGAAAACTCCCTTTGGTTCTCATGTCCCTAAGATCATCTATCGCATCCCATGGGTTCAGCCCCACAAGGCCATGACTGGAATGCCAATGCGCCTACCCGAACACTGTTGGGTTGGAAGTCTCCCGCTGGATGAGTACCAGCCTCAGTTACACATTGTTCAACTTATAAGGAAGATCTTACAGGACATTAGCAATATCCAACATCAGGTGGCAAAGCCAATATCAGATCTATGGATAGAAGGCTAGGAGACTTCTTCAAGCCCAAGGAACGGGAGGTTGGGGAGAAGGTATTGTACAAATATTATTCAGAAAAGGGACCTACCTTCAGCCCCAGATGGATAGGACCGGATGTCATTACTAATAAGGCTAGTCCTGTAGTTTATGAACTGGAAATTAAGGGCAACAAGGGAGGAAAACCCAAACTTAAGTGATTTCATTCAGGTCAAATAAAGGAATGGAAGGGAGGTTAAGCTAATGTCCATACTGTTATAAAAGAAAGTAATTGTTGTCTCTTTCTGTTCTGTATCAAGGAGTCAAGAATCAACAATGTCCTTACGAGGTTAATGTGTCTTATAAATAAATGTCTTAAGATTTCTATATATGAGGGTGACCATTACTATTGTACCATGAAGTCAGTGATGAATATCAGAGGTCTACAACCTAGTGAGCCAAAGGTATGGGGCATCACTTTTAGATCTGCAGTAGCAGATGTTGTTGGTCCTGTCTCAATATTTGGGTACAAAAGAGATGATAACTGTATCCTCCAATGGAAGGAGGAGCAGGGAGAAAGAGCCAATTTAATTTTGGTATCATTCGACTGTGTTCTGTCGAATAAAGAAATATTGCCCCTGGGTAAAGTGTCCAAATTGGCAAAGAGCTGCATTTGGGAGCCCCATGACCTTCGAGTCACTAGTTGCACAGGAGGTCTAGTGTAAAAGAGTCCTCTTAAGTGTGCATGTATCTCATCTAACCTGGTGGGTAGGGCCAAAGAAGGGATATTTGGTGTTAAGGTGTATTCTGATGTCCAATTCTATATGCCCTCACAGAGAATGAGATTGCATATCCCTTCTCAGCAATATTTAATCAGTTTAAAGTGTGAAAATGTTCCTCGCCAATATTGTAACTTGACTGGCAATGTAAATAGTTTTTGTTAATTAAATAGGCCATTTGTAAATAAGGTCAGCTGCCAGGGAGAGTTAAGTATTTCTGTGACCAGTAATGATACAGGGGTCTGGACTCTTGTTTGGGGCAAGGCAACAAATACAGGTGCATGTAATCCCCAAACCTTATGTTAGCCATATAGGCCCTGTAGTCATTAAGGAAGACCTGAAATGTATGATGGTAGTTCATCCCAGTTATGCCTTAAGAAAGATCACAGTGGACATGCAAGTCCTAGTAAAGCATATACAACCTGCATGTACCCTGTTTACTCAAGCGCTTGTAATGGGATGGAACTCCTGGATCAGCAGTGCACAACTTAGATATGCCAAGCAGAAAAGATGTCTTACTGCAATGGTGTTACATGGAGTTGGAACAGGTTTAGCAGTAGTTAATGCCCTCAGTTCAGGTACTCTAACTCAGCGTATCAGTAACATAGGGCATGAGCTAGCATCACTGAACCAACCTTTAACAGAGTCACTTAACAAAATTGTAGAGTTTAACTATGATGTAATCACTACTCTGCAATCATGGTATAAAGCTCAAGACCAGGATTTTCAAAGAGTCATAGAAGCCATGGATGCCATTCAGTATAACACTTCATGAGCACTGACCTGCACCCAGGTGCAAATGTGGCTCCAAATTGTAATTGGAGGCATCATAAGAACAGAGTTCCAGGGCAGCATCCCTGTGTTAAAAGACATGTCTCCTTTTGAGAGGAACTACCGCTTGTTGTGGAAACTGTTAAGTTTGAATTAAGATATAGATGCTCACAAGATCGAAACCTACATACTCACCATTGCTAACAGCACTATAGATTGAATATACCCTCTGATTGCCCTGGGAATTAACATTAATCACACAGTAATGACCCCCATTAATCTGCCAAGATGGGTAATAAAAAACCACAAGGAGAATTATGGTATAGATACAACCCCATGTATACGTGAAGCAAACACTGGATATGTTTGCTCAAGTGAAATATATCAAGGACCTCACATATGCCTTTTGCCTTCATCTATGCTATGTCATTACAACCTGCAACCTAGGACAAGACACCAATCAGAGTTGGTACTAATTAATAATCACTGTTTGTGTCAGAAGTTCCTGTGATCAGTTCATTGATAATTTCTTTTACCCAATTATTAATGATCCCCATATAAATCTGTGCTTATCCTTTGTGTTGTATTTAAAGGGATGTGATATCAGCTTTATCTCTGAAAAAATGAATACCGAGGATGTAAGGTCAGCCTATAATCTGTACCAGCATGTAGACCCCATTAGTCTGGGTGCTAACCTTAGCATGCTAAGACAATTAGTAAAGCATCCAAACTTGGAGCAACGTGTAAAGGAGCTTGTGGAACAAGGTAAAAATACTATGAAAACTATTGGGTTGTAATTCCACAACCCAAACTGAAAAGACCTTAAAAAGAGTGCTCCAATCCTCCAAATTTGCACACTGGTGGGAATCACTTTTTGTAAGTCTTGCTGAAATGAATCATGAATGGCAAATCCTAATACATCTGTTTGTTATTGTTTTGGTAGTTCAATTTGTAACCACTGTATCCATCATTGTGACCATCTACTGGGTGAAGGTAAAAATTAGGGGTGTTACCAATCAAGGCATACATAGCTATGCACCACCAGCTTAAATCAGGTGCGGCAACTAAAGGTACCCATGGCAGCTCATTGTCAACGAGGGGATATGTTGGGGAAGAATCTTTAGTTAGGGTTTCCATGTTGGCCATATTGGTTTTTAACTTGTTGCTTTTGGCCTCCATGTTGGGAGACCAAGTTTGGCACCTTTAATAAAAAAGTGCGGGGGAAAAGAGAAGGTCACCTAACTAAAATCTGCCCAGCAACAGTAAGGTTATTTAATGGGCATTCACCTGCCCCTCAGGGCTATTTGTCACTTGTCTGCCAGAGACAGTAGCTGGGCTGTGACCTCTTCAGGCAGCTGAGGGATGGTCCTGTAAGGTTATTGGCCCACGGGCTGTCAGAAGCAGTAGCCAGGCTGCTATCCTTACTACTGCGGTGCTTGAAGGTCGGTTCTCTCCAGCCAGAGAGGTGTGTCTGGTACGACCAGGAGGTAGTAGTAGCGGCCCAGTAACCTACATAGAGCACAGCTGCCAGGGTAGAGCTAGAACAGATCAGGGTTGCAGGCAGGATCTGATTATATCTGGTTCTTCGGATCATACTCACACTCACCTGTAACATCACTTGATTTGTCCGCATTCGCCATACACGACAATGAGTCAAGAGCAGAAGAATGGAAGACAGAAGACAAGCCATCATCTATTTACTGAGGTTCCTGAGTGCCTGGTCCTGAAATCCTGGTCCTGCATCCTGTCATCCTGTTGCGAGTCCTGTGTCTGATTCCTGATCCCTGTGGCATCCACCTACCTGCTTCTCCTACCATTGAGATATGGATGTGTGATTAAGTTTGTTTCTTGTTATATTTCCCTAGTGTCTCTGTAAGGACTTTTGGGTTCTGGCTTCAAGCCAATTCTATCTGTTGACAGCCGAGTTTGATTTATTATTGATAGTTAAGTTGGGGGTCCTTATTATCTGTACACCTGTGTTTTGTTAAATAAACTTGCCTGTTTGCACTTCACTATTCAGTCACGTCTCCCATTACTAACTAAGCAGGCCAGTGACTAGATATGGGTGGGGGAAGAGAACCTGAGCTTGGGGCCTTCTGATACACACACACACACACACACAGTCTAGGGCTGACTGATTTGGTCCTTTCCCCAACACTACTGACCCCTCTGAATTCCTGCCCAGTGGAGCAGGGGGAAAAGAACTGAGATCACAAAATGGAAGAAGAGCAAGACTGTAGAGTTTGAGCACAGACAGAAACTGGGATGGAGGGAAGGCCCATTCAGAGGATAACTTATCAGAACCTCTTCACACCGTTAAAAATACTATTTAAATACTGCTTTCTTCATCCCCTTCTTATAACCAGTTCTCTTAAATAGCTGAAGGAAAGGGAATCCCTTGAGTCTTATTTCAAAATCACATCTCAGGGTGAAGCTAGCAACCATAATAAAGGGCAAATAAGAAAGGATATGCAATGGAAATTGTGCATTTCTATTGTGGAGAGACAACTGGGAAATAGACACCTTCTGGAACACCACTGGACACTGTCAGCTGAATTCACAAAAAGGACTTATATGCCTAACTGTCTCTTTAGGTGACTAAATCCCCAAATCAGGCTCTACTGGGATTCACAAAACAACCATCGCCAAATCCTGTAGGAACCTAGAATGACTCAGCTCTTAACTTTTTTGCAGTAAAAGTTGCCTATGCACCTATTGTTATGCTCTGATGCAGCAAACCCAAAACACAAGGAAATCAAAGCAGGACATGCAGGTAGGTGGTCAATCAAAGCATGCAATAACCATGATCCAGTTAAGTCAGCAACAGTCCATACAAACCATAATAACAACAGTCCAAATGGTATGTGGCAGGAGGACCTAACTACACACACCTAACGCTATGTACACACACACACAGAGGAACTGGAAAACTGAGTTCTGGGAGCAGGAACCAGGAAACAAACAAGAACAAGAAGAGGGAACAGGAAACAATAAGTAGGAAGGCAATACACGTACACACCAGTCATTACAGTTTCCTTTTCTCTTCCTTTACTCTTCAGAGGTAGCTTACCAGAAGCACCAAGGGATTCTGAGGACGAAGGCTGTACCTCTGATTCAGCTGAGGGTGTGGATGCTGTTACTGTCATACAACTTCCCCAATTAGCCACATGACATCATAATTGGCAGAAAGAGTGTCTGCTTTCCTATCTGTTCCCCTTTCAGTAGACAGTATATCTTGCTGGTAATAAACACAGTTGCCACTCTCCCTACTCTGCAACCCACAAGATCACTCCACTAGTATCAAAAATATTTCCAGATCCTCACTTAACATACACTGCTTGTCCCAGACAGAACATGGAGTATTGCATGGATACACTTGTTGAAACTCACATATTTCCTGGTCAGATCAGTCAGCTTTGAGGATAGTGAAGGGGTGGGATGAACCTTTCCCCTCAGCATAGACAACTTGGTCATCATAGGTTGGCAGAAGAGCCGATAGAACAGGGTTTTTCAAGTACTTCCATGAGGTGTATTCCGAATATCATGTAAAGCACAACTCAAAGCAATAAGGAAGGGTGTATCTCAATGTTCCTCCACTATGCAAGCTACCTGCTTCTTCAGAGTCCCACGCAGTCTCTCCACTATCCCATTTCCTTGAAGATGGTACACAGCAGTTTCAAGAGGACAGAAGGAGCAGCAGTTCTATGTGTTGTGCAAACTGAGCATGCCTTCACATGATGCTCAGTGTCTGAGCCCTGACCCTGGTTCTGGCCACCAAGCATAACTACTCAGAAGTTCCTTCATCTTCATAACTGTCAAATGTCCTCCATGAGCGACATCCAGGACTGTTTGTTGCATTGCTGCTAGAACTATCACCCAGGCTCCTCTGCATAAGATATGATGAATAGCATGTCTGCACCGTGATCTCAAAAAAAATTTTGTATAATGTAGACGTTTTCATAAGGATTGGGTCTGTCTAATCTGCTTGCACAGAACATACCAGCTTGCACAGTTCAGCATCTTAAAGAGTGGCATCAGCAGTCTGCCCTAAGCCAGTTGGCATATCTTTCAGTAAAAAGCATTCAGTGTACTCTGCCGTTTCTGCATATGAGAGTGCCAACCCAGCAGAATTTCTCGAAAGAGCATGCACAAGCAAATTACGTCTTACTTTGCTATGTACTAAATTAAAGGCATACTGCTGCAATTGAATAATCTACCACTGCAGCCTCACACTCAATAGATCAATGGCTTTATGACTGAGGCCCAAAATAGGCAAATGATCTGTTTCTAATGTAAAATGTCTTCCCGCTAAGTAGACTTTGAAGAGTACAATAGCAAAACCCATTGCCAAGCTGGCAATAATGGGAATAATGTGGTTTTGTCACGGTGAAAGTATGAATGCAAGTATAACAGGACACCCCTTCTGGAGCAGACCTGCACCCCTGCCTCAATTGTATGCATCAATCTGAATCATTACAGGTTTCCTTAGATGAAAATAAGCATGGGATTGGATCTGATGGAAGGCTTCATGCAGGATTTCAAAACCCTACTTTGTCCAAACCAACTGGCCTTGGCCCTGGTTAAATCCAACAGTGGTTTGACAAGGGTCTAAAATGGGGCAGGGCATGCTCATCTATGTATTGAGCTAGGCCAAGGAATGATACAAAGCAGCAGACCCTCGGTAACTTTGCAATCCCAACTCTATGTGCACACATACATACAGAGTTCAGGGAGCAGGAACCAGGAAACAAACAAGAACAGGAAGAGGGAGCAGGAAGGCATCAATACACCTATCATCACACCTATGTTTGTGCCTCTGCCCATGTGCACTGCAGCCACTCAGCAGGGGTCCAGATGCCTAGGCCCCAGAGCAATGCACAACTCCACCTAACTCACCTGCAGGGTCTAATTTGGTAACTATGCTTAAAACTCACCTACAAGATTGGCCCCCTCTAGATAAGCATACACAAAACAGCCTCTGCAAGGGAGACAGCAGCCCTCCCTCATAACTTTTAGCACAGAGGTTAGAGCTGAGATGTGGGAGACACTGGTTTAAGTCCTCCTCCTCCACCATAGAATCATAGAATCATAGAATATCAGGGTTGGAAGGGACCTCAGGAGGTCATCTAGTCCAACCCCCTGCTCAAAGCAGGACCAATTCCCAACTAAATCATCCCAGCCAGGGCTTTGTCAAGCCGGGCCTTAAAAACCTCCAAGGAAGGAGACTCCACCACCTCCCTAGGTAACGCATTCCAGTGCTTCACCACCCTCCTAGTGAAATAGTGTTTCCTAATATCCAACCTAGACCTCCCCCACTGCAACTTGAGACCATTGCTCCTTGTTCTGTCATCTGCCACCATTGAGAACAGCCGAGTTCCATCCTCTTTGGAACCCCCCTTCAGGTAGTTGTAGGCTGCTATCAAATCCCCCCTCATTCTTCTCTTCTGGAGACTAAACAATCCCAGTTCCCTCAGCCTCTCCTCATAAGTCATGCACTCCAGACCCCTAATCATTTTTGTTGCCCTCCGCAGGACTCTTTCCAATTTTTCCACATCCTTCTTGTAGTGTGGGGCCCAAAACTGGACACAGTACTCCAGATGAGGCCTCACCAATGTTGAATAAAGGGGAATGATCACGTCCCTCAATCTGCTGGCAATGCCCCTACTTATACAGCCCGAAATGCCGTTAGCCTTCTTGGCAACAAGAGCACACTGTTGACTCATATCCAGCTTCTCGTCCACTGTGACCCCTAGGTCCTTTTCTGCAGAACTGCTACCTAGCCATTCGGTCCCTAGTCTGTAGCTGTGCATGGCATTCTTCCGTCCTAAGTGCAGGACTCTGCACTTGTCCTTGTTGAACCTCATCAGGTTTCTTTTGGCCCAATCCTCTAATTTGTCTAGGTCCCTCTGTATCCGATCCCTACCCTCTAGTGTATCTACCACTCCTCCTAGTTTAGTGTCATCGGCAAACTTGCTGAGAGTGCAGTCCACTCCATCCTCCAGATCATTAATAAAGATATTAAACAAAACCGGCCCCAGGACCGACCCTTGGGGCACTCCGCTTGAAACTGGCTGCCAACTAGACATGGAGCCGTTGATCGCTACCCGTTGAGCCCGACGATCTAGCCAGCTTTCTATCCACCTTACAGTCCATTCATCCAGCCCATACTTCTTTAACTTGGCAGCAAGAATACTGTGGGAGACCGTATCAAAAGCTTTGCTAAAGTCAAGGAATAACACATCCACTGCTTTCCCCTCATCCACAGAGTCAGTTATCTCATCATAGAAGGCAATTAGGTTAGTCAGGCACGACCTCCCCTTGGTGAATCCATGCTGACTGTTCCTGATCACTTTCCTCTCCTCTAAGTGTTTCATAATTGATTCCTTGAGGACCTGCTCCATGATTTTTCCAGGGACTGAGGTGAGGCTGACTGGCCTGTAGTTCCCCGGATCCTCCTTCTTCCCTTTTTTAAAGATGGGCACTACATTAGCCTTTTTCCAGTCATCCGGGACCTCCCCCGATCGCCATGAGTTTTCAAAAATAATGGCTAATGGCTCTGCAATCTCATCCGCCAACTCCTTTAGCACCCTGGGATGCAGCGCATCCGGCCCCATGGACTTGTGCACGTCCAGTTTTTCTAAATAGTCCCGAGCCACTTCTTTCTCCACAGAGGGCTGGTCACCTTCTCCCCATATTGTGCTGCCCAGTGCAGCAGTCTGGGAGCTGACCTTGTTTGTGAAGACAGAGGCAAAAAAATCATTGAGTACATTAGCTTTTTCCACATCCTCAGTCACTAGGTTGCCTCCCTCATTCAGTAAGGGTCCCACACTTTCCTTGACTTTCTTCTTGTTGCTAACATACCTGAAGAAACCCTTCTTGTTACTCTTAACATCTCTTGCTAGCTGCAACTCCAAGTGTGATTTGGCCTTCCTGATTTCACTCCTGCATGCCTGAGCAATATTTTTATACTCCTCCCTGGTCATTTGTCCAATCTTCCACTTCTTGTAAGCTTCTTTTTTGCGTTTAAGATCAGCATGGATTTCACTGTTTAGCCAAGCTGGTCGCCTGCCATATTTACTATTCTTTCTACACATCGGGATGGTTTGTTCCTGCAACCGCAATAAGGATTCTTTAAAATACAGCCAGCTCTCCTGGACCCCTTTGCCCTTCATTTTATTCTCCCAGGGGATCCTGCCCATCTGTTCCCTGAGGGAGTCAAAGTCTGCTTTTCTGAAGTCCAGGGTCCATATTCAGCTGCTCTCCTTTCCTGCTTGTGTCAGGATCCTGAACTTGACCATCTCATGGTCACTGCCTCCCAGGTTCCCATCCACTTTTGCTTCCCCTACTAATTCTTCCCTGTTTGTGAGCAGCAGGTCAAGAAAAGCTCTGCCCCTAGCTGGTTCCTCCAGCACTTGCACCAGGAAATTGTCCCCTACACTTTCCAAAAACTTCCTGGATTGTCTGTGCACCGCTGTATTGCTCTCCCAGCAGATATCAGGGTGATTAAAGTCTCCCATGATAACCAGGGCCTGCGATCTAGCAACTTCTGCTAGTTGCCGGAAGAAAGCCTCGTCCACCTCATCCCCCTGGTCTGGTGGTCTATAGCAGACTCCGACCACGACATCACCCTTGTTGCTCACACTTCTCAACTTTATCCAGAGACACTCAGGTTTTTCTGTAGTTTCATACCAGAGCTCTGAGCAGTCATACTCCTCTCTTACATACAATGCAACTCCCCCACCTTTTCTGCCCTGCCTGTCCTTCCTGAACAGTTTATATCCATCCATGATAGTACTCCAGTCATGTGAGTTATCCTACCAAGTCTCTGTTATTCCAATCGCATCATAGTTCCCTGACTGTGCCAGGACTTCCAGTTCTCCCTGCTTGTTTCCCAGGCTTCTTGCATTTGTGTATAGGCACTTAAGATAACTCATCGATCGTCCCTCTTTCTCAGTATGAGACAGGAGTCCTCCCCTCTTGCGCTCTCCTGCTTGTGCTTCCTCCCAGGATCCCATTTCCCCACTTACCTCAGGGCTTTGGTCTCCTTCCCCCGGTGAACCTAGTTTAAAGCCCTCCTCACTAGATTAGTCAGCCTGCTGGCGAAGATGCTCTTCCCTCTCTTCGTTAGGTGGAGCCCGTCCCTGCCCAGCACTCCTCCTTCTTGGAACACCATCCCATGGTCGAAGAATCCAAAGCCTTCTCTTCGACACCACCTGTGTAGCCATTCGTTGACTTCCACGATTCGACGGTCTCTACCCAGGCCTTTTCCTTGCACAGGGAGGATGGACGAGAACACCACTTGCGCCTCAAACTCCTTTATCCTTCTTCCCAGAGCCACGTAGTCTGCAGTGATCCGCTCAAGGTCATCCTTGGCAGTATCATTGGTGCCCACGTGGAGAAGCAGGAAGGGGTAGCGATCCGAGGGCTTGATGAGTCTCGGCAGTCTCTCCGTCACATCGTGTATTCTAGCTCCTGGCAAGCAGCAGACCTCTCGGTTTTCCCGGACGGGGCGGCAGATAGATGACTCAGTCCCCCTGAGGAGGGAGTCCCCGACTACCACCACCCTCCTCCTCCTCTTGGGAGTGGTGGTCGTGGAACCCCCATCCCTAGGACAGTGCATCTTTTGCCTTCCAATCCGTGGAGTCTCCTTCTGCTCCATGGAACATGGAAACGATTGCTCACCTGTATCTCCATTGCTGGTACATGGACGCTCCTCTTTCTCCTTCTGGAGGTCACATGCTGCCAAACTTCTTCATCATCCATCTGTCCCTGCTGCGTCTGCTCTGAATCTTCAGAACATTGTGGCCGTAGAACAGGGCCGGCTCTGGCTTTTTTGCGGCCCCAGGCGAAAAAGCCTCCGGCCGCCCCCCCCCCCGGGGGGGGGGGACCCGGCCGGGCCGGGGGGGCGGCCGGGGCCCCGGCGGCCAGAGCGCCGGGGGCAAGGCAGCGAGCCCCGGCTGGGGCTCGGCTCTCCCCCCGGCGGCCAGAGTGCCGCGCCGCCCCCCTCCAGGTGCCGCCCCAAGTACCAGCTTGGGTGCCTGGTGCCTGGAGCCGGCCCTGCCGTAGAACCATCTCCTGACGTCTGTCCAGGAAATCTTCATTTTCCCTTATGCAACGCAGAGTCGATACTCATTTCTCCAGACCTCGAACCTTCTCTTCCAATATGGAGACCAGCTTGCACTTTGTACAGACAAAGTCGCTTCTGTCCTGTGGAAGAAAGACAAACATGGCACAACCTGTGCAGGTTACAACAGCGGATCGCTCACCTTCCATATCACCTTCCTCTTAAGAGCTTCCTCAGCTGTTGCAAGAACTACTCAGAAAAACCTGCAGATGAAAGCCTCAGTGAGCTCTCCCCTGGCGAACTCCCAGGCAAACTCCCTCTGTTAGCCTCTGCTGTTTGCCGCTCAGCTGGTTCGCTGCTGACTGCCCTTATATACCAGTCAGGCCCACTCAAGGCCCACCTGGAACAAAGCACTCCCAATTCACACTTTTCAAACAATCAAGCAAGCAATCAAGCACACGGTCAAACTGACAAACTGTCCCAGCAACAGACACTCAGATACTCACCAACACAGCCATCTGAGTGGGAGAAGGGATTTGAATGGGGCTTTACTACTGCTCAGATGAGTGCTTTAACCACGGACTATGAGATAGTCTGATGTGGGACTTTCTCAGTCTCTGCTGTTGAAGCTGTTCCACTGTGGATAAATAATTAAAAACTTAATTGGAGCAGGAGGACTGGATCCTGGGTTTCTACCTCCCAACTGACTGCTCTAACCACTAGCTATAGAATCATTCTGTCTCTCTCCACTCCCCTCACCCATGTTGAAGCTGCTGCACTGTGGATAAATAATGAAAAAATCATTGGACACCTAAAAGTTAGCATCTCTACACTTACGTTTTGTTGCTCTTGTTGTTGTTGTTATTTTGTGAATCTAGCACTGCGTAGCTAAGATTGCGGTGGCTCTTTCAATGGGACAGGGATTGTGAGTGGGCTGGAGAGGTAGCAAAAGCATGGACAAAGAGTGATAAAATTTCTTTCATTTTACAAGGATTTACTCCCTTAGTGCCTGTCCTGCACCATTGAATTCAATAGGATTTTTGCCATTGATTTCAATGGGAGCAGGAGCAGGACCCCAGGGTCCAATCCAGCTCTCAATTATGTTAATGGAAGACTTTCCACTTACTTCCATGGAAATTAGCAGGGTCCCTTAACATAAAATGATACTCACAGTATAAATTGAAAATGTTGCAGTCTATAATCAGTGATCAGTTCAACATTTCTGAACTGGAGAGCCTACCATCAGCAAATTGCCAAAATGGTTTCACCCCAGTGGCACCCTGTTTTTAATTCCTGTGTAGTTCCATTGAAATCTGAGAGGTTTAAGGTGTAAGATCAATAAATAGTAAAGTAAGACTATCTGTGATATGAAAATGCTACTTACACATCATCACGGATAATGATTTTACAATCAGGATGTAGCTGAACGTGTTGATGCTGCATGAGACAGGATAGAAACCAGCTCACTATTCCATGCCAGTTTGGAGTCTGTAGGTCTAACAGTGACATTTGCCATATTACTGACCCCATGCATTCAAAAATCATGAGATTGGCTTAAAGAATAAGATTTAAAAAAAAATAAGTTGGGTGTTTTTATTTGCCTTCTGGTTTTTGAGCCTTAAAGGTTCATGTTTCCAAGCTTTTCTTCACAGACACGAGTGCCAGAAACTTACTTTTGTTTTCAAATGAAAACTGAGATTCTCACATAAACATATGACACCAGGACCTGGGGCTTTAAGAAAAAAAAAAACACAGAAAATATTGTAAAAGTTGGAGTCAATGGGACCTAAACTTGTATATGATTTCTGTACCTATACCCACAGCTCAATTTCCTTCACTTCAGCATTACTGGCAAATGGGGAGTAGTAAATAACAGAGGAGCATTTTAATCAGGAAACTTTGGAGAGATTTATCAGTGTTAAAAGTGCTTTGTACAGACTGATTACTGTTTCTAAGGGCAAGAAGTACTGCAAAGCAATACAAGGTGAATTCTTAATATCCTTGTCCTCAATATATAGTTTGATTTACAGCACACATATCAGATCCTCCCTGCAGTCACTCTGCTTGGGCAAAAAATATTTTAATCAGAATTTCCTATGTTTCATGAGGCTTGACCTAATCTCTACCAAGAGGTGCCAAACTTGTTTTTTCCCCTCAATTTAATTTAAATGTAAGAAAAAATCACTTTGTGCAATCATTTTTGATATCACTACTTGAGAGGAAATTATGTGTGTAAAAATATTCTACTGACCTGTTGCAAATAGACCAATTTAAAACAATGCCATAAGAGCTTTAATATAAACACTGCTTGTTTGCCTCAATAGGGTGAAAGTGGAATTTTGGCCAAAATGCAGAATTAGGTCTACTGCTAGTCTTAACGATAAAATGTTGATCCACTGCCTGAAGTGGTTTAACAAGACTTGGCAAGATTCAAGTAAAAGCTGGAGAAGGAAGAGCTTGGAGAAGTTTTTGGAGCTATACATTCTATGAAAAATCTACAATTTGTTTGGATTTTTTTTTTTTTTGGAGGGTTAGTGGGGTGGAGAAAGAGAAAATACTTTTAAAATAAAAATATGCTATGATCATTTAATCTTTTGGGGGGCATGTAATTGTTGGCTCCTCTTCAGGGGCTTGGATTGCTCTTGCTGATTTCATTTCTGGGTGATGTACGTTTCTATTTCATTTACTAAGCAGAAAGGAAGATATGAAAACCAGTATTAACAAACTGCAAAAGGTTAGGTGTGTTTGAATGCGTCCTCAAAAAATGGGGATGATGTACGCAAATCCCATTTGAACTCACCTAAACTATTACTGTTAGAGCCTGATTTTTTGAGAGGATGAACATGTACAAATCCAATTGTCTTCAGTTGGATTTGATGGTGCTCTGTCCCTTTGAAAATCATGCCCTTAATACCATTTCTTCCTCTACATTACACCAGACACTACCCTCTCTACTGCCACTACAAAAGTTTTTCTGTCCCTTCCAGCTAATTAACCCACAACAGACCTCTGATGCTACAAAACACCCCCTCTCCCTAATTCTAAAGAAGCCATATTACTTAGGTATTATTAACTTGGAGAGTCTCCAGACATCACTCTGTTGGTCTCCAAATAGATATTCATTTTTCATAAGTATTTATTGAATAAGAACATAAGAACAGTCATAGTGGGTCAGACCAGTAGCCCATCTAGCCCAATATCCTGTGTCTGACAGTGTCCCGTGCCAGAGGGAATGAACAGAACAGGGCAATTTCGAGTGATCCATCCCCCATTGTCCAGTCCCAGCATCTGCAGATGGAGGTTTAGGGACACCCGGAACATGGGGTTGTGTCTGTGACATTTTGGCTAATAGCCAGTGTTGGACCTATCCTCCCTGAACTTATCGATATTTTTTAAAATCAGTTACACTTTTGGTCCTCACAATATCCCATGGCAATAAATTCCACAGGTTGACTGTGCATTGTGTGAAAAAGTACTTTTTTAAAGCAACAACAGCAACAATAACCTACTGCCTATTAATTATATTAGATGGCCCCCAGTTCTTGTGTTATAGGAAGAGGTAAATAACATTTCCCATTCACTTTCTGCACACCATTCATGATTTTATAGACCTCTATCAAATCCTCCTTTAGTTGTCTCTTTTCTAAACTGAGTAGTCCCATTATTTTCAATCTCTCCTCGGCTGAAAGTTGTTCCATACCCGGAATCATTTTTGTTGCCATTCTGAGCACCTTTTCCCATTCAAATATATCTTTTTTTGAGATGAGGTAACTAGAAATGCATGCAATATTAAAGGTGTGGGCATACCACGGATTTATATAGTGTCATTATGATATTTGCTGTCTTATTATCTAACCCTTTCCTAATGGTTCCTAACATTTTGTGAGCTTTTTTGATTGGTGCTGCACATTAAGCTGATGTTTTCAGTGAACTATCCAGGATGACTCCAAGATATTGTTCTTGAGATCTTTTAATTTAGGCCTCATCATTTTGTATGTATAGTTGAGATTCTTTTTTTTTCCCAATGTGCATTATTTTGCACTTACTGAAATTCATCTACCATTTTGTTGCACATTCACCCAGTTTTGTGAGATCGCTTTGTAACTCTTTGCAGTCTGCTTTGGATTTAACTATCTTGAGTAATTTTGTATCATCTGAAAATTTTGCCACCGCACTGCTTACCCCTTTTTTCAGATCATTTATGAAGATGTTGAACAGCACATATCCCAGTATATATCCTTTGGGGACCACACAATTTACCTATCTGCATTGCTTAGCTATGCTGGCATTTTTTGGTCCTCTTACTATGTATATATATTTTTAATTTGAGGTATACATTTAGCTTGAACCTCCATTATGGTGTTTTTAAATATTTTCCATGAAGTTTGCAGGCATTTCACCCCTATGACTGTTCCTTTTAATTTCCATTTAAATAGCTTCCTTAGTTTTTACGGTTCCCTTTTTGAAGATGGGTTTCTCTGGCATTCTCCCCCCCCCACACACATACTAGGATGTTAAATGTTATGGCTGCTATTACCAATCAGTTAAACTATATTCACTTCTTGGACCAAACCCTGTGTTCCACTTAGGACTAAATCAAGGCTTGCCTCTTCCCTTGCAAGTTCCAGGACAAGCTGCTACATGAAGAAATCATTGACTGTGTCTAGAAATTTTATTTCTGCACCCCTTCCTGTGGTGACATATTCCCAGTCAATATGAGGATAATTGAAATCCCCCATTATTATTGTCTTCTCTACCTGTATAGGCTCTCTATTCTCCCTGAGCATTTCACAATCACTATCACCATCCTGACCAGGTGGTCAGTAATATATACCTACTGCTGAACCCATTGATCACCTTCATTCCACCAAGTTTCTGTGATGCCTATTATATCAATATCCTAATTTAATGCCAGATACTCTGGTTCACCCATTTTAGTATTTAGACTTCTAGGATTAGTCCATAAGCACTTGTACTTATTTGTCAATATTCAGTTGCTTGCCTTCATGTATTATATTTAAATGGGACTCTTATAAGTTTGAGTGTTCCTCACTAGCCCCTACCTGTACTTAACCAACTTCTTTCCTAGCCTCTTGACTAGGATATAGAGTTCCTCCTTTAATAAATGTATCCCTAAGGGATATCCCCACCTGAACTATGTGCTCCTCCACACCTATCAGGTGTCCCCCAGCCCTTAGTTTAGCAACTCCTCTATGACCTTTTTAATTTTACATACCAGCAATCTGGTTCTGTTTTTGTTTAGGTGGAGCCCCTCCTTCCTGTATAGGCCCCTCCTTTTCCAAATGGTTCCCTAAAAATACCTAAATCCCTCCTCCAAACACCATTGTCTTATCCTGCAGTTCTGCCTGTCTATTGGGTCCTGTGTGTGGAACTGGAAACATCAGAGAATGCTACCATTGAGGTCCTTTAATCTCTTATCTAACAGGCTAAATTTGGCCTCCAGGACCTCTCTCTTACCTTTCTCTATGTCACTGTACCTATATGTGCTACCACCACTGGCTCTTCCCCATCACTGCACATAATTCTGTCTAGATGTCTCATGAGATATGCAACCTTCGCACCCAGCAGGCAATTTACCATGAAGTTCTCCCGGTCATCACAAATCCAGCTATCTGAATTTCTAATAATCGAATCATGCATTACTATTACCCGATTCTTCCTAGTATCAGGGCTTCCCTCCCTAGAAGTGGTTTCCTCAGTGTGAGAGGATATGATGACATCATCTGGAAGAAGGGTCCCAACTATGGGATTGTTTTCCTCTCCTCCAGTTTGATGTTCTCCTTCACTGAGACTTTCATCCTCCTCAGCAGCACAGAGCCTGTCAGCCTGGGGTGGGACCATTCTATTGTGTCACTAAAAATCTCATCTATGTACCTTTCTGTCTCTCTTAGCTCCTCCAGTTCAGACACTCTGGCTTCAAGAACCCATACTGTGTCTCTGAGGGCCATGAGCTGCTTGCACTATATTCACACATACACCACCTGCCCACAAGGCAGGCAATCATGCATGCTGCATTCAGTACATTAAATTAGATAGCCCCCAGTCTGGTGCTGGACTTCAGCCTGCATTCATTTTACTCTTGCACAGAGATTTTTTTTGTTTGTTTTTTTCTTGGGGGAGGAGAGGGTGTTATTGACGTAAGTTTGGAGTATGTTTGTTAGGTGTATCTGCTTCTTGCATTTCCTCACCAAACTCCTCGATTTGATAGCTTATCTGGTCGCCTAGGAGCTGGCTTTTTAAACCCCTGTTCTCCTTGAGTTAGCCTACCCCCTTGTCAGAGCTAGAGACTTGTTAGTAAGCTCTCAGCCTTGCCTACCAGGCTGCTTGGCTCAGCATATAGCCCCCACAACAGATCAAATTATACTCTTTAAATCAAGCGAGCAAGAAAGCAAGCACAAAACAAAACAAAAAAAACCTAACAGACCAAACTCACCCAAGGAGCGTGTAGTCTCTCCTCCTTCACTTGGTGAACTCCCTCACAAAGCTCCTGTTAGCTGCTCTTGTTCGCTAGTGTGATGTTATCTGATTAAAATATGACCTTACAGATCACTGTTGCAACCACTGTTATAATATTTGCAACAAATCTTGTACAAAGGTTGTCAAGTGAGGTGTCTATGAGAAGGCTATGATTCGCTGGTTATGATTATGCTATCTGTATGCATGTATCATTTTTGTATTTGAAGTTATGAGTATTGGCTGTATACCAGTATTTCAAATGTTTGCTCCTGGGGTAACGCCAACAAGATAGCCAGCACATCTTGGAGGGTCTATTCAAATTAAGTGGCTCATCATAAAACACTTACCTGACAATGACCATGGGAGACACCCATCTACACTGAATGGACTGTCCTGCAAAGGTGCTGTTTGAGGTATAGGTAATGGCTTCTACTGTGTCCAAAACGTCATGCATTGACATGTGACTTGCCCATCTGACTCCAAACAGTATCTTGTCACCTGTAAATTTCCAATAGCTGTGCTGAGGGCTTTGTTTAAAACAATGGGTTTCTCTCCACATGGCAGAAGATATAAAAAGACCCTGGAAACCCCTCCATTTTGCCTCTTTCCTGCCCAAACCTCTGGACTATACTAATGGGAGCATTCTAACCAATGGACTGAGGACCTTCCAATGATTTTGAAGCAGCTGGAGACTTGACTTAAGCTAGCAGTTTATTCCATCACTGCTCCAAGCCTGAACCAAGAACTTTGCAATTACTATATGTATTTTGTTCTTTAACCAATTTTAACTCTCGCCTTTCTTTCTTTCTTTCTTTCTTTCTTTCTTTCTTTCTTTCTTTCTT
>NW_020664399.1:5424043-5456742 GCF_002925995.2 Terrapene triunguis | reverse complement strand
CTTTCTTTCTTTCTTTCTTTCTTTCTTTCTTTCTTTCTTTCTTTCTTTTTATGAATAAATCTTTAGATCTTAGATACTAAAGGATTGGCATCAGCGTGATTTTTGGGAAAGATCTAAGTCATATATTGACCTGGGTGTGTGGCTGGTCCTTTGGGATCAGAAGAACTTTTATTTGAAGAGATTGGTTTTAAAGAGCCACTCATCTCTTAGCCCTAGTCTACACTGGAAGGGTGGGGGTCGACCTAAGATACGCAACTATCAGATCGACTTACCTGGCCATGAGGACAGCGGTGAGTCGACTGCTGCCGCCCCCCCATTGACTCCGCTTCTGCCTCTCACAAGCTGGAGTTCCGGAGTCAATGGGAAGTGTGTTTGGGGATCGATTTATCCACGTCTAGATGAGACGCGATAAATCAATCCCCGATAGATCGATCTCTACCCGCCGATCCAGCGGGTAGTGAAGACCTGCCCTAAATCTAGGGTTTTTGGTGGTAATACAAGGACTGGAATGTCTAAGGAAATGGTTTTTATGACTTCTTGTTAGCCAGTGTGGTGAAACAGAAGTTTATTTTTGCTACTGGTTTGGTATATCCTATGGTGGATTAGCCACCAATCTTGGGGTGTATTTGCCCTATTTCTCAGCAGTTTGTCCTGAATTTGGCATTCTCCATTGTGGCCCAAGAAGACACAGTTACAGATAGCTCCTCTGGCTGTTTAGGAGCTGTTTTTTTAAACTCGTGTTATCCCTGAGTTAGCCCTGCCCCCTTGTCAAGCTATCCTAAAGGGGCTAGGGATCAATTTGGCCAAGCAACTTTATGTTTATGGGTTCTTTGAAAACTGGTCACTTGGAACATTTACTATTCATTAGTTGCAGTACCACCTACCAATCATGCATTGTTTGCATTTCTTGATTTGGTTGATTTAAGCCTGGTCACTGGGAGTATAGTGAACAACAAATAATGAACAGCTTTACTGCATGACAATATATGTATTCCTATGAAGAGCAGCCATCCCCCCAAAAATCCATGTGCACAACTATTAATGAACAGCACATACAAAGGGTATGATGCAAACAAAACAGCTGGTTGGAATTTGAAAAAAATATACATGAACATTTTAGTTTTTGCAGCATTCAGCACCTCACAGTATCAGGTGCAGGCTTTGTATGTTTATGTTCCTAGTTGAGTAACACCAGGTGACAAAGTAAATCAATCAGCATAGTACTCAAAGATACTATTAACCCTTCCTTCCCTGCCCCCCCCCCCCCAAAACAACAACCCTAACTCCTGGTTATGTTGGTATGTTGGACCAAGTATAATCTCATCAGCATTCTGTTCCTCCATCATAACATTCAGGGGTGCAGAGGGAAATCCTCAGAAACATGAAGAGATAAAATGAAATTTCTGTGAAGCTCCCCTCCCCGCACTTAGTAGTGCTGGAGAGAAAAAAGAGGATGATAATGGTAGGGCCTGCAGCTTTTTGTTAATGAGAACATCCATCATCTAATCTAGGTAAGTAATATTCCAGTTTTCATGCAGTAAGTTATTTATGAATAGGTTTAAGTAGTGTACAAATCATGGTACAATGTATGTTCATAGCCACTGCCACTCTCCTATAATGCAGCAGTTTCACTCTCTGATCCTCCTATTTTTCTCCTGATGGTATGCAACTATGACTCTGAATGAATGCAAGTTACTTTTTGTTGATCATTTTTCATAGCAAAACTCCATTTAAGTTAAACTTCCCCAAAATAGTTTGTGATCATCTATCCGATGTTTGCCCTGATTCAACAAAGCATTAATACATGCACCTTATGCAGATAAATCAGTTGAACTCAACAGAACTACTCAGATCCTTAAAGTGAAATACATGCTTACGTGCTTTCCTGGATCATGGACTTTGATGGCAGCTGTTCAACAAAGTTCATCCCATATCAAGTCAGCTTTGTTTTCTCAGAATATTGTAAGAAATAAAAGTGATTTTCATTTGGGATACTGAAACTCACTTGAGATGGTTGTCAAATAGGCACGTACTATATAAAAAAATAAGAACAAATTTAGGGGGCTCCCCATCCTCTTGGATAGTGTGTCACAGGTCAGACCAAATACCTCTGTGTATGCTTCTCCCCACTGAGCTATTTATTCTGATGGTATGAGTGGGATATAAAGAGAAAGGGCAGATATTATTGTTCAAGAAAATGAGAACAAACTATAATTGTTTTACGAGCTTAATGGAGCAAAATGGAATGAAATAAAATAGGGACAAAACTGTCTTAGAGTGCTAAGTGATTAGTGGGGAATTTGATTAGCTCAGAAGGATTGTGCTGAGCATGTTAAGAAAGCAAGAAGTGGTCTGGAGACAAAGAACAAAATATGCAGGAGACTGAACTTGAGTGCCAGCATGTAGGCAGCCAGCTTCATAGCAGGTTCAGCCTCTGGAGCCTGTCAGGTATGGTCAAGATTCTAGCTACCCATGAAGGTATCAGGATGGCACAAAGTATTTAGGAATGGCATTCCGGAGATGAGTGTGATGTAATATTGGGGTGCATGACTATATGTGAATGTTAAGAGGCTTTCACAATATAAAATGGAGATGGAGTTTGGGAAGCAGTGGCCTAAGCACAGATACTAAACCATTATGAGTAAAAGAGGAGAGACCAAGGTAAAGCAGGGAATTCTGGAAGCCATCCCCCAGATCCTTTGAGAAGTACTGAGTATCACTGTTGGCAACTACCTGGAGGCAGATGTTTGGACAGAGGCTAGGGAAACTTGTGGAGATATAAACTATCTGATTTTTTATTTTACCACACAAATCTCAGGTCCACATCCTCAAATGGTGTAAATTACTGTAGCTCAATTGACTCTGGCTCAGGATCTGGCTCTCAGATTTTACTCGTCCACTGACCCTCACCTGCCATCTTTAGGTCTTTGGAAAGCAAAACAAAAGTTTAAGCTGTAAATCAGCATTTTACACTGTTTTGAGATTGCCTTTAAACCCAGTCTCTGCAGCATATTGTAAAAGAAAAAAAGGGGTTGGGGGATGAAAGCATGTATTGTTAATATTTCTGGCTCTTGCTGCACATTACCATGTCAGGTTAACAGGGACAACTGCTAAAGTAAATTCAGATTATTTTAAATTGAGGGTTTCATGGCAAGGGAGTTTTCAAGTTAATTAATTCTGAAAAAAAAACTGTTACAGTTAATATTTAGGAATTGCAATCTGTTTCTGAAAATAATCAGAATTGGTTAAATAAAATCTAGCCACAATAGATGAGGCTGGATAGCTACCCAGGTTGGGCTATTAGTGATAATTGAAACTTTAGAAGTGTCCTGCTGGGTACCTTCTAATAACTTTGGTAAGGTTGGTAATTATCCTCTAAAAGTACCTCATACTTAAATCTGCAACTCGTTTTCCCACATGAAGGAAACTGTTATTGCATACTGATTTGAATGTTAGCACATAGGCCCAGATGTCACTTAGATTTATTGTGTGTACAGTTATGTAAGTCTATTTCCAAGTCATCAATGGATTTTGTCCTCAAACCTGTGACTTAGGAATGTATCATACTAATTTTGCAGACGGGGAACTTAGACACAGATAGATTAAGTGACTTGTCCAAGTTCACACAGGAACTCTGTGGCTGATCCAGCTCCCCTGAGTCTTAGCCTAGCAACCTATCAACTAGACCATCCTTCTTCCCCTATCAGATGTTAGTAAAGAACTGGCTGTCTAGAGGTCTGAAGAGGTTAGAGATTTGCCCTCTCAGGATTGTCTTCTGACTAAAGCTGGTCAGAAAAACTTTGCTGCAGCATATTCACTGGAATATGCACTTCTGTTGAAATTGAAATGCTTCACAAAATCAGGGTATCCATTTATGGAACTCAACAGTTCAATTTTTCATTTTGAATTGACTTTTTGTCTTGAATTTGTTTTTAAACTTTGTATTTTCTTATATGCTGTAATATGATAGGGGGGAAAAGAGTCAAAATCAAAACAAAATGTTTTGATCAACCTACAAAGAAATTTTGTTTGGAATTTTCCTTCACAGAGATTTTCAAAATTTACGGTTTTCGTTCCAATTTGGAACAATGTCAGATTTTAAAATCTCAAAATCCTTTGCAAAATGAAATTTCTGCCCTGTGTACATGTCCAATTCTGACCATTGTTAATTGTATCATGTGTGAAGGTGAAAACATTAACAGACATACTACTGGACACAATAAAGGACAAGATTCACTCTGAATATAAATGAAATCATGTGCAGGCAAAGAAACATAAAAATAACTATGAAGGGCTTCATATAGTTTAAGCTTCTTCCAAGTCTTTTAAGATAAATTCTTCCAAGAATCCAGTTGAACATAAAAAGAGAGGGGAAAAAAGACAAGCAATTAACTCAAATCCCTTATTCCCAGAGAGCTAACATTACATATGCCAACATAACAATCTTTATCTATGTGCTACTAAATATACTAAAAGAAACTAATTTACTCAGTTAAAACTCATTGAAACCTCCCTTTTGCAGTTAGTCATTTTTACAAGCCTCAGGATTTCCCAGCCTCTGGACTGCTTACACTGTTCGTCTAATATTTTTCATTGTCTAATTTTCAATATACCTTTCATTCTTCAGACCCATTTGTTTAGTACCTTTCCCAACACAATTAGCTAAAAATTATTTTATTTTTCTTTTCTCCCAAACCTATAGTTATGAAACAAACCTATAGTTATGAAACAAACCTATAGTTATGAAACAACTATTGCCACAAAATTAATGCAAGGTTTTTGGTTTTTTTTGGCTTGTGCATTTGTTTCATTCAGAAATGATTGCATGCTTGGTGCGAGGACCACATGCAAAATGGGAATATTACAGCCACTTAAATAATTTTCTCTGTATTTAAAAGCTGAAAATTTGATAACCAAATCTCTCCTGGAGTTCCAACACAAGCAAAAGCCACTGCAGAGGTGGATAGGAAAAGTTCTTACTTTGGATTCTAACCTGTGAACCTGCCTTTCTCATATGGTTTTTTTTAAATGCATACACACCTTTGTCATAGTGTTTCCTAAATATTACGGGAGTCCACTGGCATAGAGGCAGAGTATGTACTCCTACACCACCTCCCTCCCAGAGTAAGGGACATGTCTGGGAGAAAGAGGACCTGGGCCACTATAGAAATAAACTCAGGATGAAGAAGCCACAAACAATTTCCCTTAACCTGTGTCAGCACATATCGGGGCAGCTAAGAACCTTGCTCTATGGGCTCATTTCCCCCCACTCATTAGTTTTTATTTGTAACCCCTAGATGTGCCAATCAGGATCAGGGCTCCATTGTGGTTGGACATAAAGCTGGGTGACTTTTTAAATCTGAAACTCCTGTTTGTCAAAAAATGCAGATTTAGTGACATCAAAAACATTTGTAAATTGGTGTCGTTTTGGCCAAATTGTTTGTGCTGAAAAAAACAAAACTAAATTCCAAAAAAGCTAAAACCATTTTGTTTAGACTTTTTAAAATGCAACATTTCTTTTTTTTTATTTCAAATGACTTTTCATTTAGAAATTTCCTTCAATTTTATCCAAAAAATAAAACAACTTAAAAGAACACTTGAAATAAAAATGAAATGCTTTGTTTTGGGTTGTCCAAAATGCTTTGTTTGACCTCTGTCAGGAGGTGCCTCCTCCATGGCACCTCTCATGGCTCCCCTGCCATCCATCACTCCCCTCTTCAGGACTCCCCAACTGAACTCCACACTGAGCAGTCCTGCGGGCCCTTCTGGCAGTGATTTCTTTATTAAAAAAAAAACAACAACAATAAACCAAAGTGCAAATACCATCAGGCAATTACCCTGCTGGCCTTAGCCTCTGCCCTTAGGGTATTTTCTCCTAGCTCTGGCAGTCTCTGCAGCTTCTTCCCTTATCTGCACTTCCTGCAACTCCCTCAGCACTGACTACTTCCACTTCCTGCTACTCTGATCCCTCCTCAGGTGTTCCTCCTCAGTAATTAGGGTTGGCTGCTTCCCAAGCACCTGTCCCTTAATGGGGCAAGCCATCCTGTTACCATCCAAAATTATATTTAAAAAATGGTTTGATTTGCCAAAAAAATTGTTTTCAGGTTGACCTTGAAATTATTTATTTTATTTTGGTATTGCCAGCAAATCAAAAAATCAGTTATCTGCCCAGCTCTATTTGGATACTGATCAGGTACATGGTAAATTTGACCTTCTAATATAAGTAGTCAAGTCACCAGTTCTGAATTGGGATATTCACCACTTAAGACTAATTCCTATCTTAGACACCTATGTAAATGCAAGTTTGACCACTCAAATATGGAAATCATGGCCTTGTCATGCCCCTCAGTTCCTCCAACAAGTATAGTGTGCTTAAGAATAGTGTGCTCTATAAATTTTAAAACAATTTCCCGCAATTACATTCCACTTGTACTCCAAGAAGCATTATTCATCCTTGATACACAGCATCTCCTGGAACTCTAAGTGAGATGGTGCACTCCCTCACAGAGTGCAGCTTTGCATTAATAGTATTGTATCTGGAAAGCCTTGATCCCACTCATCTGCAAGATGGACAGCCTTTTAAAACCTGACCCGTCCTCTGGTTCTACACTGCACAGCACTCAGAAAAAGTTAGGCTTCCTCGTGACCATCACATTTAAGAGGCTCTCATCAGGTGAAAGCACTCTCCATATTTTCAAAAATAGGCTCAAAATGAAGCTATAAAATGTCTTTTATTATGATTTGTTTTGTGGCGGAATGTTAAAAAACAACATCTTCCTAGCTCTGTAGAGGCAGAATTCAGCTGAGATGGTCATTTAAATATTAAAGTCTTTCCTAAGAGATAATGAGAGATCAGTACAGATGAATACAGCATTTATGTGATGCTTTCACAGTGCACTTGAACACATAAGTACCTAACAAAGCCTTATGCCATTTTCCATGAAAACTGAAACACAGTATTGGAAGGTCTAATGGAAAGGCTCAGCCAAGAGACATCTAAACAAACAATACTGTGGCCTGTGCACTTTGTTTCAACTCTAAGTTATACCTTTTCACTGATTATTCAAACTTCTGTAATGCAAAGAAGCCACAAGGAACCTTATTGAAAAACACCCTTTGCAGTGGTAACAGAGAAAGAATTTTTTGAAATGTTGTTCATTCAATCCAGTCAGGCTACTAGGGAGAAGGAACTAGGAAGCTAAGACAAAGGTGATCCTGGCAGAGAAATTCTATGCACACCCAAACTCAGGGATGTAGCTTAAACTATGACTTATGTTGTGTTATCATTGTTGAGTTACCGAGAAAAACAAATCCCCAAAGGTGGTGGGGAAGAAGGAGGCATTTGGACACTAAGGCCACATCTACTTGACAAACTTTGGTCAGTGCAAGTTACATTGACACACAGCCACCAAAGTTAGAACATCGCTCATGTGCATACATACTTGGCTGCTTGCACATACTTACCAGGAGTGCTTTGGTTGATGCGAAGTGTGGTGCACTATGGCTAAGTATCCCAGTGTGCCACATGCCACCAACAGGTGCAATGACTTCTGTGAAGTCTTCTCTTCTCTTGCAATATAAGTAAAACAGTAAAAAGTTTATACTTGTGTCTTGTAAACTTAAAGATGTGCTGGACACCATTTTTACTTTTAAATATTGTAAGGGAAAATGCGTGCACACATGTACCTGAGATTCCGTCCCCTTCATTAAGCTCATCTGTGCTCCACTGGTGGGCTAGGCTAGACTGTGATGGAGCCTCAAACCAGTCGTGTCTTGTGGCATAGATGGACCGTACCTGCTATATCTCTCCTCTCCCCTACTCTTCTATGTCCTATCTGTCATGGCAAGAATCTCTGTCTCAGGTTCCTCCAAGATATCTATGGAGATCTGTAGCATACTGGTGGGTCTCATCAAACATGGCATGCAGATTGTTGTAAAACCAGTGAGTCTGAAGCTAAGCACCAGATCGATTGTTGGTCCCCCTAGTCTTGTGGTACATCTGCTGCAGTTCCTTTGCTGTCAAGTAGCATTGCTGCTGATCCCTTTTCCTGCATTCCCCATGCAATCTTTTCACAGATGTCCACATTTCTATGGCTGGTCTGTAGCTGTGCTTGCACAACCTCTTCTCCCCACAGTATCTCCTTGTCTACTCCAGGCAGGAGTGTGTCCACTGTGTGAAGCTGGCATGGTGAGTTGGGAAGCACACAACAAGGGAGAGTAGCTTGGTGTGACTGGCAAGCTGGAAAAGGCATTTCAAAAACACATGGGGTGTTTTTTAGGGGAGAGGGTGTGGTTTGTGATCTTTATGACCCCTGGACAGTGGAGTTCACAGTTGTGACCAGAGTGGCCACTGTCACAGAAAAGGGGCATTGTTGGTAACTGTTGGAGGATTGTTAGGGTCAACATAGGTCACGTGTCTACACTAGCACTGTATTGACCTCAATAGGTGGACCATGACTCCACACTGTTTGGGGGGTTGGTTTTACTGTGCAGTCATAATTGGGGCATTTAAGTTGGCCAGAGACAAATTAGAGTAGTGGTGGGCAACCTGCGGCCCGCAGTCCGCATGCGGCCTATCACGGTAATCCGCTGGCGGGCCGCGAGACAGTTTGTTTACATTTGCACACACCCCCCTCAGCTCCCAGTGGCCGTGCTTTGCTGTTCCCAACCAATGGGAGCTGCGGGAAGTGGCGGCCAGCATGTCCCCACAGTCGTGCAAATGTAAACAAACTGGCAGCCCACCAGCGGATTACCCTGATGGGCCGCAGGTTGCCCACCACTGAATTAGAGTGTAGACACGTGCAAAAATAGGTGGATGCAAGGTGACTCACATTGACCTAACTTTGTAGTGTAGACAAGGCTTCACTCAGGGACGTGTGAGCTGTTGAGAGCAAAGTAAATATTTATAGAACTGTTATTACAATTAGTGCTTTCCTCCATCTACTAAAACAATTTTCTATATGTTATTAAATACAGTTTTCTTAAAATATAGTGTATTTTAAACCTAAATTTCCTTAAAGCTAGTAATTAGGCCTTGTCTGCATGGGAATGTAATGCCAGTTTAACTTAAATAAGTTCTGAATCAATGTGATTGAACCAACACAACCCCCTGTGTGGACACTTATTTTGGTTTAAAAGTGGCTTGTATCATTTTCATTGTGGCTTATATCATCTTTGTTTAAGTTGATTAGGAACAAGTTTTTAGCTAAAACAAGACATTTTTAAACCAAAATAAGAGTGTCCACAGAGGGGCTTCCACCCACTTAACTGAATCGGTTTAAAGTCAGACCTTAGATTATATCAGTGCAATTGTGGGATGGCTATACTGCAATCCAGGGTTTGCTAGCTTTATCTGCACTACCGTGGCTACAAATAACAATGAAGACACAGTAGCATTGGCTTCAGCAAGGACTACACAAACCTGCCTGGGACACTGGGTAACCTATTTGCATTGCTAAAGCACATGCCACAGCCTCTACATGGCTACTGTTAGCAATGCTAGTGCTGTAAGTTAGCATGGGTACGTTTTACCTGAGCTGCACTCAGATCTTGGATTGCAGTATAAATATACTCTTAATTGTGTAAGCCTTTAGTACATTTTGTAAGGCCTTGCAGATTTCTAAAATTGTTTTTTACATTGCAAAATATGCAACAGCTGTGCTCAGAGTTATTATCTAGAGCTATTATCAATATATAAGGTAAAAATATTCTTCATTTTTTATTAACTCTGGCTGCCTTGGATCATCCTTTCGATTCAAATTCTACACTGTATCTGACAGATATTGGTACATATTTTTTAGAACAAAACCTAGAAAAAGTGGATTTGTCTTTTCCCTCACTGATATAGAGATCAGGGGACAAATGTTGTCAGAAGTATATGGACACCAAGATGGAATCAGCTCATATTTGAAGGCTTTGAGTTTAAATTGCCTTCATAGAGCTAATAAGGTGTCTCAGGATCATGAGAAATGCAACCTGTCTGACAGAGGAACATTTTTCTATAGACTGTCACTGGCTATGAAGCAGATGTATCTTCTGATCCTTAATCACTGTAGTTTATCAGAAAGAAAATACATTGGCAAATTAAAAAAACAACATTATATGCAATCATCATTTCTTTCCATACTATCTTGCTGCTTTTGTCTGATATGACTTTGTCTGTAAGAGGTATTTATATTATGAGTGTGACATTGCACTCCATACGATTTTATGAAAATATGCTAATAAGTGCGCATATAATGTAACTGGAATATACTTCATACAAAAGGTCTCTTGTAAGGTATAATTACAAAACTTATAATCTACTGAGTGTGTTCATCCTATTTGTATGAATGTATCATTCTTGTATCTGAAACTAGAAATATGAAGTATGACAATGAGATCCTATTATAATTATGCAAAGTGTGGGCCATTAATGGTGGTTTGGAATCTTGATAGCTCCCATTAACCAGGACAATTGACTGTAGATGGCTCTGTTTACTTGCAAGCCTCCCTGTGAGTCATACCTGGAAGAATGAAGGCTTGGGTTCTCACAGGACATGTGACCATGTCACCTGGTACTGAAATCCATCTTAAACCTAGTGCTTTTCCATTTAGAAGAAGGGCTGGGGACCCAGAAAGACCCCGCCTTGAGACAAAGCTATAAAAGAGGGTGGAACAGAACAAAGGGGGCTGCTGTCATGAGAAATCTCTTAGCTACCACCTGAGCTGGAACAAGGACTGTACCAGGGGAAAGGATTGGGCCCATACTAGAAAGGAGTCTAGTCTGTGAAAGAAGCTGAGGGTGAGATTTTATTTGTAATCAATTTCTTAATGTATTAGGCTTAGACTTGCATGTTTTGTTTCATTTTGCTTAGTAACTTACTTTGTTCTTTCTGTTATTACTTGGAACCACTTAAATCCTAATTGTTATACTTAATAAAATCACTTTTTGCTTATTAATTGACCCATAGTAAGTAATTAATTCCTGGGGGAGCAAACAGCTGTGCATATCTCTCTATCAGTGTTATAGAGGGTGAACAATTTATGAGTTTACCCTGTATAAGCTTTATACAGAGTAAAACGGATTTATTTGGGGTTTGGATTCCATTGGGAACTGGGTGTCTGGGTGCTAGAGGCAAGAGCATGTCTTAAGCTGTTTTCAGTTAAGCTTGCAGCTTCTGGGGGATGTTCTTCAGACCTGGCTCTATGTTTGTAGCAGACTAGTGTGTCTGGCTCAACAAGACAGGGTACTGAAGTCCCAAGCTGCCAGGGAAAATGGGCTTAGAGGTAGTTTCAGCACATCAGGTGACAGTCCCAAGGGGTTCTATGTCACCCAAACTGTCACAATGAGGTTATGAAAAGGAGAATCAAACAGTACAAATAATCTTTACTGAGTAAACTACTGCAACACAATATGTTTCAAGTGCCTCTAGTGCCCCCATACTTTGTAGCAGGGAATTGAAATTTGACATGGAGTACCAAATTCCTTTGTGTCAGGGATGTACCTTTTGCATCTCCATGAATAGCTGCCTACATTTGGCCAAGTTATCAGCCTATGCAAAACTGCACTTTGTACATATTTTGAAGAGATTAGCTTGATTTTAGTTGCTAAAATTTAAGATGTCAGAAGATTCTGTCCTCGCTCAGGTTGCTCCATCTCATGTGTCCTATCTGTGACAGAACTGTGTATGTATTAAACCCACTGATCAACTGAGCATGTTTTCTATAGCCCAAAGCTTCAGGGCCTTAGAAGGACTTTCCCTGTAATGGCTTTTCCAAGCCATGGTTTTGCCAGGCTCTGGAACTGAGAGCAGGGAGTCTGTCTCTCCTGTGCTCTCAGTGATCCCCAACTACCACCCCTTGCAGGGACCTAAGCAGTACAGAGAAGAAAGTCATCTGATTTGAATGTAGAGGGGACAGAAGCCAGATCCAGGTTGAGAAAAAGGAGTAGATTGGGAAACAGAATCTTCTGAGACTGGATAGAAGGGGGAAAGGAACTGGTACTAATTGGAACTGGAGACTGAGTGGCATGTAGCTGCTCCTGCAGCACTGCCAGCACTGCTGGGGCTTCATGTCAGCATCTAGCACACACCTACCACCCTGTGCCTGTTCCTGGTGTGCTCTGCTGCCCAGGCAGCATGGCCACCATTTAAACAGCAAGGAACTCATCTGGAAAGGTGTGGGAACTGGACTGGAGGGCTGCTGAGTGCAGTGGTACAGACAGGGGTGAACAGGCCAGGATAGCTGGGGATGCAGGAGTTGCTGGGGGCCTGGTAGAGGCTGTGGACTGGGATGGATTGGGGGTGCAGAGGCTGGGCCTTGAATGGGTTCCATTGTGACTAAGCTGAATGAGTTTAGGGGTAAGGTTGTGAGGGGTAGGGACCCCTGGCCTGGGTAGCGGGTAGAGTAGGAGGCCTCAGGAGGGCTGCAGGGGCAGACGCGGAGCAGCGCTGACCAGAATTAATCTCTTTATTCTGTTAGGATATGTTTCTCTTCATCAGGGTAGATTCACTAGTGCTCTCTAGAGCCTATGCAATATTTTGACAATGGAAAACTCTTCGGAAATATTTGGTAACTAAAATGGCCAACTTTTAGTCCTGCCCTTTCTATCTTTGAGACATTCCCTCCCATGCCCATCATTTCCTGCACTGCTCTAAGAATGCCTTTACCTCCTTTCCAGTTACAGATGGGAAGTCCAAAAGCACTGAAAAGTTCAGCATGGGCAGTTTTGGTCAAGTATAAGGCTCTCTTCAGTTTACACTCTTCCATCATATATTCAAAAGGTTACACAATGGTATTCCAAATGCCTATGAAACTGGATTGTTCTATCAGAATTTTGACTTTGGAATTCTTGAACAACTAAATTACATAGATACATTTATTATCCTAAAACCTTTATTGCTAATTGATTAATATGGTGCCAAGGTAAAGTAATCCTGCTGGGCTCCTCTGTAATCAGTTTATTTTTAAGTACTTACTTTTTATTCAGACCTATGTCTGTTCTACAAAGAGATCCAGGCTGGCATAACTGAAATTATTGCATGTGAATAATCTTATGCTCACAAATGTAGGAATGTGTTGCTCCCTAATCATAAGCCTTGAAGAACGGCAAACTGTTCCCTTGGCAATGAGGCGGGAGTGACCTTGTCCTAGCGTATATGTTTGGAAAACTTATTGGCAACAATGACATCATCTTTGCAGCTGGTGTCCACGTGCTTAAGAGATGGGTTTGTAATCTCATGCTCATGTATACTGCCTGCCTTCTGAATGGGCAAGAATGTAACCACTCAGATAAGTTGTAAACAAAGTAAGGAGAAGAATAAAAACCCCAGGAAAGGTTTTTTCCTGAGAGGCTTTTGGCTGGAGGCTTTTGAAGCTGAGAGAGGCTTTTTGCAGGAGGCTTGTAAAGCTCTCTGGCTACCAACAAACCTGGTGTTCTGTTTCCTTTCCTGCGTCGTCACCACAGCAGCTGGTGACCCAGACGTGATACCCCTCTACTCACCGGCTGGATACGCCGAGCGCGCCCGCGGCTGTTTGCCGCCCCTTATTCGTGAGTATGGGGGGGGACTTTCCAGTGCCCAGAAGGAGCACGCAAGAGAGTTACAAAAGATTATACGGCAGCGATCATGCATCGCTGTCCCGGTCGCTCATATTGAGGACCTTCTAAGGGAAATAGATCGCCAGTGCCCCTGGTATCCGGACCGCAGGTCATTACAGCTTCCTGATTGGATACGGATTGGGATCACCTTGCATAGTGAACCCCGTGCCCCAGTTCAGCACCTGCTGCTCTGGCAGCGTTGTAAGGAGGCGCTGGAGGGGGTCGGCCCTGACGGCCCCAAGCCGGTCTCCCTTTTGCCCCCAGGTGATGGGCCACCCCCCTCCTACCCGCAGCTGACCCTCCCTGCGCCGCCGCCCATGGCGGCGCCCCCGTGCCTACCGGTCGGGCGGGGGGGCGCTGTCGCCGCGGCGGTGCAGCCAGTGCGCGAGGCCGGTCTCTTGACCGGCGAGGAATCCAGCCGTGGGTTCGAGGAGTTCCCCATCTCTAGGCGGGATAATGGAAACGGGGGGCGGGTAGTGGACTGGGAGGCTATCCCCTACTCGGTTCGGCACGAGCTCCGGGGGATCATGGAAGGTGTGTCAAACAGTTACTCCTTGCTCCCCCAAGATTGGAAAGACATGTGTCGCATGGTGCTTTCTCCTGCGCAATACGTTGTGTGGGACAGCGAGTACCAGCGAGAGGCGCTTGCAGCAGCAGCACAAGGTGGGGGGGCCTATCTTGCTGAGCAGTTGTATGGCACAGGGCAGTTTTTGAGCATCCCCCAGCAGGCGAAGGGCACGCCCCGGGCAGCTTATCCCTGGTGGTCTAGTGGTTAGTATTCGGCGCTCTCACCGCCGCGGCCTGAGTCCGTGGGCGGATGATGGAGGGGGCTACATCTCCACCTGTGGGGGCCGTGATTTATTAACGCAGTTAATTGCCACCATCCATATTGATGATTAGGCGTACGGCCCTCCCCCTCCGTTGGCTCACTGACGAGCCTGTATGGGTTGCACAGTGGCCGCTTCCTCTGGAAAAGCTGGAGGCCCTCCAGCACTTGGTTAACAACCAGCAACGGGCAGGGCATGTGGAGGAGTCCACTAGCCCCTTTAATACCCCCGTGATTGTAAGCACAAAAGAAATAGTTACACCTTGTATAGAAATTGAATTGTGGATAGGGTGTGCATTTTTCCCAGAACATGTGCAGTGTATATTGTAGCAGAGGTAAAGGAAATGCAAACCTACCAATATAGGTTGTGTTGTCTTGTTTTAGATCACTATGTGTTTGAAAGCAGGAGTTAGAAGTAAAAGGCAATCAAAAGACTGGGAAAGTCAACTGTGTCCCTTTTAAAGTAAGAATCTTTAAGCTGTGGATAGCTTTGGATTCGGAAGCAAGCCAGAAAGCATTTGTATTAATGCAATTTTCTAACTAATAAGGTAGAAGCCACTGAAATCTGGGCTGCCTATGAAACAAATACAAGGAAACATTTTAAGCAATGACTGACTGCCCAGAAGGGGTAGACCTCTGTTCTTTTGTCTTTCAGATCATCAGAGAAAACGGATGCCAGCTAAACAGCATTCAATGTACCATGCATTTACTGGCACAATAGGGATTATTTTTGTGTTTTATGGCAAAAATTGTTGTTAAGAATTGCATACCAACAGTCTGTGGAAACAAGGACATGGAAGGTTAACCCACTCCCCATATTGCCCATGGGATCCTTCTGGCTACCTCAGATTTCTAGCCAGAGGGCTGGGGAGGGAGGAAAGCAATTAGACACCTGAGGTTGTACCGAGTGCACTCCTCAAAAGTGGGTGTGCTTGTCCCGGTTTGTTGCTCCAAAGCTCTGTAATAAAGTTATTTTACTGGAAAAGTGAAGGTTTCCTTTGTAGGTTAAGAGAAGCCAAGAAGAGAAGAGGAAAAAGCACAGAATGAGTTAACTGAGAGGAAAATACAGCTTGCAGGCTCATCCAAGGTCACAGCCAAAACTTGGCTAACCCCCAAGACAAGGGGGGGGGCTTGAATGTGCCCGAGCAACAATGAAATCTGCAAAACACTGCCAGGCACTAATGAAATGTGTTAGGTTTTTTTTTTCTCACAGATAAAAGAAGTGCTATCCAAAGATCCTAGCACCCCTGCCATTAATTGAAACAAGGAAACTGAGTCTATGTAAAGTCCATCAACGAAAGACTGCTTTGGCTCCATGCTGGAAAGGCCCTTTCCAAGTCCTGTTAACCACCAACACTGCTGTGAAGTGCCAAGGACTAACTGCCTGGACCCATGCTTTTCACTGCAAAAAGACCCCTCCACCTCGGGAGGACTTTCTGACTGATGATAAGCCTATTTCTCCTTCTAGTTCTGCTGTGCCGTCTGGACAGCAGGAAAAAGAAAGAAAAAGGGGAAAAAAAGACAAGGTGAAGTGCTAGTAACCTCTCCCTTGTCCACTGACAGACCTACTGTTGCTTTGAATTTCTCTAGAAGACACAAAACCACTACAGGGTGATGTGCTAGTAACCTCTCCCCTGTATGATGCTGAACCATGACTGTTTCAGGAAAAGAGAAGAAGGAACACTTGCTTCATTGAAACCACAAAGTCCAGGAATTCCTGACTACAAAAGACATTAAGAACTGACCCTGGTAAAGAAACAAAGAATTATAACCTGAAAAGAAAAAAACTTGTGGGACCCATGCTTGGAAATGTGGTATTGATTGGATTTTGGGGTTTATTCTACAGGCTGCGCCCTGTGTTTTGGATAAGTCCCTCAGCATGTATTGCCTTCCCTAATTGGATTTTAAATGATAAGTACCAAAGGCACCTTGTTGCCATTGCCCCTGCCATTTCCTTCATTACACTATTACCCCTGTAACACATCCAAATACAGACAATGACCCAGAAGTTGCTGACAGAGATGGTATTGAATATCACTGAGGCTGGGAAGGCATTGCAGTGGGATCTAGCATGTTCAGGCTTGGCCCACTGCCCTTACAGACACATCAGGAGTACCATCTGATCTGTGGCCATGGAGACATACTTGGAGACTTTCTGGGTGGAAGTGCAGACGTTTTTAGTGCTCCTTCCAAGCATATGGACCGGTAAAGGGGGTGTGGGCTTCCACATACCAAATCCTGCAGGGCCCATGGGGAGGATGCATGTGGGATTGGGTAATTCACCAAGACATCTGGGAAATTAAACTTCCTGGTATGCCCAGTTAATTTTAGTCAGTGCTCCTGGGATTACACCTAACAGGACACTTACTTTTTCAAGCTCATGACAGCTGTGTGTATGTTAATGACACCACATTACAAGATATTTGGGTCCACCTGGCAGAAGTATTAAATCAATCTGATTTCTGCCTGGCCGTTGCCCCGGACATGCAAGGTCTGTTAAGTACCTGCCTTGTTCCTGTCTGCAAACCACCCAGCAATATTTGGGGTGTGAGACAGTGAAAGAAATGTGTTGTTTTAAGCTTACTGATAATAGTAATCGCATGCAATAGCAAATTGATATGCTGAAATGTTATGCTTAAGCCATTTGCTAAGATGTTTTTCCTCCTTGGTGGAATTATATTTAGTTATAGCCACCCTTAGAGTGGATAAAGACCCTTTTATAGTATGGGGGTCTTAGTTTTGATTTTTGGTGTTTTGCTTTGCTGCTTTGTTTAATGCTTACCCAATTTAGTGGCGTTGTGTATGCTACCCTGTAAAGGTGCTTTGTCTAAATACCGCATATAAAATAAAATAGGGGGGGATGTAGGAATGTGTTGCTCCCTAATCATAAGCCTTGAAGAACGGCAAACTGTTCCCTTGGCAATGAGGCGGGAGTGACCTTGTCCTAGCGTATATGTTTGGAAAACTTATTGGCAACAATGACATCATCTTTGCAGCTGGTGTCCACGCGCTTAAGAGATGGGTTTGTAATCTCATGCTCATGTATACTGCCTGCCTTCTGAATGGGCAAGAATGTAACCACTCAGATAAGTTGTAAACAAAGTAAGGAGAAGAATAAAAACTCCAGGAAAGGTTTTTTCCTGAGAGGCTTTTGGCTGGAGGCTTTTGAAGCTGAGAGAGGCTTTTTGCAGGAGGCTTGTAAAGCTCTCTGGCTACCAACAAACCTGGTGTTCTGTTTCCTTTCCTGCGTCGTCACCACACACAAAGCCTTCTCTAGCAGTCATCTAGTTCTCTAGGAATGAAAAGAACAATATGAATCAAATTCTATTTGATGTGTTGATGTTAGATTCGACAATGGTCACTCACATCTCTCAAAGGACACCTATTCTCTAGAAAAAAACAAAGAGTTACCCTGAATATATTTATCTATGACTAGTCATTCTTGTTATCAAACAAATCTTAAAAAAACAAGATGACCTGGTAAATTGAATTAGATATCCAAGCCTTGATTCTTATTGACAACCAAGACCACTTTATCTTGCTCTGGTGGTGTAAATCACCTTTAAAATGGGTGTAAATGTCATTTGTATTGGTGGACCAGTGTAAAAGGTACCTTTGGGTAAATAAAGATCATACCCCATGTAGACAGAGATGACAGGGAGGCAGAGGAATGTCTAATCATTAAAATAATGTCCTGTTATAGTAAATGCACAGAGCCTGTATTGTGGTTTGGGGTGCACTGTACTATTGACACTCTCTCAGTCTCTCCTGTGGGGACCCTTTCCAAGTGACAGACCTACACTTGCACGCTTCTCAAATTGGCACCCCGCAGGGTTCAACCCCACCTTTAGACTGGCTCATCAGGCTACATTACCCGCTGTCCATATACCATATTACCTCCAGCAGGTCCAACAAGATTGGGTCCTGCTGTAGAATCCTCTCTGGGAGCTGTGACCAGCTGCTAAATGTAATGGGAAAAAAAAACTTGTTCAAAAGAGCATGATTTATTTATCCATAGGAACTTCACAAGCAGAGAGAAAAGGGTTAAGAACAACAGAAACCGCTACTCATAGTGTCTTATTTAAATTTGGCCATCCATTGCAAGTTTAGGTAGGCCTGCATTTACCCTGGTGCTCCAGCATTTGAGGTCTATGTTACAGTTCATTTCTCTACAGATCCTCTGACCCTCTGTGTTTTATATATAAAACACCACAATTAATACAATAACTTTTACATTCTTCAGAGCCTGATTCTCCATAATGTTACACCAGCTGGTGGAACTGCATTGACTTCAGTGGAACTACTTTGTTGTAAAACCAGTATAATATAGACAAGAAGAAGCCTTAGATTTCATGGTTTTTTCCCCTCACACTGGCATAACTCCACTGACTTCAGCAGGGAGATCCCCGATTTATATTGGTGTGAAAGGGCAATCATGCCCATATGCCCATTTGTGTCATCTATCCCAAGGTCATATCAGTTCAGGGACTCAGATAAACATGCAGCTAAATTTAAAAAAAAAGTGCTTCAGAATAAAAGCACGGTGATACGTTCTGCTAAATAAGCAGAGAGTGAGAGAGAGAGTTAGTTAGTTAGGTGTGCATTTCTGTGCACAACATTGGGTCCAGAATGTTGTCTCTGTTCCATAAGCAGTACAGTACCATATGAAAATACTACCTTTAAAAAAGAAACACAAAATTGAATCTCCCTACTATCAGATGTGTTACATAAATAAGAGTGTGATTCATATGCCTGGATTTGACCCAATATCAAACCAAATATAACAAGATATAACTGAACATATGAGCAAAATAACAAGATTCATCCTTCTAAGTCCAAAACTTTACTCTCTGCCTACTGTCAAAGATGTTACAATTGGATTCAACATGGAATATTTTCTCCATAACACTTTTATTATGGTCAAACTAAGGTGTAGCCTCAATAGGAAGACACCTTACACATCATTGACCAAAAGCCAACAAGACTGGATAAAACTCAAGATGATGTTCAGTTTGAGAAACAGTGTGTAATCATTTAATTAAACAGTAGTATTTGAAATGTAGTCACATGAAGGGACAGAATTAAGGTTGAGTTTAGAGTTTACAGCTTTGATATTCTCTTAGTGCAGTTTTTGTATAGAACATGGAGATGGTTTATTGAAAGTGAATACTGAAGTGCTCATATTGAAATGAAAACTGTATTACTGTATGTGTTTAGTGATAATTTATTGGTACAGCATTTCATTTAAAATATTATTGAACATTAGCATTTATTTTGTTGTCTAGTTATTAAGATACCCCTGTAGTTATGAGAGATCATGTAGATCAAAATAATTGATGTGAAGAACTGTCTGTGAGAAATTAGATTAATATCTTGCATGATTTGTTGTTACTGATAGTTATTAATTTATAGTCCCTTAGAAAGAAAACAAAGAACTCTCTCATAGGATGAGCCAGAAAATCGGATATGATTTAATAATCTACCTCTAAAGTATTATTTTTAATAGCACGAGGCTTAACTCACCACTCAAGATGTTCCTATTATCCTTGCCCAGCTCACGTATCCTCTTCTCTGATGAGGCAAACAATTCATCTGAAGAGTGAAAACTTTACAAGTTTCAACATATGGAGTTTCCACTTTCTTACTCCAGAATAACTCATTTAAGGGATCAGTGGATTCTTGGTGTTTTCATCTTTTTATATTTTCACTATTCATTTTAGCATTTGGAATTATGGGACACACTTCTTCCCTATGATATAATAGTGACATGAGGAATGTTACTAAACTGCTATGGAAAGTATCATTTATTATTTAGATCAATTGCTACTCATCTAAATTTCTCCTATTCACTAGACCATGTGCCACTGGAAAAGGAGAGGCACCACCTCCTCCTTTGGGTTTTTCAAAATTTGTAAGTCTAGTTTTGAACTGAAATGAGGGCCCTCTGGCTGTCAACCAAAATCTCTAATATTAATGTTGACATAAGAACATTCATTCTAGAAGTGGATTTTGCAAACTGATCTGCAAAATATTTTTGCTTCTTCAACATGTCAGAAAAGGAAGCTTCTGAGAATGTGAAATCCATGCAAAATGAATTGATGAAAGTGTCCATGCAAAGAAATGTCACAGAAATCTTTTCATTAGTTTCAAACAGCCCTACATTGGCCCCGATCCAGGAAAGCATCCATTGGAAAACTACTCGCAAGACAGAAATTACTCACATGCTTAAGTGTTTTGCTGGACTGGGTTTTACCTTCACACAAAATGTCGGGTGAGAGAGGTGGGAGCTTCAGCTTCCAAGAAATCCATAAGGGAATCAGGTAAAGTTTTTTAGAACTTTATATTTTTAGGAGAAGTCCCTGAAAGTGAGAAAAAACAAAACAAAACACTAATCTCACAAGGTCAATGCAGGCAGTAGGATTAGAGCAGATTCCCAACCAGCTGAGTCATTGATTTTACTGCATTCACATATACAATGTGCACTGCTTGAGCCAGTTTTGTGGGAGCTGTTTGATTTGAACCATTTCCCACAAGGAATTATGATTGCTTATATTATTAAGATTGAAAGCAGGCTGGTCTGCTAATGTTGTGTGAGAACTAAAGCTCCATTTTGTACACAGTTGAATATTTTGCTTGGTTTGAATAAGAAGCATACATTTCACAACCTACTTCCACAATCTGAATGAGGAAGTAGGTGCCACAGAATAAATCATATATAACATTATATCATGTGATGTTCAAGCCAAAGTGGTACGTGGGGCACACAGATGCCCTCTGCACAGTGTGTTGTCAAAACTGGGGAGTGCATAATTTGCTGCAATCTAACAAGACTACATAGACTATGTTGAGATGGATGCATCTGCATTAACTTCTGCTACTCTTCAAAGGCTACTAGAGAAGTAGGAAAACGTACTATTAGGCTGATCAACTTTCAAAGTGTAGGTTTCAGAGTGGTAGCCCTGTTAGTCTGTATCAGCAAAAACAATGAGGAGTTCTTGTGGCACCTTAGAGACTAACACATTTATTTGGGCATAAGCTTTCATGGGCTAAAACCCACTTCATCAGATGTTTCAAAGTGTAGTTCACTTTATATATTCTACAAGTATTTATGGGACAATAGAAAACAAACCAGTAGGGATAAACTGTCAGTTTTTCATCTCCTGGGAATCTAGAGTTTCAAATATACACCCAAACTTCTTTGATAAAAGCTGCAAGTAGCAATTAAAGCCCTGTTCCCTCTCTCATTAAAGACAATGACAAAACTCAGGGGTGTCAGGATTTGGCTATAAAGCAACATAATATTTAATTCCCTGATCCTGCAATTGGCTCCTCAATAGAGTTTCCTCGGCACAGATGTCCCATTGCAGGATCAGGGCCTTAATTATTATGTAGTGTTTAGAGTATCAATGGATTAGTGTTGCATACATAAAGCACTTGTGTCAGTGCAGAGTAAAGCAGTAAAGGCTACAAAGTGTTAGAGATATTGCAGGTGGAAACATCATTTGAAAGCAAGTGGATTATTCGGTGCTAATGACACTCCATTGTATTCAGTGATTTCTGCACTATCTAGAGAACAAATGCTGAACTTGCATTTCCTCCAACACTTATTATAAAGCAGATGGCGCTGTAGATAATCTCAAAATATTTTCCTCTCCAGGAAGAATAAGTTTCAACAACTAAGTGTTTATACATTTCTCAAAAATAGTAATGAAATGTGTATTCTTCTTCAATTTCCATTCTTTCCAATACAATTAATCCTATGAAAGGCAATACAAAATATCTCTTTTATAAACTGGTAGCATCTCTTTGTCAAAATGTATCATTCATTAATTACTAGTTACAGAGTTATTTGATAAACTACAGAGGGATAAAATAGAAGATATAAGCAGATATAGGCAGTAGAAAATATAGGCAACATTTTCAGATGATATTTAAGAAGCAATGGGGTGTCACTGAGGCAAACAGACAGAAGAAGGTATGCAGCATTTTACATGATTCATATAATCTGTGTAATGGGCAGCAACAATATAACTTCTATCTGCCTTTTAGGGAATCATACATATATTGGACCTGATTTTCCACTTCCTTTGTACTTGTGCAAAGTGGGTGTGAAACATTTAACTGAGCAAATGGGTAGCATTTTACACACATATAACACTCATTTTGCACAGGTGTAAATGATTACACAGAGGCCATGGAGAATCAAGTCCCTCTTGATTATTTTATTGCAGTTACTGTCAAAAGGTCTGATAGCACTGGCATTTTAGTGTATAACCAATTATTAAAGTTCACACATACTAAGGGTTATGTGTATAGCCTCCAAGGTTTATTAACCTCTCCCCCAAACCAATGTGGTAATTACACAACACCAAGGAACAATGCACTAAGGCACCACATTACATAATATTGTTTTATTGTGAAGCAACAGACAATGATGCCAAGTTCTGCCTTTTATTGACAGGAACACTCTTTGTATAAATTGGCTGAATCACTAAACTGAGACTCAGTGCTCTGGAGGAAGGATATATGCAGTCAAGTGGTGACATTTCCAAACCATACAAAACTGGGGGCAATAAATGTGTGTATGATATATAGATATGAGGTAAAGATTATGTAATTCAGTGTGGACAAATATAAGGGTATGAGTCCAGGGGAAAATAGCATAACCATAAATAGGAAATATTCTCTCAATAGTCATGCAGACAGAACACCAAACAGCAGACTGATCTAGGATATTGGTGAACAAAACTTTAAAACTTTCTGCACATCTCTTAATACAGTAAAGCACTGAAAACTGGGAGGCAAAAAGAGAGATGCATTAAAGTCAAAGTAAAATATTCTGGTTTTATAGAAATATCTAGTGAAATGAACTCACTTTTATACACCCAGAGCCATTCTAGGCACTTAACGGTGAAACCAGGAATGTTATAGAAATATAAAAGTTCCTGTCTATGCACATATACTATTTCAACCATCATAGCTTGGAGCCAAATACAGGAATTTTAAGCTCTAACAATTTTAAGCTCTAAAACTACGCTTCATCCTTGGGCAGCACTATAAAGCTGTAGATCTTCCCAGTCAGTTGTTTCTCCCTTTCTATCTCAGACAGAGGTAATCTGAAGGGGTGGGGCTCGGGGGTGATAGAGGAAGGTTCACAAGCCAGAGTATCACTGCCTCTCTTGACGAAAGATGAGTGCAAACAGATGGAGTTTTGAATTGTGCTCTAAAGAAGTTAAAGACATAAATTCATTCTGATCATCTGCAGCAGAGTTGTTCAGCTGAGCCCCATTTCACCAGGAGTGGCGCCAGCTTTTCTGCTGCCCTAGGTGGCGGAAGATCCCACCGCCAACATGCCGCCGCGGTCACCGCCCCCCAAATTGTAGCACCCTAGGCGACCGCCTAGGTCACCTAATGGGTTGCGCCGGCCCTCCCTTTCACCAAGAATGCCTCATCTCCAGCTGCAGTGAGTTCCACTCCTGTGATAGCAAAATTCGGCTGAATGTCTCTTTGCCAAACCTTGAAAACAGTTCAGAACATGATCATGAAGCAATTGTGAGGCAGTGTTCACATGAGTTAAAAATCCCACTCTCAGTTCTCAAACAGCTTTTGATAAGCTACTTTAATTCTTGAGCTGATTTTGCAAACGGTGTGGGAAGGTTTTGAACTACTTATTGTTATGCTTGCATCATCTTTTCACATTGACCATAACTTATGAATTTCCAAACTACTACTACTAAATAATAATAATAATAATAAGGAAGCTGTTGGTCCACCTTGGTATTCCAGGTCAGCCATACAGAATTTATTCAACATACCAGAAAATATATTGTGCACATATATTATTTTATTTAATATAAGAGAAGCTAAAAGTCACACACCTTATACACTGGAGTATTAAAATCTAAAGTTGCAGATAATTATAAAATTATATTGGATTTGTCATCACAGAAATGTTACCAGTAGAACTTCTGCCTTCCTCCCTCTGTAGTGCATCCTTCGGATCTATTTATAATTCATGCCCACAAACAACATATATGATATTAGCAATGGTGGCAAGGGACTCTGAGGATGTACCAGGCATAAGAGCACATATATCCAAAAGAATATTAGAATTTCACATCTTGTAAACCATATAAGAGCCAACATATCTTAGTTTTGAAGTAAAATATCTCAGTCACATCCACTCGAAGGTATCAAGCCGAGTGTTGCACAGAGACCACAAGAAAATCACTCTGAACTAGAAACGATATAAAGGATGGCAACACCTCACAGAAATTTGGGAACCACTAAGAAAACTCCTAAAAGATTACTCCATTTCAGCAGCATGCACAACAAAATTCCACATTCATGAAAACATAGCAACTAGTTGATAATGCAAGCCCATAGATATGAAGTCATATAAATAGAGGTAACAGTTCAGGAAGATCCAATGCAAGCAAAGACATGGGTCTGAGTTACTGCAAGAAGGAAAGCCAATGTTTTAGGTAGAGATAGTTGAGATTTTTTGTACAATATTTTCCCCCATATTCATAAAATTAATTAATTAATTAAAACAGTTTTGTAAAAATAAAAGTTTTCCTTTGGAAAATTAACATTTTTATTAGATTTTCTGATCAGGAGAATCAAAATGAAAATGTCTTTTCAAAATGTCTGTGCAAAATGAAAAAAAAATGTTTTAAAATGTCAAATCTTTTCATTTTGATTGAAAATATCAACCTTTTAAATTTCATTTTAACATTTATGATTAGAAACTTTTCTGAAATTTTTGTTCCAGGACATGTTTCAATATTTTCATTTTTTGTTCTGATCTGGAATAGAAATGAACTTTGAAAATTGCTGTGGGATGAAAATTCAAATTTCTGAAGAGCTCCAGTTTTAGGAATTCAAGTCTGCAGGAACCTCCAATATAAACTACTCACAAATAAAACAAAGTGTGTGCAACTCTGTTTTGCTTTGAGCACGTCCTTCAGTTTATGTCTAACACACACACACAAAACAACACATGTGATCATAAGCCTTCCCAGGCAAATGTGTGACAACCCATTCACTGGAGAGCTATCAAGTCTACATAAGATGTGTTTAAACACAGAATGGGAAAGTCTGTACCAGTCCGTGGTACCTTATGAAGATTGTTTCTCTACCTATTCTCTGTCCTTGTACCTTTTCTGCAATTGTCCTTTTTACTTTCCTCTCTGTACCAACTTTCAACTCCCAACAGTTGGCTTCATTCCCATTCATACCAGCAATGAAATTGATAAGAGGTGAAATAATTAATGTTGACATTTTAAAATGTCCTAATTAGGCTTTAGAGTTAACACTCCAATTAGATGAATAGAGACCTGGGAGATCAGACCTCTCAGAGCTATTGCTTTATGCTGCCTGTCTACAAACTCAGACAGACATGATGGCATCACTTTACAGTTGTTCCCCCAGTTCTCAAACAGAATATGGCTGGTACGGCAAAGAGGATGAATACTAAAATAGTCAAGAATTTGGTGTATAGCCTGACTAATTAACCAAATCCTTCAAGTTCTATGCAAGCTGAACTGTGCACTGACATTGTTTTCAGAGGCTGTGTGGAAAACATCTCCTCAGAACTAGAGGCACTTTTTTTTTTTTTTTTAACAAACTACCATACAGTGATGACACCAGCTCATGGTTAACAGCAAAGAGATGACAATAAATAGTGATGATTTCAAAAGGTATCGGAGAAGAAGTACTCCCACCAAAGGATTTTGGCCCATCATACACACTGAATGATGACACCCATTGTAATACCAGTTAGGTTTAATTAAAATCATTTAACTTTTACATAGCTAGCAAACAGTTATGGTTGATTTATGTATTTTAATTTGTGTTACAAAACCTGCAGAAGTGCATGAAAATATGTATTACCAGTGTCATACTAAGTACTGTTGGAGAAGTCTTTTCTGCCATGTGGCCTGGGAGTAAAACTGCAGCAAGGCGCTATTCAGACATTCTAGCTAACAGGAAAGGAAGTAGTGAAAACAGGGACCTTATTCACTTTTGGACATTCCAGTAAAAACTGTTGAAAGCTGTCCGACTTGCTCTGCCCTGTGCTTATTGCAGTATTGCCAACCACAGGAGATCAAAAATCATGAGTTGGACTCTTCAAGAGATTTAAAAAAAATGAGATTTTTAAAAATATATTCTGTGTTTTTGGTCTGATTTTTTTTTCATTTTTGAATGCCACTTTTGTGTGTGTGTGTGTGTGTGTGAGAGAGAGAGAGAGAGAGAGAGAGAGAGAGAGAGAGAATTAATGTGGCCCACCCTCTCAAATCTACTGTGTAAGGTAATTTTGGCCTCCCACTGTAGAAGCTTTTACTCCCCATCTGCCCATCCCTTGCCCAGCAATTAATCCTGTCCTCCAGACCCCACCATCAGTTCAGTCCCCAACCCTCTTCAGCTTCACCTCTGCTGTGTCCCCTCTCACCTTCCCTTTCCCAAATTGGGAAGGTAGCTCCTAGAGCTCTTCGCTCCCTCTGCCCCTTCCCAGACTGGGTGCTGCAGCGTGGGAGGAGAGAGTGGCAGAGGTGCTGTCCTGTCCATGTTTCCCACAGCAAAGGAGGGAGGAGGTGGGAGCAGAACTGTGCTAAGCTGTTCAGCTTTTTGCTCCCTCCTCTCCCATCCCCTCCTCTGCGAATGGTGGGCGGAGAGGAGAGACACTGCCAGCTACTGGAAGGGCTGATCTTCACAAGGGGGAAGGAGATGCTCACATCATCCTGAAACGAGCTCCAAAACCCTATGAAATCCCATCACTCACAATAAAATCATGATAGTTGCCAATGTTGTGATTGGCTGTTTGCTCCAGTCCACCCAATCCCTCCTCACAGTGTCTTCACTTCAGCTTCACTGGACATCAGTCTCTTCACCCCTGCCTGGTTCCGCTCAAATTCTCTTCTCTTCCTTTTTCTTTCCAAGCTGATCCCCTCCTAACTAAATCCACCAAATAAAATAAAATTAAATAATTGTGGTTCTAACATGAAATTTGCTGCTGTCACACTGCTTGTGTATTCTACCCCTTCTTCCCCCTTGTGTCTGCCTTGTCTATATAGATTATAAGCTCTTCTGAGGAGGGAGCATTTACTACTCTGTGCAATGGGGCCCTAGGGACTTAGGCACTTTTTGGTTGGCCCTTAAGCACTTCCGTAATAAACATGACCCAAGCCTGAATGGAATTCCAGCTGTTTTGATGCTGAAAGGCCTGGAAGGGCTGGAGACAATGTTCTGAAGCAAAAGCAAACCACAATCTGTGTAGGAGTGACAAGACTACTGTCAAGTCCAAACCACAAATGTGATGAACTGTTTACCTTTTTTTCAAGTAAAAGGTTATTAAGCCTTTCAATTGCCTGTGTATCCTCTATCCACTTCAGTGAAGGATTTTCCCTAAAGAGACCATCTGGAATTATATACAGCAGTTTGTCTGCCAGGAACTTTTCAGTTCTTTCCTCAGCTGCTTAGTGGATCTGCTCTGCTCAGAAATACTTAGCAAACTAAGTCAACTTCATGATTTTTCAAAAGTCTTCAAGCATCAGCAGCTTCTATTGTTGTCAGTGAGAGCTGAACACGTTTGAAGATCTGGCCAATTCATTCAGGGCCCTAAAATAGGAAATAATCTCTTTTGACAAACCAGCCCCATTTATAGGTACTTACTGAGCACATTTGAAAATCTGGCCTTTAATTCCTGTCTTAAAGAGATAACCTGTTGAAAGAGAATGCAGTTACACATATGATAAGGAGTAACATGCTTGAGAGAATTACACATATATTTGCATAACTCCATTCTCTGTAATGCAAATCATATTGACACAAATTACACTCTTTACTATTTACACATGTTTTAATAAAGTTCTGTATACATTTGTTTTTAACCTTTTCTCAATTACCCTTATAGCGCCTGTGAACCCTTTTGTAATAATCAGTATTTACTGTCATGACACATATGGGCACGAGCGGAACTAATCATCTGCAGGTTGTCTCTGTTGCTGAACTGAACAAACAAGCTGTTCAAGACTTGTGAAGATGTGTCTGCTTTGTAAATCAATGAAAACCTAATGGAACATTTTCCTTCTCTTTTTCAGGCACACAACTGAGACGCAGGCACTCATTTTTGAACATCACAAACAAAGACCTGGCTCAGTTAGCTGTAGATACATTCAAAGACACATGACCCAACAGCCTAGGAGTAAACAAGCATGCCAGTTCACCTGATGTTTTAACCTATAGAATTAATAATATATTCTGGGGCCAGCACCTGTGACAGATGGTCAGTAGAAGAGAAAGCTGTCCCCATCAGTGCAGCAGAGTTTTGAAATCCCAATGAATAAACCACAGATGGTATTGGCAGAACTCTTCAGTGCTGTGAGAGATCCAAAAATAAACCTCACTTGTTCTATGGTGCACTAATAAATGTGTTTACATTATCAAGAAATTAACTAAAAGCCCTGTGTTAAATTGATTTGTCAATTTTCATGGATACAAATGGTGGATCAGGAACATGCAGATCCAATATATTGAGTTAATTATTATGTTTTGACTTTAGAAGTTTTATTCATTCCACTGCTGACCATGAGGGTATGATTGCAGGTTACAGAGTCTCTATTGCTTTTCCATGGCTCAACAGTGGAAAGGCTACTAGGATGACCTGAGAATTGGAAAACCTACCTTATGGGAGAAGACTCAAAGAGCTTGGCTTGTTTAGCCTAACCAAAAGAAGGCTGAGGGAAGATATTATCCCTCTCTCTAAATACTTCAGAGGGATAATTACCAGGGAGGGAGAGGAGTTATTTAAGTCAAGCACCAATGTGGACACAAGAACAAATGGATATAAACTGGGCATCAAAACATTTAGGCTCAAAATTAGGCAAAGATTTCTAACTATCAGAGGAGTGAAGTTCTGGAACAGCTTTCTAAGGGGAGCAGTGGGTGAAAAATACCTATCTTGCTTCAAAAGTTTATGGAGGGGATGGTATGATGAGATTGCCTACAATCGCATGTGGCCTATTGGTGACTGCCAGAAGCAAAAAACCCAACTGCTGGAGATGGGACACTAGATGGGGAGTTACTGAGTTCTCTGAGTTACTACAGAGAATTCTTTCCCAGGTATCTGTCTGGTGGGTCTTGCCCTTATGCTCAGGGTTTAGCTTATCACCATGTTTAGGATTGGGAAGGAATTTCCCCCTGGATCAGATTGACAGAGACCATAGTGGGTTTTTGCCTTCCTCTGCAGCATGGGGCAGGGGTCTCTTGCAGGTTTAAACTAGTGTAAATGGTGAATTCTCTGTAATATGAAGTCTTTAAACTATGATTTGAGGACTTCAGTAACTCAACCAGAGGTTAGGGATCTATTTCAGGAATGAGTGAGGTTCTTTGTCCTGCAATGTCCAGGATTTCATACTAGATCATCACGATGGTCCCTTCTGAACTTAAAGTCATTGAGTCTAACAGTCATCAAAGTATTGATTGCTTACTTTTTTGTCTGGGGTTGAAAGAAAAAAAAAGTTGAGTACTGGAAAAAATATTATTGTTTCAGTTTCTCTGATGAAATGATGTAAGCACTACAGCTACAAAAGTGTTAGGTCTGCTGCAGTAGGTTTAGATGTGTATCTGAGCTGTTTATAGAGAAACATGAGGAAAGGAGAACACTAGTCTGAAGAGGTTGGTAATGGGATAAAGAGCCTCGGACCTCTAGGCTGTGAAGTCCTAATCCAAGCCAGATCGATAGTAACAAAGTTACATCGAACTCATGTCTCTTTGGTTGCCTAAAGTGGAATGCACTTGATATTCTTGGTGTTATCAGTTCAGTGCCAAGTGGACAGGAGTCCACATAAATGAGAGAAACATCACAATTGTCAGTAAATGTCACCATGATTGGCTGTCTCAGCAGAAGGGCAACAAATGAATGGGCACAGAGACTAAACTATCTTCTCATTTCTTGAGATGGTCCCAGGGCCGCTTTAGGCCGATTGCCCTGAATCCGGCCAGCACCTAAGAGGGCCCCTACCCTGCGCCTAAGAGGGCCCCGCGCCCAGCCAGAGCCCCGCAACCCCGCGGCTCCGCTACCCCGGCCGGAGCTCCGCAACCCCGCGACCCGCTTCCCCATCGGAGAAAGGCAATCCCCTGGGCCCCGTTACCCGGCTACACCGGCTGGAGCCCCGTAACCCCGCGACCCCGGCCAGAGCGTGGCAATCCCCACGGCCCCGTTACCCCGGCCGGAATCCGGCGGCCCCGCGACGCCGCTACCCCGGCCGGAGCCCCGCAACCCCGAGACCCCGCTACCCCGGCCGTAGCGCGGAAATCCCCGCGACCCCGCTACCCCGGCCCGAGCCCCGTAACCCCTCGACCCCGCTACCCGGGCCGGAGCGTGGCAATCCCCCGCGGCCCGCTACCCCGCTACCCCGGCCGGATCCCCGCAACTCCGCGACCCGCTCTCCCATCGGAGCGGGGCAATTCCCGCAGCCCCGCTACCCCGGCCGTAGCCCAGCAACCCCGTGACCCGCTTCCCCATCGGAGTGGGGCAATCCCCGCGGCTCCGTTACCCCAGCCGTAGCGCGGAAATCCTCGCGGCCCCGCTACCCGGCCCGAGCCCCGCAACCCCGTTACGCCACGACCCCGCTACCCCGGCCCGAGCCCCGCAACCCCGCGGCCCCGCTTTTAGTCCAGTTCCCAGAACGCTACTATTCACATCACAAACAGAAGCAAAAACATTGGTGCGAACTGCGAGCTTTATTATTAGCAATAGTATTTACAGAGTGCCTCTCATTATAATATCTGGTTGGCACTCTTATGGACAGGCAAAGTAGGCATAGAGACTGGAGGATCTTGATCGTTAGTGCTGGTCCCTTGAGATTGAAGCACATTTTGGAAGCACACACCACTGCTTACCTGCGCTGTAATTTTACAGCTGCACTTTTTTTTTTAATGACATGGACCAGTTCCCTTATGTTTTTGTATTAAAGTAATCAGGGATCAAGGCCCCATTGTCCTAGGCACTGTTCAAATTGTAGTCCTTTTCTAGGAGAATATGGGGTCTAAATCCCTGAACCCTGTCTAGATTATAGATCTGTATAGCTGTGGAGATGGAGAGAGAGAAGCAGAAGATCTGCTGGCAAGATGCTCTTGTGGGGTGGGGAGAGGAGGAGAAACAGAAAAAAATAAGTGCACGAGAAGGGCGTTGAGTTATGCCTAATTGCTCAGTCCAAACCTATGTGCATAAACAGAACGTTTCAGTGTCAATTGATCCTGGGTGGTCAACTCACCAGTCCTTCACTTACTGTAACTGTTGTAAGTGTTGCCAATTCTCTCGGTGTTATTGCAAGTCTCACAACATTTGATTTTTTTTTTAAATGGCCAGTTCCTGGATTCTTTTTATTAGGTGAGAATCAAAGCTTCCATTTAAGAAAAAAAAAAGAGTTTTAGATCCAATGGTTGCCAAGAAAAGCTTGAAAACATGACCCAGATGAATCCTGATCTCAAATATTTGAAGCCTGACTCATGAATTTTGAATGCTGGGGTTGGCAATAAGCTTCACAAGTCTTCTTTTATTTTAAATCTTGAATATTTAAAAGAATTTTATACACAGAAAAAGTAGCTTACAGTCATAGTGATGAGTTTAAAAGACATAATAAAGGGCATCTGTAAACATGAGACAGGTGGAGAATTTCAGGGAAGTAGCAACCCCGCGGCCCCGCTACCCCGGCCAGAGCCCCGCACTACGCGATCCGCTCTCTCATCGGAGCGCGGAAATCCCCGCAACCCCGCGACCCCGGCCGGAGCCCCGTAACTCCGCGGCCCCGCTACCCCGACTGGAGCGCGGAAATTCCCGCGTCCCCGCAACCCAGCTGAAGTCCCGCGGCCCCGCTACCCCGGCCGGATCCCCGTAACTCGGGGCTCGGGCCGGGGTAGCGGAGTAACGGGGTTGCGGGGCTCGGGCCGGGTAGCGGGCCGCGGGGATTTCCGCGCTACGGCTGGGGTAACGAGGTCGCGAGGATTGCCCCACTCCGATGGGGAAGCGGGTCACGGGGTTGCTGGGCTACGGCCGGGGTAGTGGGGCCGCGGGAATTGCCCCTCTCCGATGGGAGAGCGGGTCGCGGAGTTGCGGGGATCCAGCCGGGGTAGCGGGGCCGCGGGACTACAGCTGGGTTGCGGGGCCGAGGGAATTTCCGCGCTCCGGCCGGAGTAGCGGGGTCGCGGGGTTACGGGGCTCGGGCCGGGTAGCGGGGCCGCGGGGATTTCCGCGCTACGGCTGGGGTAACGGGGCCGCGGGGATTGCCC
>NW_020664399.1:5359700-5424033 GCF_002925995.2 Terrapene triunguis | reverse complement strand
GGGATTTCCGCGCTACGGCTGGGGTAACGGGGCCGCGGGGATTGCCCCACTCCGATGGGGAAGCGGGTCACGGGGTTGCTGGGCTACGGCCGGGGTAGTGGGGCGGCGGGAATTGACCCGCTCCTAACTAGCACACTCTTTTTCTCTCTTCCTCCCCAGCATACAGAATAAATAAGCCTGATTCATTTTTAATTTAGTTTCCCATCAGTACTTTCTACACTCATAGGTGCAATTTCTCTCTAACATAAGGAAGCAAACAAATAAAAAGCTCATAAATGAGTTTTGCATTTAGGTCTAAATGTACCTAGTTATGAGTTTATTATGTCTTGTGGGATTAAATTCCATAGATTAAATTTTGCTTATAAAAATTCTATCTTCTGGGCTCTTGAGTCTCCCCCTATTGGCCAACAGTTTCACTGTTCTAGTGGAACACATCTGTCATGGAAAGTCACGGTGGCAGAGGGAAAGAAATCCTTGCTGGTAGCAAGAGCCAATCCCTTGCAGCATTTGAATGTCAGCACGATGAAAAAAAGAAACAAATAGCACATAATTGTGCTGCTGTGTTAGCGAGTGAATGGTGACAGAGAAAAAAATCTGCTGCTAATTGGGAACGACTCAAAATCTCGAGCATTCCATAATGTGTTAACACCAAATCTGCCATGTATGTAGCAACATAGTAAAAAAGCCTACTTAACAGATGAGCAAGTAGGTATATTTTAGGATCTCTTATCACAGAAAAATGAACCTGCAAAAAGCAAATGTCTTCCTGTTTATGGCCCGGAACCACATCCAAATGTGAAAATAACAAGTCTTCCAGTAAGTGGCACCTTGTGATTGTAACTAATGGATGCTGGAATCATCAAAACATTTAAAACTGATCAGGAATTAACTACACCTCCATCAATAATTACTTGACACTGATGAAAATGCAACATTTGCAAAACAAATCCATGTGCTCGATGTGTGCACCTGGGTGAATGCAAGCTGGAACAGTGAGAGTACTGGATCAAAAATATTTCATTAGCTAGTGTTTTATCTGACAGTAATTAGAACTCTACTCTCCAATAGAATAGTACGGAATGGACACTGCAACATGTTGACAAATGATTAGTCGCATATTAGGTGATAGGCCTGCTGTAGATTGTGATAGCTGATGATGCTCTGCCTGTTTGTGAGGGATTTAAAGAGAGAGTGTGTGTGTGTGTATGTGTGCAGAAGTGGAAGTGGAAGAAGGGGGCAAAAGAACTTCTCAGAGCTACTCTCTCAAATGAAAATTAAGCACATGTTAAAAATATATAGGAATAAAAATAGAGGCTACAGAGATCCCACTCCTCCAGAAATCCAGATTAAAGCCAACAAGAAGTTTCATCAATCAATAGCCTATGAAAATGTAGAGAATTAAAGTTTCTAAATCACAATTATTGCAGAATGTCTTTGGATTCCCACCCCACGCTAATATTGGGTGCATGTGTTAAAATCCACAACAGAACCCTCTTCATGATACAATTTATACAAGATCCTGAGACAGTGATAAATCTCTATTAATACTTCATTATGCAGAATAAATTCATTCTTCTCCATATCTAGTTCACATAGTTTAGTTCTGCTTGCACAATTAAAAGTATATGAAGAATAGCTTGTGTCTTTCTAGTTATTTGCTTAATGTTAGACTAGGCAGAACCCTGTAATAATGCACATTCAAAATGGTGTTTGTTATGTACAGATTTCACTGTAGAAACATTAGAGATCTGTTATTTTGTGAGCAATTTTTTTTAAGTAATAGTAACTTTTGTGGGAAACATAATAATGTGAACATACGCGTCTCTCTGCTGACTTGGCAGCATTTGTACTTTCTACATAAATTAAAAGATTTCCTTCCTTTTGAAGCAATACCATTGTTGTTCCACAAATATGCTATAGCATCCCAGAAGTCAGTTGGTTTTGTCTATCAATGAACAAGCAGCCTAACTGGGAGAGTGAGCCTAACTATAAACCAAACCATTTAAAATGCACTTTTGTTCAGAAAAGTTTTTCCAAAAAGGAGATTGTGGAGATTCATATTCATTCTCTTTAAAATTATATTTTTCATATCAAGTTTATTTAGTTTACAAATCCAGGATCAGATCCTCAGGTTCATATACAGCCAAACTGAACACAATGGGAGTTTTAAAATATTTTGAGCATTATTCTTTGCTTAAATTATTCATCATAGTGTTGTATTCATATAATTCTTTGCCGCTGTTGCCATAAATTATTTGTGACTTTATTGTTACAGTATTTGACCAATGCTAATAGTGGCTTCAGATAATGTGCTGTGAAAATCAATTCTGTAGCTGGAATGTTCATATTTCATTTAAACAAAGCCTGACTAGTAATGCTGACAGAATCAAAGGCTTATATTGACCAAAAGGCTAAGCAAACCTAACATTCAAGTTGTAGGAAATGTTAATACACTAGTAGGCTGATTGATTTACACTTAAGCAAGTAAGAAGTGTGTTTATTAGAGGAAGGTTGGTCCAGTGGTTTGGGTATTAGTCTAGGATGGGAAAAATCCAGGTTCACCTCTTCTCTCTGCCATAAGCGTCCTGAGTAACCCTGTCCAAGTCAGGTAGCCTCTTTGTGGCTACATGCTTCCCTACCTCACAGGGGTGCTGTAAGCATAAATACATTAAAGAGTGAGAGGGGCATGGCTTTTACCCTAAGTGGGGCCATATAAATGCATACTGTTTCTTTTGGCAATGTCACTAGCAAATAAACTGATGTTGAGCTACTTGCATATACCAAAAATAACAGAAAATATTATTTAATTGTAACTCTTCTGCAAGGTGAAGCCAGCAGCAACCAGGGCCAGGTTCAATATCTAGGGGTTCCTTTCCATCCATACAACACAAAACTGGCTCCAGTCTCTGCCCAATAACCTGGGAAAATTACACACCTCTCTGAGTGCCTCTAGAGGCAATACTTCCCCTCTTGCAAGCACAGAGTCTTAGTATAGAAAAGAAACATTTTAATAAAAGGAGGGAAATAACTCGGCATTGATTTGATAAAACACCGCAAATAGGGATGATAATTATAACCCATGAGCAAAAGACCCACTCCCAAGTAAGTTGGGCAGTGTCCTTTTGCCCCCGGGTTCTTAAGTCCAGCAACCCAAAAATCCCTTTCATGTGCCCGACCCTTCTCTGCACCCCACTCACAGTTGCTGTCCTTGGTCAGTGCAGACCCCGAATTCCGAGGTGCATCTGCAGAGTTGAACTCCCACCCTGGGTGGAGGGGGGGGTAAAGAGGCTCCTTGCTCGCTCCGCTGCTCAAGCACTAGCTCGCCGCCCCTGTCTGTCAGCTATCCTACTGTCTGCTCACCATCCGCTGCCCTGCTGGCTGCCTGCCACTCTGCTGGCCCCTCATCGCCTCTCTCCACCCGCTGCCTACTGGCTGCGTGCCACACCTCTCTGCCAGCCGCCCTGCTGGCCACTCGACTCCCTACTGGCCACTCGCCGCGCCTCTCTGCTGGCCGCCCTGCTGGCTGCTCATCTCCACCAGCCACCCTGCTAGCCACATGCTATGCCTCTCTACCTCACCAGCCAACTATCAGTCACCTTCTGCTACCACCTGCCTCTCTGCTGTTACCCCTGCACATCAGTCCCTTAGGAATTTTCAGCTCTTTGCAGGATGGACAGTAACACAGCCCCATCTCAAGTGATTTCAGCTCTCACTGATTTTTAGCTCTTAGCAGGCAGGGAAGAAACACAGTCCTACCACAGCTGGTTTCAGCCCTGATTGATCAATTAAAATAACAAAGAGGCTCCTAATGAAGCCTATTTAGCTGTATTTTTTGAAAAGTGGGAGGGAACAGGTTAAACCAGTCTAAGGAGGACCCTTGGTGAGGGTTTACAGCCTTCTGGCTGGGACATCTGTCTCCACCCCTCTTACTTTCACCAGGATCTGGCATTCAAGCCCCTGGCTTAACGAGGTTCTTGAGGGTGACCCCCTTTATTTGGGACAGGTTAAGCACTGTCCTGCTTTCCTGTATTCCTACAATAATTACAACATTGGTAACTGTATTTCACTATCACTGCATTCAGTATTAAGGTGATTTGTATCCCAGTACCAGCCAAAGTTGATCACTTTGACACTGCTGAATACGTAAGCAGAGCAGGAGAAAACTGTGTTTACATAAACACAGCCAAAGTCTCTCCCCTTCCCAGCTACATGTCAGGAAAGCATTCATTCAGGGCCAGCTTCAGCTTTTTTGCCACCCCAAGTGGCGAAGAAGAAAAAAGAAAATCCCGATCGAGCTGCCGCCGAAGTGCCACCAAAGAGGAAGAGACGGAATGAAGGACCTGGCGCTGAATTGCTGCCAAAGACTAAAGCGGAGCACTTGAGCTGCTGCTGAAGTGTCGCCGAAGACCCGGATGTGCCGCCCAATAATGGACGGAGTGCCGCCCCTTTCTATTGGCCGCCCCAGGCACCTGCTTCCTTCACTGGTGCCTGGAGCTGGCCCTGCATTCATTCAGACCCTGCTTACATAATGATACTATACCATTGTTTCCTTGTGCTCCCCAGTCTGTCTGTATCCATATGCTGTCTCTAGTTTTCTATTTAAATAAAGCTCTTTGGGGGAGGGTCCATCTATTTATTTTGTGTTTGTACAGCCCCTACCACTATGGGGTCTTAATCCATGATTGGGACTCTCAGGTACTACAGCACCACATTATAGAGCTGCTTCTCATGGCCCTGGCTCTCTCCTGTGTCTCTGGACAGGATCCAGAAACAGATGTGCTGTGGTAGGAGGCAGGTCAAGGTCCATGGGCAGGTGCAGGGCTGTATTAATTATCCTCTCCCAACACCCATGGGGTGGAGACTTGGTGGTCCAGGTAAAATATGTGACTCATTGATTTAAGAGCAGGTCTTTTGCTGCTCTCACGATAGTGCCCATGTCCTCTGGATTATGTCCTGAAATTGTCCAAATAGATCACAGATTGGGGAAATATGTGGTCAATACTGCTGGCCCCATCCACTGTTTCTTTCCTGATGTGCTGTTCATGATTCAGGGGTTCAGAACCCTTGAACGCTTCCCCCACTGTAAAGGCCTCAATGGGACAAAGGAAGAGACTAAGGATAATCCCCTCCCCACTATAATTAGTGTCCATAGAAGAAAAGGGCTGATTCCACAAAGATTTTCCAGTGATTCTTCTGAGAGACATTACCTGAATCACACAGAGTTTGAGGCTGTCACCCATCAAACTGGCCTGGTTGCCCTAGAATTAGTGCTTAACAAAACAGTGCAGACTTATATCGGAGTCCCAGTTCCCCTAGTTAAGATTGGTCCAGTAGGGCCCCAGCTAGGAGGACACAATGGACATGTGGATCTTCCAATCTTTCCTTTCCAGACCTCTGATGATCTTAAGGTAAAATTCCCCTTGGCCCTTCCCATTGTACTCGCCTCCAAGATGTTCTGGAGCTTGCCTGCCATGGAGGTTTTGGTGATGCTCTTCAGCATCATATAATAATGTATCTCATAGAACTGGAAGGGACTTTGAAAAGTCATTGAGTCCAGCCCCCTGCCTTCACCAGGCAGAACCAATTTTGCCCCAGATCCCTAAGTGGCCCTCTCAAGGATTGAACTCACAACCCTGGGTTTAGCAAGCCAATGCTCAAACCACTGAGCTATCCCTCCTCATATAAGGTAGCTGTCAAGGCCTTAAGCTGAGTCTGCAAAGCAAAGGGGCAATAGCCATGTGTCAGTGTCATGGAGCTTGGGCTGCACCTGCTATGGTTTGGCTAGGAGGTTTCTATAGTGAAACTAGGGGAGACCCCAAAACATATACCAGCTCTCCCACTGACATCTCTCTGGAGGCAGTTATAGCAAGAGTTCATTGCAAGATGATAGCTGGCTCTTCAATCCTTGCCTTTAGCAGCTATCTGCAGAGGTCCTGTTATGCAGCAGGGCATGGGACAGTCAAGCTGCCTATGGATGAGAGCAGACAGAGCCCAGGATGTGGAAAAAAGGGAAGGATCTCTCATGGAGGGATAACATAATTGTGCCTGGAGGAAAGGGTCTTCCCTGTCATTTTATTAATCTCCTGGCCTATTCATCTCCTTTCACCCCACCACTATCTGAGCAACTCCAGATAATCAAATGAGCAGGGACCAGAGTCCATTCCTGTGCCTGGTACTGAGGAGTAGAGTGATGATCTTCCTGGATGTGGGTGTTGTCCTTCACTGTGTCCATGCAGCCCAGGGCAGACCACAGGAGGTGGGATTCCAGTTCCAGGGCCAGCTTCAGTTTGCTGAAAGGAGAAAGGAGGATCCTGAATTACACTGTGCAGTGAGGGGTAGAACTGGCACTACGATGGGCAGTAATCTGAGAGAAATAGGCACAGGCTGGTGAGAATGGAAACTGAAGCACCAGGCAGGAGAGTGTCCTGTCCAAGGTCACACAGCCAGTCATGTCAGGGCTGGAATAGAGCCTGTTCCCCAGATCTCAGCACTGGACTCTGGGGGCCTACCTATATGACACCTACAGTGATCCCCCTCCAAGACCCTTGTAATGTTACTGGAGTGAAATAACCTCTCCCCACCCCCCCAGCCAATAGAGAGTGACCATTCCTACCCCTTCTGCCATGGAGGGGAACAACCACAGTTGGGAGATCACCTGGGAAGGGTAAGGACAGTGACTTCCAGATCTGGGATTAGAGAAGTTGGGCAGGAGGGTCCCGGTACCTGAGGTTGCACACAGTGACCATGGAGATGATGGAACTGGGTGCAGAGCTGAGGGGCAGCTCCTCAGTCAGCACCTGTGAGAGACAAAGAAGAGAAAATAGGATGTGAGATTCAGGTACCACTGATCTATGGGCCCTTCACAAGTTCCACAGCATCCCAGAAACCACCAGCAAGATCCTTCCTTCTCTCAACTGGCTCATTCCCAATTCTCATCCCACCACTTAGGGGACTCCTCTCACATTTCCCTTCCACCCATCAAACTTTGCACCTCCCTTCCTCTGCAGCTCCATCCTGGCCACCCTTCTGGAACCTCAGATTCCTCTTTACCCCCAACCTCAGTTGTTTTCCAACCCCCTGATTTCCCCATTGACCCTTTCTGATCAATCCCAGAATTTGTCCCAACTCTTATCCCGGACCTTATCCCCTGGACCCTCTGATTTCCACTGTCCCGTAAAACCCCACAGATCCCCTCTCTCCCACTGGCTCAGTGGACGTCCCTCCAGGCCCCACATCTCACTCCTTCCTCACAGGTGCTGTTTCTCACTCACCGTGATTCCCTCAGGGCTGCTTTGGAACAGTTCAGCTCCAGGATCTCCTGGCCACTCCTCTGCATAGTGAAGCACATGGTCAGGCAGATGGCACACAGGAACCAGATTTGCTCAGCCTCTTCCTATACCCAGCCAGTATTGGGACTGGGGAGAGATCCTGTTAGCCAGTAAACTCTCTAACCAGATCCTCCATGGTAGAGATCAGGAGAAGCTTCCTCCAGGGCCAGGTGCCAGCCCACAAGAGCATCAAAGACCCAAAAGACAGCGGCTCCCCTCTCCTGTACCCCCACCCAGAATGTCCTGCTGCAGGATACAGCTGTGTAACTCCTAATGGGATTAGTGGGGCTCTGGTGGCTCAGGCCGAAGACCTTGGCTGGGATCTCTCCCTCCAATAACATTGATACAGTGACTGGGCACATGGTGTCATTGCTCCTTATTTCTCTCTGTACACAGGGTCCCTCCTCGCCTGAAGTTGACAAGCCATCAGTTTCAGTGCTCCCATATGCCAGGGAATGTTTCTGCCGTCCCCTTGCAAGTAGGGCAGGGATCCCTCACCTCACCATAAAGCATTTTTTTTCTTTCATTTTTATGGTTCTTGCACCCTCTCCAGTATTTCAACATCCTTTTAAAAATGTGGATATAGAAGTGGACATACTATTTCAGTATCAATGTCATGAATACTGGATCATCCCCTGACTCTTACTGTTTGTATGTGCAAGGATGGCATTTTAACACAACATGGCACATTTGTTTGTCTGCTATGACCCCTTTTTCCTTTTCAGAGTCATCGCATTCTAGGATACAGTTCCCCACTTGGTAGGTATGAGATGCATGCCTAGATGTCTGATTTTGCATTTGGCTGTATTGTACACATCTTGTTTGAATGGGCCCAGCTTATCATATGATTCAGATCGCTCTGTATGATTCCCATTCTAATCATTATTAACCCCTTAATTAATCTTTCTGTCATCTGCAAATCGTATCAACAGTGATTTTATAGAGCAGGAAAAGGGCATCCAGCCATGCTCTGACATGAGGTTGAAACAGAGTGAACAAATGCTTAGGAACCATATCAGTCATGGGGTTATCTGTAATGTAGACAAGTCCCTAACCTCTGTCTCAGTTTCCTACCCTGTAAAATGAGGTGGTAAATATACCCAGTCTTGATATCCATTTTAGAGTTCAGGCAAACAGAGGCACAGAAAAATGACTAGTTCATGGTCACACCATGAGTCAATAGCAATGCCAGGAATAGAACAATTCAGTGTTCTGATTCCCACTCCTGTGCCCTGCCTCCTGTACTCCTTGCCTCTCTGTTCTAATGTCAGTCACATCCCACTAGAAACTCCCCCCCCCCATTCCCCTTAACTCCATCTTCCCAGAGAGGACAAATTTTCTGTTAGCCAATTGGCTCTAATTCATGTGGATATTGTCACAGATTGGCTGATTCCTCCTAATGGATGGTCACCAGACTCTGATAATTGGACAAGCTTTTGGATCCCATGTGTACCCAAACCATCCCTGTCTAGGCAAAGCCCAGTCACTACTTCAAGAGTTCTCAGACTCCCCCTCAGAGTCCTCACCACTCCTGAGAGCCATTAGGTTTAGTCAGTGTCTTCATTGGAAGGCAAAACCCCTCCTGCTATCACTCTTCCATTTAGCTGTCTTTTCTGATTCTGGTGATGGACTGGCTCTTTTGCTTAGAGAGCACATCACTATTAAATGCAGTCTCATACCTTTTCAATTTCTGTTCTTCCACCAGGAATCTTCCACGCTGGCTGCTGGGCAGATAGGTTGTTAGAAGTCAATGGCTCTGCTGGTAATAACCCTCTTGTTCCACCACAGCAGATATGTTCAATGTTGAAGGTCGTGTTTCAGCTATCACGTCCGGTATCCATTTCTTCTACAGAATGCAGGTTCTAATCCACATTGAAGATTATCGTCATAAAGGTTTTTCACAAAACAAAGGCATTCATAAGCTGATATTCTCTGGACTCTGACAAGGAGGTCTTGCACATGAGACATGACCCACTGAACATGTCCTAAAAATTACGTGCCTGTGATTCCTGACATTTGTGGGTTTCCTAAAATGGAGACTATACTGCAGGCAAAATCTGCTTTACTGTTAGAGGGCAGGCCTGAAGACCTATGCTTTTGTCTCTCTTTATCAAAAGTAAAGTACTCCTGTCCACTGAGATCCTATCACTGTGCACAGGACTGGCCTGAAGGTTTTGGGCAGAGCTACTGAGATTTTTTTTTGGGGTGGGGGGTGGGGGGAGGGATATATCCCTAGATTAACGGACTCATTTTTGCATGAAGAATATGTGTAAAGTGTATAGTGACAGGATCTTTAGGTTCCCATTCTGCACTAGCTTCCTGCAGCTGGAAAAGTGGAACTCAGGTACTTGTTTTGGGGTCTGAGGATAGTGGCCAATATTTTGAAAAATATATAAGGTGAGAATTACACAAAGAAGTTGAAGTCCACTGGAAAGATAAATTCCAGTGAGTATATTCTGGTGAATTTTAACATACATTCACCATAATGCTTTAGACACATTAACTACTTAATCACCACAATTCTTGTATGAAGAGAGACTGAAAAAGTTGGGATCATAAACTTCACAAAGGAGATGAATGAGAGAGGACAAGATAATATATAAAATAATTAATAGTCTAGAGAAAGTAGATTGGGAGCTCATTCTCCCTGTCACATAAAACAAAGAACAAGAGGAAGTGCAATGAAATAAATAGGTGACAAATTCAAAATTGATAAAGAAAAATACTTTTTCATGAGAAGTGTAATTGAACTGTGGAACTCACTGTCACAGGATGTTTAGGATAGAAGTTTATCAAGATTCAAAAAGGGATTGGGCATTTATATGGAGAAGAAGAATATCCAGAGTTATAATAGTTAACGGTAAAAAATATTTTGGAAGTATATCTCAAGCACCAAAATTTAAACCAGTCTCTACAGATCAGGGATTATGAGGAGACCTAATATTGGGGCAGATACTCATCAGAGAGAAGTGAGATAGTTTCTTGCACCTTTCTCTGAAGTATCTGCTACTACCAACTGTTGGAAACAAGAGACTGGACTAGATGGACCACAGGTCTGAACCAAGATGGCTATTCCTATGTAAGCCTTCCCCATGGATACTCACAGTTGACGGAACCTTAGTTCATAAATAGCCCCAGTGATTAGTTAGGACTACTTGAGAAGTAAGATAGTACTTAACAGGGGCAAGGGTATCAGAATCTAGCTCTAAGGGTACATCTACACAGGGATTTAAAAAAACAAAACATGCAGCTGACACAGGTCAGCTGACACTGGCTTGCAGGGCTTGGGCTCTAGGGCTGAAAAAAATCACCGTGTAGATGTTTGGACTCCAGTCCAAGATCTTGGACCCTGTGAAGGTGGAGGATCCCAGAGTTCAGGCTCCAGACGAAGGTCAAATGTTTACACAGTGATTTTTAGGCACACATCCCTGTTTCAGCTGCCCCAAGTCAGCTACAGCTGTGCTGCGGGTCTTTTATCCCCATGTAGACATACCCTAAGTGATCTGACCATTCCAAAAAGGGAATCAGATATAACTGGGGTTAAAATGCAGGAATCCCTTGTCCAGTCCATCAGACCACACTGTCTCAGGCTATTGGCTTTTCTCTTTTTGGACAGAAGTCACATTAGCTGTGCAGAAGATTGGTGAGCACAGCTACACTTAGTCAGCTGAGAGGAAACTTGAGAATGCTACCAGGCCACAAGTGGCCACCTTCACAGTATTATCACATACAACAGAAAGCTGAAATCAAGCCCCCCCTTCATCCCCACCCAACGAACATCAAGTAGATATATAGCCATAGCTTACTCAAAAGCCATCCCTGAGTGACTGCTGGAGGAACACATGGAATAACCTGTGATCTTCAGGAAATTTCACTGGGCAGCTTACAATGACTTGGTCTCTGCTGTGACAATTGCAACAACTAAACCAATTTTTTGTTTTTGTCATGAGAGTGACATCCAGCGCATTGCAAGGGAGTTGAATGTAACTGATTTTAATTGCAATTAGAAAAATTAAAGTAACTTATGTGAAATGATTATTTCAAAGTGTCAAAATGTTTAAAGCAGTTACTGGGGAACATGAAATGAAGGCACAATTCACAAGGAGGGGACTGCACCACATTGAGACTCATGCTGCAAATTACTATACCTGCTCCATCTATGTAGACATACTACACAAAAGCCATACATAATCTAACTGATTTATGTTTATAGTTTATTAAATACAGACTAATAATTTGCTTAGTTTATTAATTAGGAGTCGATGTGGTAAAGCCATGAGCCAGCCAGCATTCTGATGGCAATAAGGTGAAATACCACATAGCAATACAAACAAACAAATAAAGCTTTTGAAAAGAGAACACAGTTTCCCCACAATCAACTCAGAGGAAATGGACTGGATTGTAGGGCTAATGTAAAAATTCACAAGAAAAAACAGAAAATCTCAATGTGTATTGTCTCATTTCATTTTGATTTTGTAAAGTTAATCCAATTTTGCAAACCCCCCCCCCCATGACATTTAATGGGATTTTGTTTGGTATGTGGATCAACTTTTGAGTGAAAATGTTGGCATTTTGAATTTTTTCCTAAAATAGGATATTTGTATGCTTTGACATGAAAACACTATTTCAAGAAAATTTTACAAAAGTGAATTTTTGGAGCCAAGTGGCCTAAGAGGAAAATGGTGTATACTGTTACCATTTTTTTTAGAAAAAATTTGCCATTTTTGTCAGCTCTTTTTGTACAGTCTGTACCCATTCTATAAATTGCCAGGTCTCACAGCAACTCCTCTGCTTGTTTCCACTGTTCTGCTTTTTTAAAATGTAAAAGGCATCTATGGAAGGACAGAGGGGAACCTCCCACTTAGTCCCCTATAAATAGCAGTTCCTGTGGGAAGAAGGAGGGGGTCAAGTGTTGATGAAATACATTTTTCCTTTCCTATATTTTATGTGACTTTTAAATTTTAATGCATCTTGATATTTAGGTGAAAAATGATGCTTGTCAAAATAATTTTGGAATTAGAATGGGGGGAAAAGGATAAAAGGAAATACTTTTTTTCTAACCTACAATTTAGCCTACATTGTTTCATGATACTGAGGCCAACTGTTTAGCAGGATTTGAAAAGTATATGGCTAACAGGAATATTCAGGTTATGCCATAAATTCCTAGTTTGCGGATTTTCTTGCATCTTTCTCTGAGGTATCTAGTATTGGACATTGTTAGTAAGAGGATACTGGACCAAATGGACTGGCTTGACCCAGTATACTGATTCTTATATTTCTTAAGAATAGTGATAGTGGAAAAGAACAAATATCTTAGTTTAGTATCAAATCTTTGATGGTGCTCTGTCACAGGCAATGGTCAGTTCCAGATTCTTCATAGGAAGCTGTAAATCCCACAGCATGGATACTTATGCAATGATGTGTACATTTGGGATTTTTTTTCTTTTAACTTAACCTCACATGGGTTAAGTGGTTTGCTTATTTTCTGAGCATGATGCTTTCATAAAATGCTGAAAATGAAATGAAAATTTAGATATCTATTGGCATTCAGATCATTATTTAACGTTTATAATACAGGGACCGAGTCCAGTTCAGTGCCTGTTAAATTGACTAAGCACTGTACAAATACATACAAAGAAAGAGTGCCTATCCCAGACAATGTACTATCTAAGGCCTCATTCCTGTAAACACATGTGTAATTTTAGGTAGGAGTTACTTTAAGCTGTCCACTGGCTCAGAGACTCCACCCCTTCATGGAAAGACAATGACTTACTCACAAAAGCAACAGAGGGTCCTGTGGCACCTTTGAGACTAACAGAAGTATTGGGAGCATAAGCTCCCAATACTTCTGTTAGTCTCAAAGGTGCCACAGGACCCTCTGTTGCTTTTTACAGACTCAGACTAACACGGCTACCCCTCTGATACTTGACTTACTCACAGTTATATATGACTGTGTTATCTCCCATCTGGATTACAGCAATATAATATACCTGGGCATGAAGCCATCATCTCTTAAGACACTCCAACTAGTAAAGAACACTGGAGTGCATCTCCTCAGACCTGTCTTCTGCTGTCTATGTTGGATTCCCAAAGAATAACAAGAAAAGCTCAATGTCTCAGTCCTTATGTCAATGGCTTGGGCCCAGCAAATCTAAAAGATTACCTTAAAGTCCTCGGACGAGGACCACAGTTGGTAACTCCACTCTTCAGGCCCAATTGAATGTTCTACTAGAAGGATAAAGATTATCTGTGCAGGAAACTGAGCATTCTTGGGGCTGATCTGCAACTTTGGATCAAACTCCCAAAAGAAATAAGAATCATCATAAACCTCACCACTAACCCCAAAGCACACTTCTTTGACCTTGCCTTCTTTAACCTAAACACACACAAACATACCAAGATACTTCAATTATGAGGGTGATATAAGAACAGTTCATGTTGACATGAGTGGTCAACTCAATGCCTTATCTCCTGCAAAAATACTTGAAGGTGAGGGCATAAGAAGAAAGTAATAATACACAAAGGGTTGAAGAGCAAGGACCAAGAGAGAGACAAAGACCAACATAAAACACCTGAAAAGAAAGCCTTGGAAAATTATGTGCAAAATCTGCAATATCCAACATGAGAAATATGAGTAGTCTTCATTTTTTACTGGTCGTGTGATAGGCTGTTTTGTTGCAATTGACAAAACAACTGGACTGTAGGTCTAGTAACAAGGTATCAAAATAAATTCAATTAGATTTCATACAGTTGTTTACTTATTTTAGAAACACAGCATGCAACCTGAAAATAAAAATTGACATTCTGTCATTTCGGTTTATAAAAGTGAACTCAAACAAGTTACTTTCTAGTTGCATCCTCTATAGTGTATTGGCTGATGCAGTTACAGAAAAAATTAAAGATCTAAATGGTGTTTGAGAAAACTATTATCTAGATCATAAAACTTTTCCAGACAGTCATTCATTGAAACACTATAATATGTAATCTTCCATCAAAGAAATGAGTTCAGAGCACTGAAGAAGCAGAGGGGCTTCTCCATATATATGTGGATATATTTATACTTAACTGTTATGAAATAATAAATGGTCCACAATGAAATATAAGTACTCTCTGTTGTGGTTTAAGTAACTGTAATGTCATCAGCTCTTCCATGGGAAACAAACATTATTTGCATTTATTTAACATTTTTACAAACAAAAGTGCTTTACAAACATGAAGGATGAGATCCTGTGCTTCACTGGAGCTATGTCTGTTTACACCAGCACAGGCCCTGGCTCTAAATATTTAGGCCTCACAAAGCACTGCAACATTATTGTAAATTCATTACCTAACCTCAATTTATAATGGAAAGGGATGCAGTTTGCCCAAGGATTAAAGAAGAGGAAATAATTGATATTTTGATGGGTGTACTGGTCAGACCAAAAAAATACCTCCCCGCCCATATTGGTTTGTACCAAACCAAAACTGATTGTTTTTGTTTATTTTTTTCCTCACTGAAACTCATCAACTGCCCTTCTGCCTCCTCAAAAAAAAAAAAAAAAAAAAATCATTTCAGGTTAACTAAAATTTCATTTGACCTGAAATGAATTTTTGTGTTTGTTTTGTTACATTTTGGGTGTTTTATACCATTTCTAAAATTATTAAACAAATCTAGCTCAATGTCAAAACAGTTTCAATTTGTTTAATTAATTTTTTTATTCAGCCAAAACTATATCCAGGTTAGACACTTGCTGGCAAATTGTTTTTGTTAGTGTTTGTTTATGGTTTATGCTTATTCAAGTTTGAATGTGTATTTATTAGCATAATAATTTTTATTAGTGTGCCATTAACTTCCTTCCTTTATTTCCACTTTGCATTGGAACAATCATGCAACTTCCATACAAAACAAAGTTCTGCCCCAGATTCTGATAGTGTTCTATGCATGTGGTAGTCTCATTTCCATACACATCCATAACACATTTGTATTTGTCTTTAAAATTCCATCAGCCTCCTTCTGTAGTAATTTAAACCTGTGTAGAATGGGTGTAAGACGTTATCAAATCCAAATGGCAGCCTTTTACACCCACTTTGCACCTGTTCACTCAGTGTAATGGTCACTCAGCAGTGACAGTGGAAATTCAGGACCAGTGGCTGATGTTTATTGACAGAGGTAAAAAGGACATTGGAGAATGAGAGATTAACGAAATTTTTCTTGAGGTCATATTCAAAACTTGTTCATTAGAGCTCTTTGGACATTTAGGCCAACACAAAGAAATGAATGCCTACGTTTGGGTCTTTAAATCTTTACATAGGTGCCTAGATAAATAGCCGGAAGTTAGTGAGAGCTCCTGGGTATGATTTATATACCTAAATAATGATTTCAGAGCCTAAGATTAGGTAGCCAGTGTTGTAAACTATGCCTTGATGTTCAATCCTTTTATGAAAGCAGTAACGTTGTTCAAGTGGCAATAGAAGAGATTAAGTACATACCAGCATTATTTATTAGGGCTGTCAATTAATGGCAGTTAACTGACGTGATTAACTCAAACAATTAATTGTGATTAATCTGTTTTAATTGCACTGTTAAACAATAAAATAGCATTTGATATTTATTAATTATTTCTGGATATTTTTCTACATTTTCACATATATTGATTTCAATTACAACACAAAATACAAAGTATACAGTGCTCACTTTATATTATTATTTTTTATTACAATATGTAAAAATGATAAATAAAAGAAACAGTATTTTTCAATTCACCTCATACAAGTACTGTAGTTCAATCTCTTTATCATGAAAGTGCAACTTACCAATGTACGTTTTGTTTTGTTATATAACTGCACTCAAAAACAAAACAATGTAAAACTTCAGAGCCTACAAGTCTACTCAGTCCTACTTCTCGTTCAGCCAATTGCTAAGACAACCACATCTGTTTACATTTACAGGAGATAATGCTGCCCTCTTCTTATTTACAATGTCGCCCGAAAGTGAGAACAGGCATTCACATGGGACTTTTGTAGCCAGCATTGCAAGGCATTTATGGGCCAGATATGCTACCCATTTGTATGCTGCTTCATGCTTCCACCACCATACCAGAGGACATGCTTCCATGCAGATGATGCTTATTAAAAAAAAACCAATGTGTTAATTAAATTTGTGACTGAACTCCTTGGGGGAGAATTGTATGTCTCTGGCTTTATTTTACCTGCATTCATATATATTTCATGTTATAGCAGTCTCGGATGATGACTCAGCACATGTTGTTCATTTTAAGAACACTTTTGCTGCAGATTTGACAAAACGCAAAGAAGGTACCAATGTGAGATTTCTAAAGATAGCTACAGCACTTGACCCAAGGTTTAAGAATCTGAAGTGCCTTCCAAAATCGGAGATGGATGAGGTGTGGAGCATGCTTTCAGAAGTCTTAAAAGAGCAACACTCCGATGCAGAAACTACAGAACCCGAACCACCAAAAAAGAAAATCAACCTTCTGCTGGTTGCATCTGACTGACTCAGAGGATGAAAATGAACATGGGTCAGTCCGCACTGCTTTGGATGGTTATTGAGCAGAACCTGTTATCAGCATGGACACATGTCTTCTTGAAAGGTGGTTGAAGCATGAAGGTACATATGAATCTTTAGTGCATCTGGCACATAAATATCTTGTGATGCCGGCTACAACAGTGCCATGCAAATGCCTGTTCTCACTTTCAGGTGATATTGTAGACAAGAAGCAGGCAGAATTATCGCCTGCAAATGTAAACAAACTTGTTTGTCTGAGCAATTGGCTGAACAAGAAGTAGGACAGAGTGGAGTTGTAGGCTCTAAAGTTTTACATTATATTTATTTTCAAATGCAGTTATTTCTGTACATAATTCTACATTTGTAAGTTCAACTTTCACGATAAAGAGATTGCACTACAGTACTTGTATTAGGTGAATTGAAAAATACATTTTATTTTGTTTTTTTACAGTGCAAATATTTGTCATCAAAAATAAATATAAAGTGAGCACTTTACGCTTTGTATTCTGTGTTATAATTGAAATCAATATATTTGAAAATGTAGAAAACATCCAAAAATATTTAAATAAGTAGTATTCTATTATTGTATAACAGTGTGATTAATAGTGATAAATGTTTTTAATCACGTGATTAATCACTTTCAATTTTTTTAATCGCTTGACAGCCCTATTATTTACTTCATCTAATCCAGCTAACAAATAAACTGGCCACTCTCAAACTGTTCATCAAATGCTTCTTAACCTAATCACTGAGTTGGCAGAAAACAAAGAGGTAGGAATATACTAATATTGATCAGTGGGCTTCCCCCATCAATACAGGATCAGAAAATAACCATACCACATAGGTTGTCATTCCTAAATAACGGTCTGTGGTGTCACACATACCACCTCTGCTGTTTGCTCCAACAGACGTGTGTCTTCATAGAGTCTTCTGTGACTAACAATAGTGTATGCATCAGTATTTTTATTAATGATAGGCTGTCTTGCTATACTTGCATTTGCGGGAGGGAGGTTGTATAGGGCTGGTCAAAACTTTTTCATTTAAACTGTTTTGACAAAACAGAATTTGACAAGAAAAATGTCTACTTTCCAAGCAAAGCTTTTACATTTCATCAAAAAAATTAAACAGCCAATAAACAAAGTTTTCAACCAAAAGGCAAACTATTTCTATTCAAAATAGAACCACGATGCTTCATGGGAGTTGTAGTTAGGTGCTTTATGCTCCCATTCTCCTTGATCTACTGGGCTATATCTCCCATGACGCAGTGTGGCCAGGACTCAAGGGATGCACCTCCTCTCTCCTTATGAAGTGGAGAGAAAGCTTGGCACCTGGGAGACATAATCTGGCCAGAGAACAGGATCCATAAAGGAGAATGGTAATATAAGACACTAACTACAACAAAGGAAACCATGTCTCCATTTTTAAATCAAGTATTTTGGCTTTCAGACAAAATTTCTTGCCTTCCCCCCAAATATTTGCTGTAGAGTCAATTTTCTGCAGACAAACCCTACATCACTGTGCCTCAGTGTGTCACAGATGAAGATGCCAGGTTCAGAGAAATAGGGGGAGACTCACCCCAAACTGGTGATTATTCTTCCACAAGATATACCAAGCCAGTTACAAAAGTCTAATGTGGACCTGTGCCTTGTAAAGCCTGACACTTCCAATGTAGCAGAGGCTCCAAGCGTGCCAGAAGAACATCCATAAACACCTTCCCCAGAGAGTTAGGTGATCAGCCTGTAGCTCTTACATTCACTGCACGGTCCTTTGCCCTTATAAAAGTGAGATCACAATACTGTCCTTTCAGGCAGTTGGCAAGGTTCCAGTTCTTCACACCAGATGAAAGATGGCCAGAAGTGATTCCACAATAGGGTCAATAGTGCATTTTAGCAGCTCTGGGGGGGATGCCATCAGCACTGGCTGCACGTCAGTTTTTCAGATTACAGATGACACACTTCACTTCATCCAATGTTGGTGCATGAGTACAAGTGTCTGGGTCCAGAACCGCACTGGTTGCCAGATTGTCCAGCTCTGAGCAAGCAGAAGCTGGAGGATCATTCAGAGAGAGGATGATATTTTCCAATGGGGTTCATTCATGGGTTTTAAAGTGGCTGAGGAGCCCAATTCGTGCCCTGCAGATTTTCCCAAAGAAGTGACAGGTGTATTCTTGGAGGGGACATAGTTGTTCGCTGGACTGTTGTGCCCTTTCTTTCCTTCTTTGCCACTTCTCTGTCTCATGAACACATCTGTTCTCCTCAAAGTGAGCTGTGGCTTGGTGTATGGTGTAGTGCCACTGTGTTCTGTCCATGCAAAGTCCTCCCAGTTTTTTGGGTTGCTGCCTCCCTTTTTAAGGTGTACTTTCAGTATGTCTTTGAAGTTCTTCCACTGCCCTCCAGAAGCCCTTCTTCCCTGACAACTGAGAGAAAAGTACTTGCTTCGGGAGGAGAGGGTCAGGCATATGTACACAATGGCCAGCCCAGGCTAGTTGGTATTTCATGACCTGCGCTTCTATACTGTTGATGTTGGCTGCAGAGAGAATGCTTATGTTAGTGCATTGGTCTTCCCAGCTGATCCTGAGAATCCTCCTGAGGCAGTGTGGCTGAAATAATTCCAGCTGCTTCAGATGTCGTCTGTAGGTTACCCAGGTCTCACACCTATACAGAAGGGTGGGAATGACAACTGCCTTGTAAATCAAGATCTTAGTGCCTGTTTGCAGATCTCTATAATTGAAGACTCGTTTGCGAAGTCTTCCAAAGGATGTGCTGGCACAGTGGATCCTGTATTCAATTTCTGTGTAAATTCTGGCTGTTTGGGAGAGGTGGCTGCCAAGGTGTGGAAAATGGTCCACATTTTCCATGGGTTCTCAGCTGATGGTGATTTGTGGAATACGAAGAGTAGTTTGTGCAGGTGAGGGCTGGTAGAGTAGCTTAGTTTTCCTGATGTTGAGAGAGAGACCCAGGCTGTGATAGGCATCTGCAAAAAAATGTAGGGTGTTTTGCAGGTCAGCCTCTGTGTGTGTGAGAATGACACAATCATTTGCATACTGAAGGTCAGTGATGCCAATTCTTGTTATCTTAGATTTTGTTTGGAGACATTGGAGATTGAGGAATTGGCTATCCATATGATACTCAATCCCAATTCCATCAGGAAGGTGGTCGTGAATGAGAATCAGGATCACGCCAAGGTAAATGGAGAAGAGTGTTGGAGCAATGACACAGTCCTGCTTGACACCAGTGCAAATGATAAATGGTTGAGTCTCTGAGCCATTGCACAGAATGGTGGCTGTCATCCCATCATGGAGTAGTCTGATGATGGAAATGAATTTCTGTGGATAGCCAAACCTACACATCACATTCCATAGGGCATCATGATTGATAGAGTCAAAGGCCTTGATTAGGTTAATGAATGCTATGACCATTTCCTGGTGTTGCTCTTTGCACTTCTCCTGAATCTGAAGCCACACTGTGATTCGGGGAGGAGTTCCTTGGCAATGGGGAGAAGGCAGTTTAGTAGGATCCAGGCAAGGATCTTCTCTGCGATGGAGAGTAGGGCAAAAAGATCCCGCAAAAAGATTTGTCTCCTTTCTTGAATATTGTAACAATGTTGGTGTTCTTGAAGTCCAATGGAATTTCTTCGCAGGCCCAGATTTTGTCAAGGAGTTGGCAAATTTTGTGCTGGAGCACTATTCCACCAACTTTAAAAACCTCATCTGGGCCTGGTGCCTTGTGATTTTTTTGTTTCAGTGATGGCATGTCAGACTTCTTCAGAAGATGGGGGGACAGCAAGGTGTTCCATTGATGACCGTTGTGGAATAGACTCGATGGTGTCTTCAGAGAAGGCCTTAAAAGGCATAGGGGTCCCTACCACTTTGCTGGACTTGATTAGAAAGCTGCATAATGGAACCACTGCCCATGTACGTCAGGGTAAATTGGATGTCAGCACCTTTTAAATCAGTATCTGGTGTCAAACAGGGCTGCGTCTTGACCCCTGCACTCTTTTGTCGGGTGATGGATTTCATAATGCAGCATTCCGTCAGGTCCATATGCATTAAGATTGGTGATCTCTTGCCCTCAGACCTTGACTATGCTGATGACGTTGTTCTTCTAGTACACATCCCCGGCAGGTTTCACAAGGGACTCCAGCAAATGGAGGAGTTGGCTAAGTTTGGCTTCCATGTTTCGTGGTCAAAGACAAAGCTGCAAAATATAGGATCAGGTCCACCAACGACTCCAATCTCTTTGAATAACAAAACTGTCGAAGCAGCCTCCATCTTTTGCTATCTGGATTCTATACTCACCAGTTCCTCCAACTCTCACACGGAGGTTCTCCATCAGATTGGCACTGCAGCATCTGCCATGCACCACATTTAGTGTGGGGTCAAAATTATCACGATCTTCAGTCAACTTCTTTCTTCTCTACCAAATATATAAATATGTGTGTATGTAAATATATATAAACACACACACACAGAGATAGATACAGATACGTAAATATATGTATATATAAATTAAATCTAGTCCAATATGTTTTTCCATATAAAGATAATATGGCCCATTATTATAAAAGTAGTTACTTTAATGTTACTAGTTAAGAGAGAGGATTGTAGGAAAATGCGTTCTAAATATTAAAATACTGCAAGATTGTAGTTAAACAGATATTTCACCTGAGAAATCTAAATTAAAAAATTCTGGATTGTGTCTCCAAAGTACTTCTCTCAGCTCTTCAGTAGGTGAGAGTAAAATTATCTGAATTGTTAGCTCAGGGATTGAGGATAAAATAATTTACAGTGGTTCATTAAACGAATACTTGTGTCTTTTTTCTGGGCTGCTGTCCCATTTAAACAAAACAATTCCATAGCTAAATCTTTCAGTGTGAAAATTCTAGGATTGCCACTTCCCTTGGATGTATGGCCAATTGAGTAGAAAGGCAGCATTTTACAGGCTCATGTAACTGGAGCATTCCAGCTGACCGTATGCCAAAGTAAGAGCCAGGCCAGAATGCTTTCCACACACACTATAGGTTATTTTACCCACACTCCCTGAGCCATTGGTTCAGATCATTTCACTTTATACAGTGGCTGAGAAAAGATTAAAGTAGTAATAATGACAGGGATGATAATTAAAGCAGTACTTTATAGTCACAATCAAAATCCCATGTTTCTTATATTAGACTTTTAGAGTGAGATTTCTCCATCCACAGCAGTTCAGAAATTCCCAGAAATTATTGTGGAAAAACAAGGATACAGCAGTATCTTAATACTTAGAAAGCATTTTCCTCCAATCTGCCATTTAATTGGTATGTAATCTAATCTATGTAACATCCAAGCATGTTTTCTCCTACACAGAGAAAAATGTTGGCCCATTGTTAACAATATCAATAATTTAATGGCAATGGGCCAATAGTCTCCTCTGCATAGAGAAAACACAGAGGGTAGGAAAAGTTTAAACTTCTTGAATTCTCTCCTCATTGTTCTAACTGGAAGAAGGAAGGGTGAAGTTGGCCACCACCTCCCAGGAATGGAAGAGGTTTTGCCCACTCTAAACCAATAGACTTTAAGATCTGCATTGATCTTGGCAAACACTCCTGGGTACGTATGGTCTCTGCACAGATGTCCAACCACGCTTAACCCCACTAGCCTTCTCATCGTCTGCTTAGCTCTTGAAGGAGACTTAGCAGAAGTTAATGCTTAGACATGGTTATTTTATGTCAGTATTAACTTCCAGTCAAGTTTCCAATGGTAAATCAGAAGAGTCTTAAGAGAAGCTAGACACAACTGTTGCCTGCCTAAAAAGGCCTCGAGATGGCAAACAGGGGTCCGTCGCCCGGTGTGCTTGGCACCAATAAAGACACCGAGGGGAGAAAGCAAGCCAAGTTTATTTCAGAGCTCTGAAATGGCACTAGGAGACCAGCATGTCTCAAATCCAGTGCCACAAATACAAATAACTTTTACCTTTTATACCTCAAGCAATTTCTGTGTAAGCCTTTGTCTATTACTCCCTCTTACCACTCCCACCCCCTCCCTTCTCTAGCCGTTACAATTAGAAAAGTTCTCATTCGTCTGCTTATCTTTTGGCCTTGCAAGGCCTGTTTACAGCAGTCTGAGCAAAACAGCAGCTGTATGCTAGAGAAACGCTGACCCTTACATTTTTGCTCCAGCCTGTAAGCAGTGAGCCTAGAAGTAGGTGAGAGTTCACAAGATGGAGTTTGGGGGTTCCTGATAGGCCCAGAGCAAAAGAGCTTCATCGACACTTTGGCCTTCCACTCTCCCGAGTTACCTGGTAGCTATGCCTAGTAGACCCCAACACAACCCTACCACTAACTCCAAACAAAGTCCCAACATACTTGAAGGAATGGGCTGCAAACATGCACAGAGGTATAAGGTGGAGATGGCATTCTTCCTCCTCTAATCCCTCTAGTGTGCTCAGATGGGACTGATGGAGAATGGGCCATATTTTCCTTATAGGAAAAAACACATAGTAGATTCAATCCATTATACATTGGAAAATAAATTGACCAAAATATAAGGGAGATTCACTAGAACTGGTTGAGGGTTTTTTTTTGACATTGAAAAGTAATTTAAAGGCAGATGATGACTTTTAATCAAATATGAAAGTTTTCACAAATAATAATTTGACAATGTTCTTTTTATTGACAAAAATGGGAAGCCAGAAACTGAAATCCCCCAAACCCCACATTTTTTTCAAACTGAAAAAAGAAACTTTTTTTTACCAAAAACAAAACAAAACAAAACAAAACAAAAACCCAAAACTGTTTTCAAAAACATGATTTTTTCCCCCCTAAACAAGAGATTTTTTTTTTTTACTGGGAAGTTTCTACAAAACTAAAATTATGACTTATTTAACGTTTCTCAAAAAAAGTTGTCATTTCTAATGAACTATGACCACATTTTAATGTTTAGTTTCCATGACAGAATAAACAGAATTTTAGAGATTACAGGCCCGTTTGCTGACATTCAAAACAGTTTGTGCCTTTTCTCAAACAATATTTCTGTCCTTCAGAGCAGTTCCTAGGAATTATCAGAGTGTGAAAGAGAAAGTGAATTCTCAGTTATGGGTTGTTGAAGAGTGGAATAGTACACTGCACCACTGGCATGTATACCTGGGTAAAAGTGCATAGAATGCATATTTGTCACTGACAAGTCACTGACTTACATTTCATTCTGAGTCATTTGTCATGTCTTCTGATGCTAGTAGCAGGAAGAAGCTAGGCCATGTCAGAAGTGTTTATGGCCAGAAAGGCTATCACAGAAAACAACAAAGCTATCAGGATGTGTGCCACAGCAAACAAGCTATTCTCCCACACGCATTCATTTGATGTATGGTGAAAGCAGTCACTATTGTAAATGGTTAATTTTTGAAAATTAAATGACAAGTATGGGTTCTTTAATTATAGAAGTTCAAGCAAGTATATTGGCCTGCCCTCCTCCAACACTCAGCTGAGATCATCCCTCCATTAGTGAGCCTTCTGACTATATATGTCCCCAGTGGCTTATGACTTCCATGGATTAATAAATTCTAAAGCCACAAAGAATGTGTGTGTGTGTGTGTGTGTGTGTGTGTGTGTGTACACACACATAGATTCTTTGTTGTTTTAGAGTTCATTAATCCATGGAAGTCATAAGCCACTGGGACATTATAATTGTCCCCAGAGTAGTTAACTGTGATGAAAAAAAATTGAATTATGGTGTTAAGTAATGAGGGCATAAACGAGGTGGTTGAAATTAAAAAAAAAAGTCAATCATTTCTATTTAAGTCTTAAAAGTGAATTTGTTGTTCACTATTTTTTCACAATAGCTGTTAATGAAAACAATGTAAACATATCATCTTCTGAAATCTGGGCTTTCAATAAATGGGGTACCCATGTATACAAAAAACAACACATCAACCATTTTCAGTAAAATGTTGTTGTTTTTTTAATCACTGCTGAAAAGTTACACGGGAAACAAATATTTTAAAAACTTAGTTTCTTGCATTTATTTAAAAAAAAAAAAAACATTTTTCAAACAAAAATAGTTTTAGCAAAAATTTTTGACCAGGTCTAGTAATCAAAGTGCACATCATCATGCAAATGTCCCAGATAATAAGGAAAACAAGAGAAGAAAGCCAAGGAAAATGTAGGAAGGATAGTCTTATTGAACTGGGACTCCGAATACTTTAATTCCATGTACATCCTGTTATTTAGACTTTATGCCTGAATTCCCCACATATACAAAAACTGGGTGAATTTTTGGCCTAAACTTTTTTCTCAAATAAATAAATAAATAAACAATGCAGATTTGGGTCAACTGAAACATTTTTTCAAACTCATGCCAATTTCAACAAGTTTTTTTTTTTAATTATTAAATGCCAGTCACAGAGGAGGAGAAGCCACTGCCTTCCTTATAGCCACTAATCTGGTGACTAGGGCACTCACCTAGGGTGGACTGATCCAGGTTTAAACCTACACCCCAGAGCAAGATTTGAACTAAGTTATCCCATGTGAATACCTTGACTCTCAGGCTAGAGGCTATTCTGCAGTGGGTTGCAAGCTGTCCTGTTGAAGCTGTTCCACTTTGTATGAATAATTAAATATTCACTGGTGCAGGAAGTAGCACCCAGATATTCCCCCTTCCCAGAGGGTTGTGTCCCCTAATCACCATCCTATAGAGTCATTCCCACACGCAAACCCAATTAATATTTACTGTCATTCTTAGTGGCAAGGCATAGTCATTGAGCCAAAGAAACACCCAGAATAAGTATAGCATGGTGGCTATAGGGTATTCACTGAGCTGTAGGAGACCCAAGTTCAAATGCCTTCTCCATGTTGGGGGAAGGAGGGTAATGAACCCTCCTTTCCTTTTTCCAAAATGCCTGAAATCTAATAGATTTTTTAAAACGTTTTGATTCGCTGAAAATTTTCATTTTCAGGTTGACCTCAAATAAAGCTGTTTTATTTATTTATTTATTTATTTTAAGTTAGATCTGAATTTTTTTTGGAATTGCCAGCCAACCAAAAAGGTATTTTATCCTCACAGCTCTATGCCTAAGTCCTTTGTGAATCTAGCCCTTCATTCCCAAGTGTCCTTTCCTTTTATTTATTTATTTTTAAGTTAAAGGAAGTTGGAAATCTAAGTGAAATGTTTTGCTTCAAGTTGAACAAAAGGCTTCCCCCCTCCCCCGAATTTTCATGTCCTTAACATTCCCCCCAAAATGTTTGGGTTGACCCAAAATTATTTTTTATTCTTTTATGAACTGCTGGTTAATGGGGAAAAAATCAGTCATTCACACAGCTCTCATTAATAGCTTTCTAAGTGACAGGGAGGTCTAAAGATAAATTCATTAATTATGGTGATTGGAGCTAAAGAAAGATCTAGATTGATAGAAACATTATCTCAAATTAGAATGCATATTTAAGTTTCCAAAACCACAGTTCACCTCACACTACACATTTACATATGTGTAACTTATTTGACGTCAATCGAGTTAGATATTCCTGCTTTGCACTGGTATGTGGAAGAGGAGAATAGGACCAGTACGTTTTCTATAAGTCTTTTGATTCTGAGAGAGATACCTATAGACTTAAAAATAGCTCTGCAAATATTTAAGATATTGATTTTACTTTTCACAAAAGGGGTTTCATAATCAAATATCTCCCATTCTGTAATGTATTACAATTTGCAAGATCCGTTATGGGGGAATTTTCATGGGGCCTATGCTGGGAATGGATAAGAATTTCCTATTGGAGAACATAAAACTTATACAGGAAAAAGAAAATATATAATAAATGTATAATTAAATCTAAGTAAAACAAGAAAACTAATGTTACCTGAAACTTTACATACAGTGAGGGATACTTTGCATTGGAGCTATTATCCATGGAAGAAAGAATATAATATTAGCTTATGCTATATGTAGTGCCTGAAGAATAGTTAAATATAACTAAGCTATAAAGACTATGAACCAGTTTGAGAACTATATAGCCCTAAGACTGGAGTTCTCTTGCAACTGGAGTTCTCTTTTGCTTCTTTGGAATGTGATTTGATATTGCTTAGGCATTAGTGTCTGAATAGCAGTATGTATTACTTTTGTCTTTATGCTGCAAGCTGCATTTTCTGTGTTTCTGTCACTTTTATTCTAGATCAGAAGGGAAAAAATGCTAACAGTGGCTAAAATATATATTTTTCCTTTGGTATAAAGCAGCTAAATAATGGATACAATATGATTTGTTAACTCAAGGCTTGAATCATGAAAGGACCTTTGTCTAATTTAGCTTCAGGTAAGTGAGTCAAGGTGCATATTATATGCATGATCAAGAAGAAGCAAGCTGACATTTGAAGGTCAGATCATAGAGGGCAATAACAGAAAGAGAGGAATAATTATGCATTATTTTTAAACACTGAATGAGAACAAAGTTCTTATTTAAACAAGAGTCATGGTAAGCTATGCTATAATAGCTAAAGAAAGGAGAAAATTGATGCAATGTCAAAACATAGGGTACTATTCATATATTACTCATACACTATATTTTAATATGAGTCTAATGCAGTGTTCACAGAAACGACTGTATAATGGTAATTTAAAACATAGAGGGGTGAACAGTGATTCAGGAATCTGCAAGGGGCATCTATTTCTTTCCTATTAAAGTAAATTTCTTCATTCTTATATCTGAATATGGAATAACATGTTGTTTAAGGTTTCTCTTACAAAGCTAACTAACTACAAAAAAGCAATGGGATCAGATTTTTTTTTTTTGTATTTATTTACTTACTTAAATCTCCTATAAGTAACTTTTAATAGCTGTTTTACAGTGTGAAGAATGACTAGACAATCATAGGTTCAACAGAGGGCAGTATAATTTATCTGCTACGAGTGAATTAGCTCCTCTTCTCCTGGCTTGAGAGTGACACAAATGATTGGAGGATGGCAGGCCCGGAGGAGAATGTTTTGTGGCAAATATAAGGATGGTTGGTGGGGAATGGATCATGGAGGCGAGGCAGGGTGTCTTGAGGCCCTGGTAGAAGCATGAGGATTGGAGAAATGAATATTGGGATACACTTACTGCTTCAGCTAATAGGACCCAATAGCTGAAGCATATTAATCAGGTGCCCAAGCACACCAAGTCACGTGCTTGGTGTGCTACTAAGTGCCATAGCAGAGCACGTGTTGGAGTAGCCCAGTATACTCCAGGCACCCCAGAGCAGGGCAATGGTTGGAATATATTGCCAGTAATCCACAGGTGTAAGCTACAAATTTCCATATGCCACAAAAAAAAAAAAAAAAAAAAAACAAAAAAAAGCAAAAAAAAAGAAAAAATGAATAGCCAATATGGGGCAGGAAGTAGGAAGAGTTGTTGCTCCACTTCCATTCATGCGTCAGTCAGCAGAGCTGGATGGCTATGCGGTGGGCAGTATGCTGCAACTAGGGCTGGTTGAAAGTTTTCTTCCAAAACTTTGATGGAATATTGAGTTTTCAAGTCAGTCAAGTTGCATAGAAAGTGACTGATTTCCATAAAAGTTTTAGATTATGTCAGAAAAATCAACAGGTTTTTTGGAGTTTTGGCAGGTTTTGTTGCCAAAACCAAACATTTTTTTTATTTTCTTGACAAAAAAAGTAACTTGTCTGCAGAAAAACATTTCCCAACAAGCTCTAGCTGCAACATATACATGAATGTCACAAATTATACTCCCATCAAGGTATTGGAGAGATCCAGGAGGCATTCAGCCTCTCAGAGAGAGCTTCATTCTCAGCCTTGCACCTTATGAACTTATTTGCACGTGCAGCAAAGTCAGTGTAAAATACTACCAATCAGAAAGATAACACTTTGCACATATGTAAATAACCACAAATGGTGCAACACAGTGGAGAATTAGACCGAGGGAGTTCTAACCTGATTGAACCACTTTACCAAAGCTCATACATTTGATAAGTAACGCTACCTTTCAGGAACACTTTTAATGGAACTCTGTCATTGTAGATCCTTTAGCTTTTCCTCCACCCCTCTTGTGGTAGGACTAAAATAGTAAACAAACAAACAATGTAGGAAAAATATACTAGTACATTAAACAGGCGTAGACACTTGAATTCGAAGTTGCTGAAAAGAAGAATGTAGTGGTTTGTGGAATGTGACAGCAAGAATTGGCATGCTTTCCTGTTTATTTTTTTGTAATGAACTGAGTTTTGCAGACATTCACTTGAGCTACTGATTAAGAAAGGTGAAGTTGCTGATATAAATGCTACACCAAAATGGGGATGAGAATAGATTCAGTAGCACTTCCCTTTCGGATGAATATGAACACAAGATTTTCAAGTCATTTTTTGTACTAGGCCATGTTTCTTAATGAGAGCTAAATGTTCTTTGAGATGACAAAACATTTCTTTACATTACCTGTTTAAGCTAAGGCAGTGGTTCCCAAAGCGGGGTTCCCAAAGCAGGGTTTCCCAGGACATAGGTTATGTACATCTGTCCCTTGACTAGGTTAATTAAAGTGAAAATAAGGGTGATGTGATAACTTATAATAATTACAAATGGTTTAATTTTGGTTCCTTTGAGTCTTATTTTAATTACATTTTTTAAAAATAATAAACTAAATTAAATAAATAAATAAATTAATGGAGATATCCTATCTCCTAGAACTGGAAGGGACCTTGAAAGGTCATCGAGTCCAGCCTCCTGCCTTCACTAGCAGGACCAAGTACTGATTTTTGCCCCAGATCCCTAAGTGGCCCCCTCAAGGATTGAACTCACAACCCTGGGTTTAGCAGGCCAATGCTCAAACCACTGAGCTATCCCTCCCCCCTAACCTAGCTAATAGAATAAAAACAACATGAAACTTAAGTATAAAAAACGAAAGGGGCCAGGGAAATCTCATCAGATGCCAAAGGGGTCATTGGTGGAAAAAGGTTTGAGAACCACTGAACTGAGCTACTATAACGATTGAGAATAGGAACTATTTGTGCACCAGGAATTAAGTCTTTGATTTTTCTTCTTGCATGTGTTTCTTTCTTTTCATCCAAACAAGCAGTACTGCCATACAACATGAGAGAGAATTGTTCGCAAGTTTTAGGCACATTCCATTATATGTGTTATATAATTCTAAATTTAATTAGAAAAAAATAATATTCTATCCCGGTTTATAGGAGAAACTTAAAGCGTGAACTGAGAAGTGATGGCTTAGTGAGTCTGCAGATAGAAAAATAGCACCAAAGAATTATGAGCTTTCCAATTCATCTCAAAGGACATTAATTCTGAAACATACATTATCAACATTTAAATGTTAACATTTCTGCTGTGCTGCTCACAGGGGAATGGGAAACTACCTGAGGAAGGGGGAGAGAAAGACAAGTGAACTGATTGTTCTGGGCTGGGAGACAGGAGCTATTGAGAAGGCTGGCAGCAAAGAGGGGTAAGCATGAAGGAGCTGGATCTTCAGAAAGGATAAAACTGCCAGGAGGTAAAAGGAAGTTACTGTTTCCAATATTCAGGATAGAATTCACCTGATCCCTCATAAATTGTTCCAAAGATCAATTACCTTCTCTGTTAAAAAAATTGCATATTATTTCCAATCTAAAATGTGTCAAGCTTCAACTTCCAACCATTGGATCATGTTATACCTTTCTCTTCTAGATAGAAGAGTCCATTATCAAATATTTGCTCCTCATATAGGTATACATAGACTTTAATCAAATCAACCCCAACTTCCCTTTGTTAAGCTAAATAGATTATGCTCCTTAAATCCATCACTGTAAGGCATACTTTCCAATCCTTTAATCATTCTTGTGGCTCTTCTCTGAAGCCTCTCCAATTTATGAACATCTTTCTTGAATTGTAGACACCCCAAATCAGTGGTGAGCTCCTGCAGCCTGTCAGGGTTAATCCACTGGCAGGCCATGAGACAATTTGTTTACATTGACCTTCTGCAAGCACAGCTGCCCACAGGTCCAAGTGGCTGCAGTTCACCATTCCCGGCCAATGGGTGCTGCGGAAGTGGCAGCCAGAACGCGCCTGCGGCCTGTGCCACTTCCCACAAGTCCCATTGGCTGGGAATGGTGAACAGTCAATGTAAACAAACTGTCTTGCAGCTCGCCAGCGGATTACCCTGACAGGCCGTGTGTGGCCCACAGGCCACAGGTTGCCCACCACTGCCCAAAATAGACAAAGTATTCCAGCAGCAGTTGCACCAGTGCCAAATATAGAGGAAAAATAACTCTCTACTCCTAACTTGAGATTTCCCATTTATACATCCAAGGACAGAGAACGAGACAAGACTGGTGTACTCAGAAAAGGAACAGCAAGGATAGAAGAGAGTTAATTAACCCTCTTGATATGAGAACAGCGGGAAGTTCAGGCGCTTCACATAAAAACACTAAAATGGGGATGAATTAAATCTGAAAGTCCTCTGTTTTATCCGTTTAGGCAAAACTCCCAAAGAGAGTAGTGCAGAATAAGTAGTGCAAATTTTTGCCCAAATTATTTAAAATTAAAATGTTTAAAGAAGGCTAAGAGGTCTTCTTTGAAAGAACAGCAGAGTGTAGACTGAAATACATTTAAACATTATTTTGAAGTCTGCAGAGATTTCTGGGCCAGGGTTAATCAAAATTGTATATAATCTCAAGACCTCATGAGGTTGATTTTGTATTGCAAGATAAGATTATTTGTTGATGTCGTGTACCTGGATAAATGCTTGAACATATGATGATAACTCAACCATTGATTCAATCTTTTTTGCATTGCATTCAACCATTACATCTGTAAGAGAAGGTAGGGTATTCACACCCTACACACTTTTGTACAAAGTATGCCTTGAAAGGTATCATTTGAAATTTGCTGATCAGTATCATCCTGATAAAATATGTTTGGCAACATTGTATGTGAAGTTAGAAGATTCCACTGAATGGTGTTACTAACACATGTTGCAAACTGATGTTGGCAAACAGATCGGTCTCAAACAAATGCATTTAAACAGCAAACAGAGTCATCAAGCAGGAAGGGAAACAAAGGAAGCTCAAGCAGGTGAGGAAAAAAAGCATCAGGGAACCTCCTTCCACATAGACTTTTTGTCTTCTGGTACCCAGTTGGAAATATTCATTCAAGAGGGGGACTGAAAGTATAAAAATGGGGGACAAACATCCCAAGGGACACATCCCACCTCTCTCTGCCCACTAATATACTGCACTTGAAGGGACAAAGTAAGCAGCCGTTGAACTAGGGGAGGGATCCTGACCTAAGAAGTTTGGTCAGTAAAACTGCTGAAAATCATGTGGTGAGAACTTTGCTTTGAATTTAACATAGTTTTTTTAAATTAGGCACCAGTTGCATTTTATCTGTATTTTTTGTAACCCTTTCTGACTTTCATACCTCATTACTTGTACTCACATAAAATTTATCTTTGTAGTTAATAAACTTGTTTTATTGTTTTGTTTAATCCAGTGTGTTTAAATTGAAGTACACCTCTACCCCGATATAATGCGACCCAATATAACACGGATTTGAATATAACGCGGTGAAGCAGTTCTCCGGGGGGCGGGGCTGTGCACTCTGGTGGATCTAAGCAAGTTCGATATAACGCGGTTTCACCTATAACGCAGTAAGATTTTTTGGCTCCTGAGGACAGCATTATATCGAGGTAGAGGTGTATCTGAGAAACTCCATTTGGGGTGGCAAGTTGTGTGCATATTATTTCTATTAAGGAAATAACAGATTTTGTATAATTGGTGTTGTCCAAGAGAGGGCTGGGTACTACAGGACATATGTCTCTAAGGGAAAATCTTAGACTGGGGATGTGTTGGGATCACCCTGCAGTTTAACCAAGGCTGGTAGGAACCAGAGTGTAACCCAAGTGTGGCTGTCAGGCTGCAATTACACACAAGCACTTAGCCTTTCATGCTGGAAGGCTGTTTGTGAGCAACCCCGGTGAGAGCTGCTTCAACCAAGACATTGCAAGGCACCCAGCATTGCACAACAAGGGTGACAGCTGCTCACTAGTCTAGATTGTACCCGGGTATGTCGCAACATCATACTATCACTGAAACATTCAAGATAATTACATTCACACTGAAACTATCAATGCTGCATAAATACACAGGCAACTGCTATACCTCCCTCCCCTCCCCTAGCATCCTACCAAACAGCAGCTTTGCTTGTTTGCTTGTTTAGTTTAACAGCCTTTAATACACTGACATGTTGGATAATGGCATTTTGAATACTTTGGAAGTAACCAGATTTTCCCCATACATACTCTGCAGAGACTCATGTGCCAATGAGATAGTCTCAGGATTTAATTTACAAGATGCTGATCACTAATCACAACACACTGTGGTGGACAGAGCACTGGACTGGGAAGAAGACAACCCGGGGCAAGTATCTCTGCCACTGACCTGCAGTAAATCCCTTTGCCTCTCTTTGCCCTCCCACCCTTAGTTAGCCTTGAAAAATGCATAAACTCTGAGATGGAGACTTTCTTAGTACATGCCTGTATAGCACCTAGCAAAAGGAGGCCCGGATCTCAATTGGGAGCCTCTAGGCTCTACTCTAATACAAATGATAATATTGGATTTATTTACTTTGATCCACCACAGTATTTTTACTTCTCACTGTAACCAAGGCTTCATAATAGCAAACACACAGGTCTATATTTGCATGTCCTTGGATCAAGTCCTGTTTGTTGAAGAACACATTTAACAAAAGCACTAGATAAATAAACCTTATATACATTTCATATGCTAATGTCTTTGAGATATTAATCAGATTTCACCAGAAGAAATCTGCTTGCTTATTTTTTGGGTGCTACTTTCAAAAATAGCTTCCTTAGGCATTTCATTCTGTAAAGAACTAGCATGACATTGTGAGAGTCCTTTCACCTTGAGTTCAGAGTGCTCATGACCTAATGTAGTATATGGGCCTGTCCCTTGTATATTGCAAAAATTTCCATTGGGCCTGATTCACCTCCATGTAACTCCAATTCTGTGCTGGGATAACTACACTGAGGGGGCGAGGGGAGAGGGGACTGGAAGTTGCTTGTGAGGCCAGCAACATACTGAAAGTGAAAGGATGAAATGTCTATCTTCACATTTTCTATCTTGACCATTTTCTATCTTGCTCTTCAGCGCCTCCCTTGCTGCTGTTTTACTATTTCTCTTTTCATTTTGAACACATGCTACTGCATACAGTGAAATAGACTATTACAATAGTGCTAAATATGGAACATCAGATCTTCTCCCCTGATCATCACTCCAGTGTTGCAAAAGGAGCAGAAATCTCCCACAAACCACTAAAATGATTGTTTCCCCAGTGTCCTGTTTCTGTTCCACAGTGAGCACAGCAGAGAATCTGTGTTGGAATATATTTCTCATCAAGTTATTAATAAAAAAGTTAGATATTAGATAACCCAGGATGTTCCTGAAAAAACGAGTTCCAGCCACAATCAAAACTTATCTTTCTTACAAGTGAAACTTAAATAATCAGGAAAGCACATGCCAATCTATCCTCTGCAGTGAGAAGAAACCACGTCTTTGCAACCCTTTTGGTGCATCTGCCTCTGCTTCAGTTTCCTACCTTCTTCAAGATCTTCCCTAGACAGCTAGGGGAGGGTATTAGAAGCACTCTGTGCCATTTTTCTACCCACATTAATCCCTTTTAATACATGCAGAAATCCTGAGCACTACAAACTACTGCAGATTCCAGGATTTTCTTTAAAAAAAATGTAGGTGAGACTATCCATACATGTTTCACAGAACGCCTAGAAATACAACTAGGTCACTTAGTGTCAAGAACCACCTATAATTTATTATTTGTAGTGCCTATGATCAAGGCTTCATTGTGCCGTACATGCATAGAATGAAAAGACAGCCTTTGCTCCAAAGAACTTATAAGCCTTCCATCTCAATAGGCTGCTGTTATGTTTAGTAAGCTCTCAGGAATCACATATGTCGGGAGAGTCCGTACAGCTCTTTTTATTAATTGTAGGAGCATTCAGCTCAGTCTCATTCCACCTGGGGTCCCTAAAATATCTAGTTCACATTTGGAAACTTAACAGACATACTAAATGTATGTAATTTGCATTGTCAGACCAACACCACGAGTTATTCAGAGTCTGTGCACAGATTGTACACTTCACATATAATGTTTCAACTGAGGGTTGGGAAATGAGATATCATCCAAACAGAAACTTGTATTATATATAGCTGCATGGGAGCCAGTCATTTCACAGCTACTGAACCTGAACTTTGAAAGTCATAGTTCAGACTGAGCATTCACTTTAGTTTCAAGGGTAGTTTGCCTCAATAATAATAACAATATTACACTTGCTCTGATTTATGAACTGTGCACGCATATAGATTTTGTGTTAGAGTAATTTACAATGCAAGGAGGGTAAAAGTGATATTGGTACAATGTGTTCTGTTCTCACATTAAGCAAAGAATTGCTTTAAAAATATTAAGCACAATGGTATTGAATGCAAATATAGAGTAAAAATAATGAATGTATTGAGAGAGCTTTACATATTAATTGCAATGTTCTTTGATACTTCATATGGGAAATGTAGAATATATTGTTATGGAAAGTTATTCAAGAACAAAATTGTAATATTAAAGGAAAGAATTTCTTCAGTTCTATTTGGGAGACAGTGATCTATGCTGTATCACCAACTTATGAGCTAATGAAAAAGAAAGAGGAAAGAAGAATGCATCTGCTTTGGTAAGGTTGGCTGGGGGAAAAGTGATCCCATTGAACTAATGAACTTACATTTCTTCTGCCTTTCATTTGTTTGGATGGTTATAACATGTTTGATTAACTGTATTAATGGTATGATCCTGTAAGATACTGAGCACCTCTAATGTATTACCCCTTTCTCAGGTCCGATTCTAACTAAGTGTAAAATAATTGGGCCCATTCATGTTCTGATTCAAGCTAACAGCAAACTTCTCATTGACTGTATAAGCACAGGATCTCACCACTGAATGGCAAGAGAATAATTTAGCTCAGTGATCCCCAAACTTTTTAGGTTGTGTCCCAAATGCCTATCCATGCTCCGCCCTCCTCTGGGAGCTGTGGTTGGGAGTGAGGCCAGGAACCAAGGTTGGGGCCAGCAGCAAAACAGGGGCTGTGGCCAGGTGCGGAACCACAGCCGAGCTGGGAGCCAAGAGCTGAGGCTGGGGCTGCAGCCAGGACCGTGGCCAGAACAGAGCAGGGCTGGGTGGCACTCCCTCCCCACTCCTGTTGAGGCTGGCCCGGGACCCGCCGCACTGCCCACAGTTTGGGGATCACTAGTTTAGCTGTTTAACACATACCACCACCAGAATGTGATTTAGGATAGGAGTGAAGACATTCTCCAGGCAATTTAAGCTGCAGGTGCAATTTCAGAGTGTTATAGTATAGTTCTTGGAACTGGGTTTTGGTGAAGACATTAGGGTTAATGCCCCATCTCTTACAAAAATTGCCACAGATCAGTGATTCCAAAACTGTAAACCAGGGACGACCACTATCGGAGGAGAAATGGCTAATCACATGGTGCTGGCTTTTCCTTCTTGTTTCTGTATGCTAAATTGCACCAGAAACAGATAAAAATATCAAATTTTCCTAACATTAATTTTAGGAATTATAACGTGAAGAATTCCATAAAATGTGAGGAATTCATTTAATTGATTCAGGTATGTTATTTGATCACCAATGGGAGAGTGGTTGTGAAGGGATAGGGAGGTGCTCCATGAGATTATAAATGAGGACGAGAAGGGACACATAAGATAATATGTAAAGTTTTCAAAAATTGCCAAGTGACTTAGAAGCCTTAGTCACATTGACTTTCAATGAGTTGCTTAAGTGCTTCTGAAAATGTTACTCACTCTCTCCTACCAGGATGTGATGCACACCATAAAAATGTTTGTGAACCCTTGTCAGGGTCTGAGGGCAGTGTTCTTTTTACAATATTGACTTGTAAATAAGGTGAAATTGAGTCAACACCACCTTGAGCACCTGGATTGAAGCAAGTTGTGGCTGCATTCTATCATTATGTTGGCTTTGTCAGATACAATTTTGTCATTTCCAGAAGTACTGTTTTTAGGGCAAGATGGGTCAGTGCTTTAAAGTAAGATGACACTGAAGTTTTAACTGGTTTGCTGGTATAGCAGGCAAGAACATTATTTGATCTCCTCTCATAAACATGTTAGTAGTTTGTCAGTAACCATCTATGTATATGTATGTAGAGGGATAGCTCAGCAGTTTGAGCATTAGCCTGCTAAACCCAGGGTTGTGAGTTCAATCCTTGAGGGGGCCACTTAGGGATCTGGGGCAAAAATCAGTACTTGGTCCTGCTAGTGAAGGCAGGGGGCTGGACTTGATGACCTTTCAAGGTCCCTTCCAGCTCTAAGAGATAGGTATATCTCCATTTATTATTATAAGACAGTCTAGGTAGTGTAATAGGCTTCCATCCCCACTACGTGTTGCAGTTGGGCATGGGTTGAGGGAGAAGCTGAGGGAATGAGACTTGAAACAGTGTTCTTTTGGGAAAGCAGTACTGTCTAGAGGAGGGGGGCCCTGCTGTGTGAAGGCTCTGGCTGCATTAAAGTTCATCATATTTTTAGATAATGTGGCTTTACCTTATTCTTACAGATACCCTTGAAACTACAGTATTATAGATATTACACACACACACAAAACCACGTTAAAGAACATTATTAAGGTAGCAAAGTCAAGCACTCAAAAGTTAAGAACAGAATTAAAAGTTACTCTTTCTCTTTATCCCCTCTACACTACTTGAGTGCCGCCAGGAGGATGGGGATGAGAGGGGACAGAGAGTACAGGAGTGTCAGGCCCTCTGAAGTCAGTTCCAGTGCCAGTCATAATGTACCCTTGCAAACAATGTATTTGAAATATGAATGAAATCTCCTTAGACACCAAAGTGCACTGATTAATTTGAATCTGATCTATAACTCAAACAATTTCTAACACAAACAGCGGTTACAGGAAAAGTCCTTCTAAGCCCCCATCACCTTGGCTAGAACATGATCAGTTGCTCTGTGGGGATGGTGCATGCACAGTCTGGTCAGGATTTGAAGCTGTGAGGGGATGGAACATGCTCAGCAAGGATGGATTCTTCAGAGTTTTTAGCTGCTCAACTCTAAGGGTATGTCTACACTACGAGAGTAGTTTGATTTTACTTAAATCAAATATGTGGAATCGATATTACAAAGTCGAACGTGTGTGTCCACACTAAGGACAGTAATTTGACTTTGTGAGTCCACACTAACAGGGCAAGCGTCGACATTGGAAGCGGTGCACTGTGGGCAGCTATCCCACAGTTCCCGCAGTCCCCGCTGCCCATTGGAATTCTGGGTCGAGCCGCCAATGCCTTCTGGGTAAAAAAATGTGTCGAGGGTGCTTTTGGGTAACTGTCGTCATCCAACCATCACTCCCGCCCTCCCTCCCTGAAAGCGCCGGCGGGAAATCAGTTCGCGCACTTTTCTGGTCAGTGACAGCGCGGACGCCACAGCACTGCGAGCATGGAGCCCGCTGCGACCATGGCTGCAGTTATGGCTGTTGTCAACACCTCGCACCTTATCATCCACCTTTCCCAGAGGCAGATGCTGAGAAATCGGGCGAGGAGGCTACGGCAGCGCGGTGAGGACTTGAAGTCTGAGAGTGGCACAGACCTGTCACAAAGCATGGGACCCCGCGCCGAGGACATCATGGTGGCAATGGGTCATGTGGATGTTGTGGAACGGTGATTCTGGGCCCGGGAAATAAGCACGGACTGGTGGGACCGCATAGTGCTGCAGGTCTGGGATAAATCCCAGTGGCTGCGAAACTTTCGCATGCGGAAGGGGACTTTCATGGAACTTTGTGAGTTGCTGTCCCCTGCCCTGAAGCGCAATGACACCCGGATGCGAGCAGCCCTGAGTGTCCAGAAGCGAGTGGCCATAGCCCTCTGGAAGCCTGCAACGCCGGACAGCTACCGGTCAGTCGCGAACCACTTTGGCGTGGGCAAATCTACCGTGGGGGTTGTTGTGATGCAAGTAGCCAATGCAATAGTTGAGCTACTGCTCTCAAAGGTAGTGACGCTGGGAAACGCGCAGGTCATCATAGATGGCTTCACCGCGATGGGATTCCCAAACTGTGGTGGGGCTATAGATGGAACTCACATCCCTATCCTGGGACCGGACCACCAGGCCAGCCAGTACATTAACCGAAAGGGCTACTTTTCAATGGTGCTGCAAGCACTGGTGGACCATAGGGGACGTTTTACCAACATCAACGTCGGATGGCCGGGCACGGTTCATGACGCTCGTGTTTTCAGGAACTCAGGTCTGTTTAGACGGCTGCAGGAAGGTATTTACTTCCCGGACCACAAAATAACTCTTGTGGATGTGGAGATGCCTATAGTCATCCTTGGGGACCCAGCCTACCCGCTAATGCCCTGGCTCATGAAGCCCTATACTGGCGCCCTGGACACTGAAAAAGAACTCTTCAACTACCGGCTGAGCAAGTGCAGAATGGTGGTGGAGTGTGCTTTTGGACGTCTCAAGGGGAGAAGGAGAACCTTACTGACTCGCTGTGATCTCAGCGAAACCAATATCCCCATTGTTATTGCAGCTTGCTGTGTGCTCCACAATCTCTGTGAGAGCAAGGGGGAGACCTTTATGGTGGGGTGGGAGGTTGAGGCAAATAGCCTGGCTGCTGATTACGCCCAGCCAGACAGCTGGGTGATTAGAAGAGCCCAGCGGGACGCGCTGTGCATCCGGGAGGCTTTGAAAGCTAGGTTCCTGAGTGAGCAGGGTAACCTGTGACTATTAAGTTTGTGTACAGAGAAGCTGAACCTGCCCCCGTTTCTTTACCAAGTAAATATTCACTATCCTCTCCAGTTACATAACCCGTTCCCCCCCTTCCAACACACATTTAAAAATAAAATCACTTGAATTTTATTAATGAACACCGTTTTCTTTATTACTGTTTTCGCGGGAAAGTGTTGAACCTGGGACGCAGACTGTGGTGGGGAGCGGGTGTAGTGTAGTGATGCAAAGGACGCTTCTAAACTCCAGGAATGACAGGCTCCGCAGTGGTGGACTGGTTGTTTCAACGGAGCCTGCTACCCCTCCTGTTCGGGACTCTGTGTGTGGGGGCTATGTAACTTTGTGGCAGGGGGAGGACGGTTACAGATCCCCTGCTGCGTGGCTCTGTGATCCAGGATAAGGACCGCTGCATAAGATCTCTAACCGCCCTCCCCCACCACAAAGTCACATAGCCCCCCCCACACACACACACATAACATGAAAACCACCTCCCAGACTGACCAGGGTAACTAGTGACTGCAATGTGTGTGTGCCCTGCTGCTGAACCTGCCCCCGCCTCTGTACCCTGGTAAAGGTGACTGTCCTGTCCAATTACCAACCCCCTTCCTCCCCTTCAGACAGACTCTCCTGTAAAAGAACATGATGGAAACAGTAATTAACAGAAACGTCTTTTTTATTAGCAACTACACATGAAACTGGGGGATGAAACTTGGACGGGGGCTTGGGTGAGGCGGGAAGGAAAGGACTTACCAAATTTTGGGGAATGAGAGCCTTCTGGTACTTGAGCAGTCTGCAGGGGTGGAGTGAGAGTTTTCACGGACTCTGCCGCCCCTCCTTCTTGGGACTTTGGGTGAGGGGGGTATGGGACTTGGTGGCGGGGGAGGGCAGTTAGAGAGAGACTGCAGCGGGGCTCTGTCCTCCTGCCTCCGATCCTGCAGAACATCCACAAGGCGCCGGAGCGTGTCTGTTTGCTCCCTCATTAGTCCAAGCAGCGTTTGAGTTGCCTGCTGGTCTTCCTGCCGCCACCTCTCCTCCCGTTCCATGTGTGATTGGTGCATTTGGGACAAGTTCTCCCTCCACTGGGTCTGCTGGGCTGCCTGGGCTCGGGAGCAGCCCATAAGTTCCGAGAACATGTCCTCCCGTGTCCTCTTCTTCCTACGCCTCATCTGCGCTAGCTTCTGGGAGTGTGATGCCAGGCTAGGTCGGGAGACAGTCGCAGCTGTGGGATGGGAAAAAGGGAGTGAATTCCTCAGAAAGATAAATTTAGTTGTGAACAAAGAACATAGTCTTTCTCTGTGAACAAGACCATGCACAGCACCTATCACATGTGCACTCAGGACAAGGTCGAATTTTCAGCCTTCGCATTCAGTGCCTGGGGTCTTGCAGTGCAGATCAGAGAAGCGGGGCAGGACACCGGAATTTGTGTAGCAGGCCGACATGGTAAGCCGTAGACTTGTGGCTGCTTAAAACTTTAATAATAGCACTGGCCTCCTTTCACGCTGAAAGCAATGCCAGTCCCTGCTGCCAGCAATCTGGCAAGCATAAACTCTGCCCCTGTCCCACCCCCTCGCGGCTGTCCCAGGGAAAGATCCCTGTATGCTGCCCCTCTCCCGCCTCCACCGCGTGGCTGTAAACCGCCGGTTACAGTTCTGTAAAGGAACAGGCAAGCAGTCCCAATACTAACATTCCCCTACCTAATTCAAAGCAGGTCACCATGAGCGACATCACTCTGATGAGGATTTCAGAGACGGAGAAAGAACGGATGCTTCGGGAAAGCCTGCAAAGACCAGGGCCGTATGCCGCCATGCTCTGCAAGGCAATGATCCCGGAGTACTTGCTTGTCTCCTGGTGTGGAAACGTTTCCTACTACGGAGGACCCAATAAGGCCGCTCTCCCCAGGAACCTGATGCAAAGGCTTTCCAATTACCTCCAGGAGAGCTTCGTGGAAATGTCCCTGGAGGATTTCAGCTCTATCCCCGGACATATAGACCGGATTTTACTGTAGCTGCACTGGCAGGGACTAAACAGTAGAGCGGCCAGGGCAGAACAATCATGCTAAACCGGACATTGTTAGATTTTTTTTCTAACAGTTGTACTGCCAAGGACTGAAACGTTAAGCGCCTAGGGCAAAGTAATCATGCACAACCCATTGTTAATATTCTTAATATTCCTGTTCTGTTAAAAATAAATGTTTACATGTTTAAAACACTTACTGGCTGATCCTTCCCCTGATTCTGTGTCCGGGTTAACGGCTGGTGACGGTTGGTAGGGGATCTCTGTAAGGGTGATGAAGAGATCCTGGCTGTCGGGGAAATCAGCGTTGTAAGCGCTGTCGACTGCCTCGTCCTCCTCATCTCCTTCCTCATCTTCCCCGTCCGCTAACATGTCCGAGGAAGCGGCCGTCGACAATATCCCATCCTCAGAGTCCACGGTCAGTGGTGGGGTAGTGGTGGCGGCCGCACCTAGGATGGAATGCAGTGCCTCGTAGAAACGGGATGTCTGGGGCTGGGATCCGGAGCGTCCGTTTGCCTCTTTGGTCTTCTGGTAGCCTTGTCTCAGCTCCTTGATTTTCACCCGGCACTGCGTTGCATCCCGGCTGTATCCTCTCTCTGCCATGGCTTTAGAGATCTTCTCGTAGATCTTTGCATTCCGTCTTTTCGATCGCAGCTAGGAAAGCACGGACTCATCGCCCCACACTGCGATCAGATCCAAGACTTCCCGATCAGTCCATGCTGGGGCCCTCTTTCTATTCTGAGATTGCATGGCCATCTCTGCTGGAGAGCTCTGCATCGTTGCCAGTGCTGCTGAGCTCGCCACGATGTCCAAACAGGAAATGAGATTCAAACTGCCCAGACAGGAAAAGGAATTCAAATTTTTCCGGGGCTTTTCCTGTGTGGCTGGTCAGAGCATCCGAGCTCGGACTGCTGTCCAGAGCGTCAACAGAGTGGTGCACTGTGGGATAGCTCCCAGAGCTATTACCGTTGATTTCCATCCACACCTAGCCTAATTCGACATGGCCATGTCGAATTTAGCGCTACTCCCCTCGTTGGGGAGGAGTACAGAAGTCGAATTAAAGAGACCTCTATGTCGAACTAAATAGCTTCGTGGTGTGGACGGGTGCAGAGTTAATTCGATGTAACGGTGATAAATTTGACATAAACTCCTAGTGTAGACCAGGCCTAAGAAGTATCTATTGGGCATGTGCAAACTGCTATTTAGCAAAGGTTTCTAACTTGGCCAAATTCAGGCAGATTTTCACTAGGATAGTAAAAGGCACATCCCTGGCATAATAAAGGCCAACCCCCCTGCCCAATTTCAAGTCCTTGTTCCAAAGCATCAGAGTGCTAGAGCCGGTCAAAGAAAAGGTCTGAGGAATTTATCACAGACAAAATGTATTTTTCCCTAGCCTCATTCAGAGACATGGCTATGTTACTTTTCCCCCCACATAGTGGCAGAGACACCCATTATGGAAAATTTCAGCCCAACCAGATAAACTGCTGAAAACTTGTAAGCAACTGAAAATAGGGGCACACAAAAGGAAGTGTCAGGCAATCTTAATAGGATGTGCTACCAGCTCCATCTACACACACACGCACGCGCACACACAGAGCAGTGCTACTGCTCCGGGATTGCTGCTACCTCAGTTTCCCTTCACGGAGGCTAGTTTTCCCAAACCATCCTACATGGTTTGTTTGCTGCAGTAACTTGCCCTCCAGCTAAATCATAGAAGAAAAGTCCATCACTTCCAGGGTATCAAAGTCCTAACACATACACATGTCTTCAACCCCAGTTTCAAGCTAAGCACAGCCCTTGATTCTTGAGGGCGTACCTTCTCTTTCAAAAGACCCTTCAATCCTTTCTGGGCTCTGCTTAGTCTCTGTCTTTTTTACAGTACTCTGTCTCAGAACTGCTCTCGCTGGAGTTCCTCTCTGTTTTGTTTTCCCCCCTCAGAGCTAACTCAGGGGCTTTCACAGCAGCCTCCTTGCAAATCTTCATATTTCTCCCTTCAACTGAGCTTTTATAAGGGCCAGGTGCTCTTCACCAGGCCCTAAAACCTCAATTGAGAGATAGCAGCCAACTGCTCACAGGGCCATCTCCCCTTAAAGGGGCCAGGCATCCTGTGACAACATGTATCAATAGACAGACAGAAACACCCTCCTCTTCCTCCCCCCGATACATACACTGTCTAGGCCATAAATCATGTCTCTTTGCAACAAAAATCAATCCAACAAAATCTTTATTTTTCCCAGTCACATTCAGGATACCAATGCGATTTTATATTTTGCGGTAGCAGCATAAAGAAGACCATTTGTGATGTTAGTGTGTAACATGGCTCCATGACCAAATTTACACACTGACAAAGGTCTTGACATTGTGACCAGATGGTTCATAGTTGGTTAGTGAAATGCCATTTATTGCAAATACTTACAAGCTCATGCTTTATTAGTCATTGTAATTGAGCATTAACTTTTGTAATATTGTGAAATCTAACTATTTGACTGCTGGACTAACACTTGACAGTGCTTTGGAACACATCTTATAAAAAATACCAGTTGATATGATAGAACTGAATTTATTGTTGTGATATTATTCATCACAGTTAATATAACTAAGAGGACTTTTATGTCAAGTAGATTTATTAAAGGAATCAAATCCCCAGGACCCCAGTCTGATCCCAGTTACACAAGGACAAATCTGGAGTAAGTAACTCCATTGATATATAGATTCTGCTGGAGATGTGATTTCTCCCATCAAGGGCTGCTGTGGCACCAGAAGAGAGGACAGCCAGACAGCGGAGGGGCTGCGTTTCTCACAGTGGAGACAAGTGAGGAGGCACAGGATGGAGAGAGCCAGGCATACAGGGCTGCTGGGCGGGGGGAATCATAGACTGGGTTTCAGAAGGGCTAGTGTGGGGACAGACTGGGTGTGTGGACTCAGGAGCTAGTGGGGTGAAAGCATTGAGCCAGAGGCTGAATGGGAGGTTGCAGGACCACATGGGGATGGAGGGGATGTGGGTGCAGGCCACTTGGGGACAGGAGAGGGGGCCCTACAGGGACACACAGTGACAGAAGCAGATGTGCCTGACCAAATTGGAGAGACTAGGGCTCTGCCAGGGTCTACATGGGGGAGACTCTGCAACTCCCTAACAATCCTTCCCCCCAGAAAAACAACAAACACCCTGTTCCATATTTCTCCCACCCATACCCAACAAACCATCAAGTTCACTCCCAGGTTCCTTCCAAGCAATTACTTCCCTCTCCTTCAGCTCCTGCATTGCCCCTGATTCCTCCAAGCCTTTGCACTGCTTCTGCGGGGTGTGGGGAATATGTTTCTGTATTGTAGTTTAAATGAATTATTCAAAGCTCTGTATTAACATGCCTAGTAAGGAATCTATTTGTCAAAAAAAAATGAATTCTGAATCTTTTTTTCCCCCTGTATTTTTGCAGACATACTTGCTGACAGGTATTTTGAAATAAATTACCAAAATAATTGAAAATGGTGTAATTATATTGTGTTATTTTGACAAATAAAATATGCAGAATTATGCAGAATTTTAAAATATTGTGCACAGATTTTTTTGCACAGAATTCCCCCAGGAGTAACGTGCTACTCCACAGCCCAGTATTCCCACTCAACATCCTTCTAAACATCCATGAACTTTGGGTCCTTCAAGCTCCTTAGAAAGCACATTTAAAGCTACAAAGTGAAGTGCTCAAAAGTCATAGAATGAGAAAGTTACAGTTGCCTGAATAACTTAACTTGTGCCCCTTGTGTGTATGCAGTCTTATTACGTGATCAGATAATATTTTTCCCCCTCTCAGAATCCCTGACTCATTCAGTTCACATGTTGGACAGGGAATGGTGCATGACCATGCAGTGAATTTACCTGTGCACTAGGAGCATCCCTGCCTCTCCTTTCAGTTGTTGGATGGTGTGTACTGAACAAGGTCCTTGTGTGATATTTTATGGCCTCCTTTTACTATTTGTATTGAATTAGCATCCAAAGGAACCATTACGAGGCCCCATTACGGTGGTGTGCCTGGCAAACACACAAGAAGATAGTCCATACCCTAAAACAGTTTACATCCTCTGCTTTGCCATCTTTGTTTCCCCATTATGGGTTGCCTTGACATATATATATATATATATTTTGTATGATAGTCACTTTTGTTAATTGCAATACATTGTTTACACAGTCATATAAAGTGGTTGTGGCTACTGTACATTTGATATGCAAGAGCACTGTGATGCCCTAGGACTAGTAGATTCAAGAACAGCCACCATTTAACTGACATTTCAAATATCTTATTTATAATTTAAAAAAGCAAATATAGCCCTAAAATGAAATTAAATATTCCTGAAACTTTGTCAAATTATTATCTACATTATCAATAAAAACCATTGGCTGTGAAAGTAAAAGTCCCTGCAACATAACAAATACTACAGCATTAAGGTGTCTATTGGAAAGTATAAATTGTTCTTGTAAACAGGCTATGTGGATTTAAATAAAAAGGAAGATTGTTACAAAGATGTAAGGTTGTTTTTTTGTTTTGTATTAAAAAACATGTAGAGGGATGAAAAAAGCCTTCCATATACTCTGACATTCAAAAGAGCTACTGTACAAAATACAAAGGTTAAAACACCTGCTATAACGTCACATTGAAACTGGTAAAACAAGCAAACAAAACAAAACAAAACAAAAAAAAACGGGCACCTTACCTCCCAGTGAACTAAAATTTAGTCCATAAATAAAGTTCTCACTAGACTTTATCCAAGTGATTGAAAAAGAGGCATTTCCTTTTGTTTGAATCCCTCTATAATTCACTGAATTGTGTGGTGTTTTATTATTTAAATCACAACTGCTTTAGATCATTTTTCTCAGAATTTACAATACATCAGTCCTGTTTCCAATACTATCTGCTTTCAGGTGACAGCCACCAGCCTTCCTCTCTAAGGAAGTTACCAGTATGAGAGTGACTATGCTTATGCTTTTGTTAAGCTACTGAGCATACCCAATGTGAACTAAATGCCTTCAGAAGCTTGAGCATTCTCACTCTGAGGTGAAAGCTTATGCAGTTAGGCCCTTACTCAGGAAAGCATTTATGCACATGCTTACCTTTAAGCATGCCCTTAACTGGTTGGCTGCTTTGCTGAATTGGGGCCAGACCAACCTCTTGCCAATAGTAAGTTGTTTGCTTTTCCAGCATGAACCTTATTCTAGGAAATCTGTCACCCACACTCCCAGTCTTCTGCTCCAGGTTCCCAGCAGGGAGGAGGTACAAAAAGGTGGTTTTCACTGCAACAGTAGCCTTGACCCTGGTCATTATCTCAGTAGCTACAGAACCACCTTGCTCCAAACCTTCCCAAAACAAGGAAATTGGCCTGCTTCCAAATGGCAGAAATGAATGGAAATCTCTCTCCATTCAGCTCAGTTTTATTTTAGGTTCCAAATGAACTGACTAAATTAAAAATTTTAGGCAGTTGTAGAATTGTCCCCAAAATCCTTGGGATTTCACAAGAATTTAGTTAGATATCACTTGGGTAAACTGGTGATATTATTTTGCCTGTACAATACGTGTGTTAGACTGGTTAAAATCCACTCCCACTATCCAGGCCAGGGATCAGGTTGAAGAACAGCCTCATTGCAACCTTTCCAGATTATGGACTGCATGGGCCGAGGGGGAACGAGAGGATGGGCCAGTGGTTAGGGTACTAGCCTAGGACTTGGGAGACTTCCTGTGTGGTCTTGAGCAAGTCATTTAAGCTCTATGTGGTTCAGTTCCCCATCTGTAAAAGCAGGGGTAGTAGTGCTTCCCTTCCTCACAGGGGTGTGGTGATGGTAAGCATATTAACGATTGTGAGGCATTCAGATACCAGAGTGATGGAAGCCATATAAGTACCTTAAATAGTCATGCCATTTGCAATGAGTCATAAGGAACACAAGATCCATGTAACTGGAGATTCCAGCTCTTCGCCAGTCCTGTCACATCAGCCTGCTGTGCACCGTCACATATACACCCTTCACAGCATTCAAGGTGGGAGGACAACTCTGCTCCACATACAACCCCTCTCCTGGGCAAGAAGTCATGTGGAGGATGTTTTTAAAAGGGGCCCTTTTGTGCCAGTGTGATTTTCTCCCTAAATACATCCAGAATATTACCCTATTAGTTAGCCTGTGGCTGCTGTTGGTGGAGGATGACAAGTGCAAATATTACTAATGAAAGTGTAATCAATTGAGATAGCTTTGAAGAGTGGTTATAGGGATTTGAAATTAAGGTGAGCAACACAGTCAAGTAAATAGAGACATGACATATTTCCATCATATTAACTAAGACAGATCCATCTCTAATTCTCCATTACACATTCATATTGTAGCCTCTTCTAGCAATATCTCTTGCTTTGCAAATCTAATTGAATCCCCAAAGCAAATTTGTTTTTCCTGGTCTCTTGCCCTAGCTATATTTTCCTCCATCTTTTATCATGTGTCCTCAGTTCTGTCATTGTAAGTATCGCCAATGTCTCTTGAAATGTCTTGTACAAACAGCTCCATCTAGTCAATTAAATTTCAATCTACTAAGAATATATTAATGCCGGCACATACTTATATTCTCCCCAGCCTTACTGCTCAACAATTCAATTCCATGGCATAAGAGGGCTGCAACTTTATTCTAAAGACAAAGTTACCCTAACAAATAAGTCATTTTGTATATTATTAATTATTTGCATTAAAATCATTCCTAGACCTCCCCCAGCCCCAGATAGGCACTGTGCAAATATACAGTTCCTGCCTGAAGAGCTTACGGTCCAAATAGACAAGAGAAAGGGTGAGAAAAAAGTAGTATTATCACCATTCTACAGATGGAGAACTGCGGCACAGAGAGTGACAAGTCCACTGTCACACCATGAGGGTGAAGTACAGTCAGGAATAAAATCCCTATATTCATTGCTTTAACCACAAGACCCTGCTTGCTCTCTGGACTGTCCTTCAACCCCAATATTTGAACATGTACCTATCTTTAAGCACATGAGTAGACATACTGGAATCAATGGAATCACTCATATGCTTAAAGTTAAGTAGGCTCTTGAATACCTTGCTGAACTGGTGACTATATACATAAGCAATGTTACATATAAACCTCTGTGCACATGAGAAAAGTTCACTTTACTGTCCATCAGATCTCTTAATCTGTGTACAATTTCCCTTTACCCAAGGAAATGCACTCATTAATATCCTCATGTATAAGAGAAGCACAGATTTCCATTAACTGTCTCCATCCCACAGACAACCGCAAATCTGTACTACATATAGTCAGCATCCAATACATGGAAAGGCAATAGATTTACCTAAATGGAAATAGTAGCTTTGTTATCATTATGAAATTATGTGCTATTCACTTCTGTTGTTGAGGCTATGAGGCAATGGAGAGATGACTTGGTTGAACACTATAGCCATTGCTCAAATATCCAGCTGACTATACAGGACTACTAATGACTTGCTATTCACCAACAATATTTTGAGATGATTACATTTTTATTTAAGAAGCTAATTGCCCATATCCCTTAATACCAGCTCAATATCTAAAATGTCATAATTAACCTTGAAGAAATGTCTATATTTTCCTTACACCCACGAGAATCTAGACTCTCTCTATTACTTATGAGGTCAATAGAGGTTTGCATCGTGAGGAAAGGAGTCCTGGGATCATGAAACAAAATTGTTTGATTCACGAGAAATTAATGAACACATATTGTTCTGAACAAGACACTTTGAAAACAGACAAGATGGGAATGTGTTCATAGTAATGCTCCTCCCATCACTGGCATTTAGAGAATAATCAAAATAAATAACATTAGGGGACATTCTCTTTCCTTTTCTTACTGTTATATACATATAATGTCAATGATAATGATGGTATCTTTTATAAGGCAAGGGTATTTCTCAAATTTAAATTCTACTATTTTCAGAAAATAGAAAGTAGTTGATGGAAGGAAATAAACTTTCCATTCTTTCATTTCTTTTAACTAACATGCACAAAGTGTTGATCCTCTTAACCATGTGGCTCTAGCAGGTCCATTAAATTAGGCAAAAGTGCAAATGCATTTTAAATTAGCCCATCACAACTTCCAGCACCAAGAGGTAAGTTTCAGAAGTCTCTCTCTCCCTCCCCATCCCCTACTTTAAAATACGCTAAACATAATGTGTAAGAACATGGTTTACTTCAGCTTTGTCAAAGACTAGTTTCTGAAACTCTTTCTGTTTCTTTTTTCAGTTTAGGGGAAATCTATATTTGACCCTGCATTCCTATTTAGCACTTTAAAGCAATCAAAGATGATTGTGGAGTACACTCACTGCTTGGGCGCCTCGTCATGGAGGAGTCTGGGCAATCAGCTCTTGTCTGGCCTGGATTCTGTCATTTGTTCACCCCAGAGCCTCTCTCTGCAACTCAGAGGGCTCTCTCTCTTTGTGACTCTGGCCTTTGGCTAAGCCACAGTATAGATCCCCCATCCCCCTTCTGGGATATCAAAGTCCTTATGGACCAGCTATCCAGCTGGCATCTCCCACAATCCTGTGCCACTTCCCCATGGCTGATAGGAGAACCCAGGCCCACCCACTACTCCAGGTTCCAGCCCAGGGACCTTACAATCAGCAGACAAGGTCTGCACAATCTGTACCCTTGCTGCTCTTTCCCTGGGCTGCTTTCTACTCTGCATCCCATCAGTTTTCTCCTCCACTCTTCTGAGTAAACCATTCTCTCAGGGCCAGGATCCTCGGGCTTCTCTCTCCCTGGGTTCCCTCCTTTTCCCGCTCTAAGCCCAGAAAGTGACTTCCAGCTTCCATCTTGCAGTCCTCTTCTACTGCAAATTTCCTGAATCTATGCCTTACCCAGTTTCTGCCCCAGCTGGGCTTCGTCTGCCATAAATCATTTTCAATCAAGCCAGAGTCTCCACGAGGTGCAGCCCACAAGTTTAGTTGGACCTATGTGAGTAGGGTGACCATACATTCCATTTTGGCTTGGTTGGTCCCCTTTTTAAGCCCTGTCTCAAGTGTCCCAACTTTTTTGGCAAAACTGGTCATTTGTCCTGTTTGCTCTTGTCAACTGATCATCAGGAGAGTGTGGAGGCACCTTTGGGGTTCTGGGTGGTGGGTGCAGGCTGTCAGCCCCAGGTGGAGTGGGGGCCTCGGGCCAGCCCCATGCAAGGCATCCCTTTTTCCCTTTGGGAAATATGTTCACCCTATATATCCGTCACTTTAACTCCTTCAGGGCAGCTCTGGGGTGAATACCCCATCAAAATGATACTGAGGATCAGGCCTCAACCCCTTTCAAAGAGCATTTAGGCACATGCTTAACTTGAAGCAAATGCCAATACCCTATTGCAGTCAAATACGATTTTAGCACATTCTTAAAATGAAGCATGTGTTTAAATCTTCTACTGAATTGGGGCCACAATGATAAGAAAAAATGCAACAGGTAAAATGAAAACAAAATCACAAAGAAGAAGGAATGATCTTGGGAGACAGGCCAGTCCTTGCTTACAGACAGCCCCCCAACCTGAAGCAAATACTCACCAGCAACCACACACCACACAACAAAAACACTAACCCAGAAACCTATCCTGGCAACAAAGCCTGTTGCCAATTCTGTCTACATATCTATTCAGGGGACACCATCATAGGACCTAATCACATCAGCCACACTATCAGAGGCTCGTTCACCTGCACATCTACCAATGTGATATATGCCAACATGTGCCAGCAATGCCCCTCTGCCATGTACATTGGCCAAACCGGTCAGTCTCTATGCAAAAGAATAAATGGACACAAATCAGACATCAAGAATTATAACATTCAAAAACCAGTTGGAGAACACTTCAATGTCCCTGGTCACTCAATTACAGACCTAAAAGTGGCAATAGTACAACAAAAAAACTTCAAAAACAGACTCCAATGAGAAACTGCTGAATTGGAATTAATTTGCAAACTAGACACCATTAAATTAGGCTTGAATAAAGACTGGGAGTGAATGGGTCATTACACAAAGTAGAACTATTCCCCCTACTGTTACTCACACCTTCTTGTCAATTGTTGGAAATGGGCCATCCTGATTATCACTACAAAAGTTTTTTTTTTCTCCTGCTGACAATAGCCCACCTTAACTGATTACTCTCGTTATAGTTGGTATGGCAACACCCATTTTTTCATGTTCCCTCTGCGTACATATATATATTCCTACTGTATTTTCCATTGCATGCATCTGATGAAGTGGGTTTTAGCCCACAAAAGCTTATCCTTAAATAAATTTGTTAGTCTCTATGGTGCCACAAGTACTCCTCATTCTTATGGCTAATGATAGGACTGTCAGAATATTTCCTTTTCTTCAGACATTCATTCCAGGGTGGATTTGCATATCTGGCAAATAATTATATCTATTTTTTAAAATATATATTTTGGGACATCAAAGTCAATTAAGCATTTGTATTAAAATATATACAAAGGTGACATGAAAAATACTGTTGTCCAAAACTAGACAGGCTCCTATAGAAAGACTTCCTTTGGGAGCAATTTCCCCAAATGTTTTCTCACACATTAACATTAAGGTTGGGTTCAACATTGGGGCCTAGGAACATAGCTTGAACTTGGTCATGATGCAGTATGGATCTACACTTCAAGACCCAATCTCTAGAACAGGGATAGCAGATGAGTGTTTGTGTCCTGCGTTAAGCATATTCTTAATGCTTTCTTGAATCAGGACCTGGGCCTCCATGGGGAAGCAGGAAATGAAGACAAGCCTGGCATTATGGGAATCCATTCCTGCAAGATGAGAGGATGGGTCTCTCTCCTGCCACCCATGCTCTGCAAACGGACTCCCAAAATGTGAACTCTTCTAAGTTAATTCCCCAATATTATATCTATTGTGAAACCAAACAGTACATTCAAATCTGCTGGTTCACATGATTTCCCCCCTCCCCCCCCACAAAAAACAAACAAACCAAAAATCTCTTTTCCCAGCTATATTAATCATATTCCAATCACAGACTCTTATATCACATTCAAAGTCAATGGGGTTTGTACTCCTAAATCCCTTAAGGAGGAAATTTTCAAAAGCACCCAAGCTTCACAATAAAGCTATGAGGTACAATTATTATCCTCATTTTACAGATCGTGAAACTGAGGCACAAAGAGGTTAAGTAACTTGCCCAAGGTCACATGTGAAATCAGTGCCAGGGATAAATAGATGCCTGACCTCCCAGTCCTGAGCTTTCACTACAAAACCATCCATGCCACTAATAAATATATCAAATCTATTCCTTGATGTCGTTCTCTATTGTTGTTTCTAAGAAAGTCATGTGCCAAAGGAGGATGTCAAAGCACCAAGTAGTCACCAGTTCTGGTCTCATGTACCTTTTTTAAGGATCAGTACTTCTGGCAATGTTGCCACAAATAATGCAGATGTGAGCCCACTACAGGGTGATACCAACACTAGAACCAAAATCATTTCTCAACATTTTTCTCTCTGCATAACAAGCATCCGTGAAGATACCCAGCTTTTTTTTAGCACTAGCTTAACTACCATTTCTGTCCAAATTCACAACCTATTTTTATAAAAAGTCACAAAATTAATCACTTCACACCCATGTGTGGGTTTCCCCCCAACCCACCCATCCCTCCCACGCTCTTGTAATTTTGGCTTCCTTCTTCTGCTGACCCCCTTTTGTTTTCTTCTTTTTATAACTTTCTAAAGGTCTCTCTCCATTGACCCTTACTCATACTTCATCATGCTGACTACATGCACCTACAGCATCAGCAATGCTTTTTCAGAGTGAATGACAAGACATGCAGCTATTGCCGGCCCAGAGGGCCCCGAGGGGGCAACAGGGTTTGTTGCCCGGTGTGCGCCGCACCAATAGACACACCAGGGTGGAGAAGCAAACCAAATTTATTCGAGATCTTGAAAAGGCACTCAGGAGACCAGCATGTCTCAAATCAGAAGCGCAGCAAATACAAGCAAGTTTCCCATTTTATATTCCAAGCTGTTTTGAGTAAGCCTTTGTTCTGTTTCTCCCTCCTACCCCTCCCTTCCCGAGCAGTTACAGCAGGCACACATTGTGGCATGTTAGAAAAGTTCCCGTCCGCATGCTTATCTTCGGCCTTGCAAGCTCTACATAATAGGCCTCTCCCTCCCTCTCCCCCCCTTTTATCACTACTGCTTCTGTTAGTGTGAGCGAAACTGCAGCTGTCTGCTAAAAAAGCTGACCATTACATATTCTGCTTCAGCCTGCTTCAGCATTTAGGCTGTTAGCATGGAGGCTGGTCAAGGTTCACAAGATGGAGTTACTGTGGCTCACTTAGACCCAGAGCAGGGGAGTTTCATCAGCACTTATGGCCTTCCACCCCCCCCGAGTTACCTGGTAGCTATGCCTAGTGACGCCAACACAGCTAATTCAGTGCAGTGGGGGGAGATGACACAGTGAGAGAAGTAGAAAGTTTTAGAATCTATGTCAAAACAAGGGTAGGCCTTAGTTTTCTTGAACATTTGCCTTAATGACTGGGTTTAATTCTCTATATGTGAGGAAGGTAAGCTCGGTATAACGTTTTTCTTGCTTTTGGAGATTTTCTGTCAATTGATCTGCTCTTACTTTTCTGAATAATGCATATGGTAGGGACTAAATACATGTGATTCTATTTTATACTTTAATATATTTGGTACATAGATTCTAGGGTGACTGGCTTACATAAAATCAAATGTTTAAAGGGCTCCTGGGTACATATATTTCACTGATCTTGAGTGGCATCAGTTAGTAAATCAGTTTTACCCTGCTGAAAAGGCCATTATAAACATAGCAGGAGAGCAGGAAAACACTCCCCCCCAACCAAGGAATATATATTTATTTTAAATTAGGACATGTTATTCAAAAGGGTGCTGCAAGACGAACTGAATTATTTTTAGTCAGTTTCAATAAAATACAAGTGATGGCATGCATTCAGGTAACATCCACTGACTTAAAAATGAAAACATAACATAACTTTCATTTTACTTATCCAAAACAAGTCAAGGATCCATAATGTTTTGATGGCAAGCAAAGCTACAGAAAGTTGTGATTTGAATGACAACTCAGTTATTTCATTTGAATCAGAAATGTGGAAATATTTGACTGTATTTAGATAGAAACTTACATATGGACAAATGAACCTTACTTCACATGGTCGATTCATACACAATGGCAGAAGAACAATTTATGTTGGTAGACTTGCACAATACAAACAATTTTAAGGGATCATCTAAACCAGGGGTTGGCAACCTGCAGCATGCATGCCAAAGACGGCACACAAGCCGATTTTTGATGGCACGCTGCTGCCTGCCGGGGTCCTGGCCCCACTTAGCCCCCGCGCCCACAGATTTCTCCTGCGAGGGCAGGAGGCAGAAGCTTGGTCATGCCAGCAGCCAAGCTCCCCCCTCCCCCGCTTCTTCCCCCAGCTGGTGCTTTCCTGCCCCTCCCCCTCCCTCTCCCTGCCGCCGATCAGCTGATTGCCCGTGGGGGGGGGAGTGGAGCCGAGCCGAGCCGCAGCATGCCCGCTGCTCCGGGGAGGAGGCAGAGAAGAGGTGGGGACTGGTCCCTGGGGAAAGGGGTGGGAACAGGGCATATCCCCTCCAGCCCCCTGCCGTGACCACCCCAACAAGCTGAGCACCCCAGCCCTCTGCCCTGACCCCTGAACCCACCCCCACACCCAGCCCTCTGCCCTGACCCCTGCACCCCCTCACACGCCTCCAGCCCCTGTTCTGACTCCTGCACCCCCCCCACGTAACCAGCTCCCCCACCCCATGCCCTGACTCTTGCACCCCCCCACATCCCCACCCCCACACTGAGCACGAAACGGGAGCTCCTGCACCCTCCCCCACCACACATTTCCACCTGCACCCCTGGTCTGGGGTCCCGGCTGCTGGCCCCTTGCCAGCCAGGGTCCCGCAGGCCCTGCTCAGCCCGCTGCCGAACTAGGTGAACGGAACCCCAGGCCAGCAGCGGGCTGAGTGGGCTGGTGGCGTAAGATCAACATTTTAATTTAATTTTAAATTAAGCTTCTTAAACATTTTGAAAACCTTGTTTACTTTACATACAACAATAGTTTCATTATATATTATAGATTTATAGAGAGAGACCTTCTAAAAAATGTTAAAATGTGTTACTGGCACATGAAACCTTAAGTTAAAGTGAATAAGTGAAGACTCGGCACACCACTTCTGAAAGGTTGCCAACCCCTGATCTAAACAATATAGATTGTTGTGGGAGTTGAACTCTACACCACCTTTCAGGGACATTCAGTATACTGTTTTATTCAAATTTGTGGCTTAGGAGATCACTTATGAACTTTTCCTAAACTGAGAAATGGAGAAGTATCAGAGTCATATCTAGATGTCTGACCCTACTGCTTTGATCCATCAAATGTGGTGGCACACTGTTATTTACTAGTGTATCCTAAAAATGAGACCCTTTTCTTGATACAGCTAGTAAGTAGCTAGTGCACCGTCATATTCCAATGCTCAATCCTTAAGCCTTATTTATTATTAACACACAAAGGTGTCATCTTTTGACCCTTAAACTTGGTTCTTTCCTGTGTTCCTTAGGTGTTTCTTGAGGATCTATTAGTCCTGTAGGCACTATACCTGATGGGAAAGCATTCCTTAGGTCTTGTCTACATGGAAAAGCTTTTAGGTTTAACCAAAGTGTGACCGTGAACAGATATAATTATTCCAGTGTAATCCCTTAAGCAAACTCACTTATTCTGGTATAAGAGTGACTTTTTTTTTGGTTTGATCTCGGTCACTTGGGAAGGGGTTTAAGCTAAATTGATAAAAAGATACTAGAAAATGTGTCCAAAATGGGGGTTGTGCCAGCATAAATGATAAAAAAAAACTTTCCTGTGTAGACCGATCCTTACTCTGCATCCTGCTGACAAAGAAACACCATTTTTTCTCTATAGCTTTGCCTATACTGGAAAAGAAAATATGCTATGTGAAGCCTGGTCTACCCACTATAATTTTGGTAAGGCATGTGTTGGTGAACACCACTTAGTACCTAATGCAGGAAAATAGTATCATTTAAAAACATGTTAAGCTGACTCTCTAGAATAAACCATGATTATCTTTGTTTTCCAAACACCATTGAGCATTGAGTTAACATTCTGTTAATTTAAATCATTTAGCATGTTTTCTAACACAACTCATTTTCCCAGTGTAGACTTAGGCCTTATCTACACTACAGAGTTTTGACGACAAAAGGCAGCTTTTGTCAAAAAAACAGTGAATGCATACACACTGTGATGCGGCTTTTGCTGGCAAAAATGCCCTGTTTTGGCAACAAAATAAAACCACACTAATGAGAGACATAAGGTTTTTTGTGCACATTTTTTGTTGACAAAGTGCCAGTGTAGACACCATTTCATCACTTTAATTGGCCTCCAGGAGGTGTCTCACAATGCCCATCCTGACCGCTCTGGTCAGCAGTTTGAACTCCACTGCTCTGCAGACAGGCAAACAACCATCCGCCCCTCCGCCTTAGCAGCACTGGGAATTTTTGAAATTCCATTTCCTGTTGGCTCAACATGGAGAGGTCTCATTGCATCTTCCCAGGAGACCATGGTGTCTTATCATAGCAAACACTCTCCGGCTTGGACTGCTTTAGATCTGCTCAGTATATGGGGAGAGGAGGCTGTGCAGTCACAGCTGTACTTGAGCTGTAGGAATTTTGATACCTACAGGCAGATTTCTCGAGTCTTGTGTGAAAAGAGCTATAATCAGGATTTGGTGCAGTGCAGAGTGAAGATAAAGGAGCTGAGGCAGGCATACCATAAGGCGAGGGAGGCAAACCGTAGTAGTGTAGACATGCCATAAGACTCAAGTTATCTAATTAAAAACCAAGATGCATTAAAAACAGAAAAAAGATAATAGTAAAGCAAAAGAAACTGTGTGTCTGTTCAGGGGAACTGCACCTGTATCCCCTTTGTGGTCCAACAAGGGCACCCACTGTAGGCTCCCAGATCCTCAGCTGTCACCTCTATTGCACGGAGAACTTCATTTCTCTCTCTCCTGTCCTTTACTAGGCTGCACAGTTCCCTGCCTACATTGTAAGTTCCCCAGCAAGTCAGACTCCCTCAGCAGGTCTGCTTTGCTTTTGCTCCAGAGGCTATGAACATCATAATAACCCACAATTATAAATTATCACACAGCTCTTTCAAAGCAAGCACATGTATTCTTGCAGTGAAAGCATTACAAATAAAACATATAACAACAATAAAAGAACCTACATGCATGATAACAAGCTTACCAGCAATCACCCCCAACTCCAACAACTCTCTGGCAGATGTCAGTCCTTCAAATCCTACCAATGAGTTTTTCCATGGAAACAAATTCATAACAACTTTTAACTCAGAACAAGCAGACCCATGAATTTGAGAGTCCCTTCTTTATATGATTTGGACCTTTGATCTTGGGACCCTGGGAACAGGTAATCAGCAGAAAATTGCCCTGTCCTCAGGGGGTAGCTTCAAAGAGATGGATTTTTGCATAATGGTGGGGGGCAGATTTGCATTCACCTCCCCCTAGATATTTCCCAAGAAATCCACTCCACATGTATTGTCCCAAAATCTCATCCTTGTCTGCCACATTTTTCAACACAGTACTTGATCTTCCAGGCCCAAATTATGTATCACTTTTGCATTTAATACAATGGACACCAAAGGTACCTAAAAACTTAATTCAGTGAGTTCTCCCAAAAATATTGCAGGAAAATGACATATCTGCAACACTATGCATAACAGATCTGATCTAAAAACTCTGTAGATCTCTTCTAGATTGATAACACTTAGATATAATTGCAGTGAATAAAAATACCTTTACATGTCTAAATGACACATTCTCCTTTTCTCTGTCACCCAGCTTTTCAGAATTACTTTCCTATATGACCTTCTTGGCCAGGCAGCAACTCAGGAATGCAGTTTATAGTTACAGGTGTCTCAGATTTGGATTCCAGTCTTTTATAGTCTGTAACCATTTGTAATTATCAAGATATGACAGAATTCTTAATATTGTATCAGGCATGTTGGCTGAGATTGTATCAGTATTTCAACAATGTAATGTTTTATCAGACATACTGGGCATGGGAGGGAATGCAACAATTCCTTTCACTTCCAATGGCTACTATCCCCTTTATCTTTTAACATGCCCCTTTATAGCCTTGGAGGTATTCCCCATTTCCTCATTCAAATGCCTCATCTGCATCTTAGTAAGACTAAAATCAGGGGTGAAATCCTGGCTCTGCTGAAGTCAATGGGAGTATTGCCATTGTCTTCAATGGAGCCAGAATTTCACCCATGGTGACCAGATTCCGGTTTACATGTCAATTGTCCCTTAGCCAGAAATGTTAGAGTGAATCAAGATCAGTCTCTCTTTAAAAATAACAGTATTTACATTTTTGAATAGTTGTCTTTTACCAGTATTCTACTGTATATCAAATATGATTTATTGTCAGATTAAAATCCAGCTATCACAAGGGCCATTTATTATCATAGTGCCTGCTAATTAGGTTTGCCACCAAATTCAAGGGCTCAGCCCTGCTCCTGTTAATGGCACATCTTACAATCACTTCAGTGGGGGAAAATGAACATCAGGGTTTTCCTTAGGACAGTACACCCCTACAGCCCACAATAGGATGACAAGCTTGTCCACAATTTCTGAAAGCAAATGAAAAGGATTTACAGCACGTTTTGTTCTGTTCGATTTTGGAGTTTATTTCCCCCCACAATTCCACTTGAAGTATGTTCTTTCTGGCAGTGTAATAGTTTTTGTCTCTTCGCCATTGTGTTGTTCAGTTTAAAAACTCCTACATCCAATTTTTAGTCTATGTAAATGCTGAAGAGTGGGGAGTTAAAAAAAACGGGATGTTTTTAATGATTAGCAATTTCAGGCTGTGTGTGGAGGAGGTACTGCTAAAAGGCAGCAGTACAGAGGCGGTTCAGTGATTATCTGAGATTTATTTTGATTAGACTTAAATACCGAAGGCAAGATTGCAGAAAAGAAGGTCCAGTTTATTGAAGTGAAGCCTGTTAAAGGGAGACGTGGATGGTGAAGGAAGGGATAATTGGTTAATAAGAAGAGACAGTAAAAAACAAATATTGCACACTATTTTCAGGTGAAACTAGTAGGTGAAGAAGAAATAATAGAGGAGAAAGAAGTTTCAGTGGAAAGAAGTGAAAAACATCAATGGGAGAATATGATCTGATTTTACTCTCACTGGTTTCAAACTAGTGCAATGACAAAATTGACGTCAATTAAGTTATGGCTGATATAGACCAATGAGAGAGGCGAATCCTGCCCTCCCATTAAATTTTTGCTAAACTTTTTTCTGTTGGTACTTAAAATAAATCAATTCAGCAAATAAATAAATAAAACTAAGTAAATAAAATATAAAGCAGGTAATTGAACAAAATGGCAGACATTAGAAGGTGACCTGTCTGTGTGAGAGGACCATTCTCAATACAGTTGTGTTGTTGAGAAATTTACGGTGCACTCTCCTCCTGAGGAATATTTAACTGGGCTTCTTACAGGTCCACCAATTACAAAGAATCCTTTGGGGATATGGAAGCCTGGATAGACTTTATAATTTCCACATGAAAGTTCACCATCCTCTTATTTGTTTAGAGACTCTAGGTCTCTATTTGTGAATAGATAACAGATTTGACAACAGCATTCCTCAGCTGTGACTACTTCTGTCTGCAGGAGAGGAGACAGAAGAAAGGAAGTAGTATTATTCCCATTTTACAGATGGGGAATGGAGTTACAGAGGAATAAGTGATTTTCCCAAAGTCACATAGGAAGTCTGTGGTAAATCTGAGAATTGAAATCACATCATTTGAGGCCCAGTTTAGTGCTTTGAGCACAGAACATCTATCTTGTTGTATAGCAGTTCTTCAGCTTCTGCATTCATCTCAAGTCAAAACAGCAAATGTGTAGCCCTACGTTTGCACTTTTTTACTCGTGTGTCTGGAATGGATAATCTTTGTAATTTCCAAATCTCAGAGACAATGGACCCACAAATCTTTCATTTGGAAGGTCAGATGATCTATTAACGTTTAGTTCCTCAGACTTCCAGTGCCCTATCACTTTGGCAATCACTTTTTTTTTGGCCAAGCAACAATAATGGTTTGAAATAGTGTGGCTAGCTGATGATCTTATTTAGCAACAATCATTAATTTTGTCAATTTCTTGTCTGATGCAGATAATATGGACAGACTACCTGAATTTATTTCTGGAAGGGCATGACATTATGGAGGCACAATCTGCTTCAGGTATGAATGACCGATATATCCTATCTTGGTCTCTGTTTAATGTTCTATTTTTTCAGGTGCAATATTTTTTTAGTCTTGATAGCACTGCTGCAATGCTTATTTGGTGTTGTTTTATTGATTTTATTATTGCCTCTAAAGACTCAGTCAGATTTCACTATTACTTTTCTCCCACACACATATTGATGGAAATAGCCAGAGCTGAACATAATTTCATACATGTCTTTGATTTATGCATAGCTTATTTCAGTGAATTTGAAAGACTTGGGTACATAAACTACTGGATTCCCTTCTTCTAGGGAAACAGCCCCAAATCTTTACTTAGATTGATCAATCTCAAGAATTACCCCTTCATTTATATCACAGCTTGTCAATGTCCCTCTACTGTCTATTAGTTGCTTTTGGTGAAGATTGAATCTTTACTCAGCACCTCATTGAAACTCAATCTTTCTTTATGAGATCAATTAATGGTGCCAATAGTTTGATCTAACCCTAATTATTCCTGATAGCTCTTCTCTCTTGGCAAGATTCTCTGGTTGATTTATCCACTGATTGCTGCCATTTTTTTGTCAATTCAGAAAAGAGAATATGACCAAGAACATAAGAATGGCCATACTGTGTCAGACCAAAGGTCCATCCAGCCCAATATCCTGTCTACCGACAGTGGCCAATGCCAGGTGTCCCAGAGGGAGTGAACCTAACAGGTAATGATCAAGTGATCTCTCTCCTCTAATCCATCTCCACCCTCTGACAAACAGAGGCTAGGGACACCATTCCTTACCCATCCTGGCTAATAGCCATTAATGGATTTAACCTCCATGAATTTATCTAGTTCTCTTTTAAAACCTGTTATAGTCTTAGCCTTCACAACCTCCTCAGGCAAGGAGTTCCACTGGTTGACTGTGCGCTGTGTGAAGAACTTCCTTTTATTTGTTTTAAACCTGCTGTCCATAATTTCATTTGGTGGCCCCTAGTTCTTATATTATGGGAACAAGTAAATAACTTTTCCTTATTCACTTTCTCCACACCACCAATGATTTTATATACCTCGATCATATCCCCCCATATCTCCTCTTTTCCCAGCTGAAAAGTCCTAGTCTCTTTAATCTCTCCTCATATGAGACCAGTTCCAAACCCCTAATCATTTTAGTTGCCCTTCTCTGAACCTTTTCTAATGCCAGTATATCTTTTTTGATATGAGGAGACCACATCTGCATGCAGTATTCAAGATGTGGGTGTACCATGGATTTATATAAGGGCAATAAGATATTATCTGTCTTATTCTCTATCCCCTTTTTAATAATTCCTAACATGGTGTTTGCTTTTTTGACTGCCACTGCACACTGCGTGGACGTCTTCAGAGAACTAGCCACAATGACTCCAAGATCTCTTTCCTGATTAGTTGTAGCTAAATTATCCCCCATCATATTGTATGTATAGTTGGGGTTATTTTTTCCAATATGCATTACTTTACATTTATCCACATTAAATTTCATTAGCCATTTTGTTGCCCAATCACTTAATTTTGTGAGATCTTTTTGAAGTTCTTCACAGTCTGCTTTGGTCTTAACTATCTTTAGCAGTTTAGTATCATCTGCAAACTTTGCCATCTCACTGTTTATCCCTTTTTCCAGATCATTTATGAATAAGTTGAATAGGATTGGTCCTAGGACTGACCCTTGGGGAACACCACTAGTTACCCCTCTCCATTCTGAAAATTTACCATTTATTCCTACCATTTGTTCCCTGTCTTTTAACCAATTCTCAATCCATGAAAGGATCTTCCCTCTTATCCCATGACAACTTAATTTACGTAAGAGCCTTTGGTGAGGGACTTTGTCAAAAGTTTCCTGGAAATCTAAGTACACTATGTCCACTGGATCCCCCTGGTCTACATATGTGGTGACCCCTTCAAAGAAGTCTAATAGATTAGTAAGACATGATTTCCCTTTACAGAAACCATGTTGACTTTTCCCCATCAATTTATGTTCTTCTATGTGTCTGGCAATTTTATTCTTTACTATTGTTTCAACTAATTTGCCCGGTACTGATGTTAGACTTACTGGTCTGTAATTGCTGGGATCACCTCTAGAGCCTTTTTAAATATTAGCGTTACATTAGCTATTTTCCAGTCATTGAGTACAGAAGCTGATTTAAAGGACAGGTTACAAACCATAGTTAATAGTTCTGCAATTTCACAGTTGAGTTCTTTCAAAACTCTTGGGTGAATGCCATCTGGTCCCGGTGACTTGTTACTGTTAAGTTTATCAATTAATTCCAAAACCTCCTCTAGTGACATTTCAATCTGTGACAATTCCTCAGATTTGTCACCCACAAAGGACAGCTCAGGTTTGGGAATCTCCCTAACATCCTCAACCGTGACGACTGAAGCAAAGAATTCATTTAGTTTCTCTGCAATGACTTTATCGTCTTTAAGTGCTCCTTTTGTATCTCGATCGTCCAGAGGCCCCACTGGTTGTTTAGCAGGCTTCCTGCTTCTGATGTACTTAAAAAACATTTTGTTATTACCTTTGGAGTTTTTGGCTAGCCATTCTTCAAACTCCTCTTTGGCTTTTCTTATTACATTCTTGCACTTAATTTGGCAGTGTTTATGCTCCTTTCTATTTGCCTCACTAGGATTTGACTTCCACTTTTTAAAGGAAGTCTTTTTATCTCTCACTGCTTCTTTTACATGGTTGTTAAGCCACGGTGGCTCTTTTTTCGTTCTTTTACTGTGTTTCTTAATTTGGGGTATACATTGAAGTTGGGCCTCTATTGTGGTGTCTTTGAAAAGTGTCCACGCAGTTTGCAGGGATTGCACTCTAGTCACTGTACCTTTTAGTTTCTGTTTAACTAACCCCCTCATTTTTGCATAGTTCCCCTTTCTGAAATTAAATGCCACAGTGTTGGACTGTTTGGGTGTTCTTCTCACCACAGGAATGTTAAATGTTATTATATTATGGTCACTATTTCCAAGCAGTCCTGTTATAATTACCTCTTGGACCAGATCCTGTGCTCCACTCAGGACTAAATTGATAATTGCCTCTCCCCTTGTGGGTTCCTGTACCAGTTGCTCCAAGAAGCAGTCATTTAAAGTATTGAGAAATTTTGTCTCTGCATTTCGTCCTGAGGTGACATGTACCTAGTCAATATGGGGATAATTGAAATCCCCCATTATTATTGAGTTATTTATTTTGATATCCTTTCTAATCTCCCTTAGCATTTCATCGTCACTATCAGTGTCCTGGTCAGGTGGTCGATACTAGATCCCTACTATTGTATTCTTATTAGATCATGGAATTACTATCCATAGAGATTCTATGGAACATGCGGATTCATTTAAGATTTTTTACTTCATTTGATTCTACATTTTCTTTCACATAT